>NW_027472586.1:21487398-22087398 GCF_030347505.1 Rhynchophorus ferrugineus | reverse complement strand
AAGTTAGAAACAGAGCCAATATTGCAAGATGTGAATAGTCCATATCTCAGAGACTATAAGAGATAATGCAATTTGGCAATCGGCAACGTAATTAGCATGCCGAATATTACTTGGAATGTGAATTGGAGCAAAATCGCTAATTCATAAGACCATTTTACAATTCTGGCTCAAGTTAGAAGCAGAGCCAATATTGCAAGATGTCGATAGTCCATATCTCGGAAACTATAAGAGATCATGCAATTTGGCAATCGGCAACGTAATTAGCATGCCGAATATTACGTGGAATGTGAATTACAACGAAATCGCTAATTCATAAGACCAATTTACAATTCTGGCCCAAGTTAGAAGCAGAGCCAATATTGCAAGATGTCGGTAGTCCATATCCCGGAAACTATAAGAGATAACGCAATTTGGCAATCGGCAACGTAATTAGCATGCCGAATATTACTTGGAATGTGAATTACAACGAAATCGTTAATTCATAAGACCATTTTACAATTCTGGCCCAAGTTAGAAGCAGAGCCAATATTGCAAGATATCGATAGTCCATATCTCGGAAACTATAAGAGATAATGCAATTTGGCAATCGGCAACGTAATTAGGATGCCGAATATTACTTGGAATGTGAATTGGAGCGAAATCGCTAATTCATAAGACCATTTTACAATTTTGACCCAAGTTAGAAGCAGAGCCAATATTGTAAAATGTCGATAGTCCATATCTCGGAAACTATAAGAGATAATGCAATTTGGCAATCGGCAACGTAATTAGCATGCCGAATATTACTTGGAATGTGAATTACAACGAAATCGCAAATTCATAAGACCATTTTACAATTCTGGCCCAAGTTAGAAGCAGAGCCAATATTGTAAAATGTCGATAGTCCATATCTCGGAAACTATAAGAGATAATGCAATTTGGCCATCGGCAGTGTAATTAGCATGTCGAATATTACTTGGAATGTGAATTGGAGCGAAATCGCTAATTCATAAGACCTTTTTACAATTCTGGCCCAAGTTAGAAGCAGAGCCTATATTGTAAAATGTCGATAGTCCATATCTCGGAAACTATAAGAGATAATGCAATTTGGCCATCGGCAGTGTAATTAGCATGCCGAATATTACTTGGAATGTGAATTACAACGAAATCGCTAATTCATAAGACCATTTTACAATTCTGGCTCAAGTTAGAAGCAGAGCCAATATTGCAAGATGTCGATAGTCCATATCTCGGAAACTATAAGAGATAAGTCAATTTGGCAATCGGCAACGTAATTAGCATGCCGAATATTACTTGCAATGTGAATTACAACGAAATCGCTAATTCATAAGACCATTTTACAATTCTGGCCCAAGTTAGAAGCAGAGCCAATATTGCAAGATGTCGATATTCCATATCTCGGAAACTATAAGAGATAATGCAATTTGGCAATCGGCAACGTAATTAGCATACCGAATATTACTTGGAATGTGAATTACAACGAAATCGCTAATTCATAAGACCATTTTACAATTCTGGCCCAAGTTAGAAGCAGAGCCAATATTGCAAGATGTCGATAGTCCATATCTCGGAAACTATAAGAGATAACGCAATTTGGCTATCGGCAACGTAATTAGCATGCCGAATATTACTTGGAATGTGAATTACAACGAAATCGCTAATTCATAAGACCATTTTACAATTCTGGCAAAAGTTAGAAGCAGAGCCAATATTGCAAGATGTCGATAGTTCATATCTCGGAAACTATAAGAGATAATGCAATTTGGCAATCGGCAACGTAATTAGCATGCCAAATATTACTTGGAATGTGAATTGGAGCGAAATCGCTAATTCATAAGACCATTTTACAATTTTGACCCAAGTTAGAAGCAGAGCCAATATTGTAAAATGTCGATAGTCCATATCTCGGAAACTATAAGAGATAATGCAATTTTGCCATCGGCAGTGTAATTAGCATGCCGAATATTACTTGGAATATGAATTGCAACGAAATTGCTAATTCATAAGGCCATTTTACAATTCTGGCCCAAGTTAGAAACAGAGCCAATATTGCAAGATGTGGATAGTCCATATCTCGGAAACTATAAGAGATCATGCAATTTGGCAATCGGCAACGTAATTAGCATGCCGAATATTACTTGGAATGTGAATTACAACGAAATCGCTAATTCATAAGACCAATTTACAATTCTGGCCCAAGTTAGAAACAGAGCCAATATTGCAAGATGTGAATAGTCCATATCTCAGAAACTATAAGAGATAATGCAATTTGGCAATCGGCAACGTAATTAGCATGCCGAATATTACTTGGAATGTGAATTGGAGCAAAATCGCTAATTCATAAGACCATTTTACAATTCTGGCTCAAGTTAGAAGCAGAGCCAATATTGTAAGATGTCGTTAGTCCATATCTCGGAAACTATAAGAGATCATGCAATTTGGCAATCGGCAACGTAATTAGCATGCCGAGTATTTCTTGGAATGTGAATTACAACGAAATCGCTAATTCATAAGACCATTTTACAATTCTGGCCCAAGTTAGAAACAGAGCCAATATTGCAAGATGTGGATAGTCCATATCTCAGAAACTATAAGAGATAATGCAATTTTGCCATCGACAGTGTAATTAGCGTGCCGAATATTACTTGGAATGTGAATTACAACGAAATCGCTAATTCATAAGACCAATTTACAATTCTGGCCAAAGTTAGAAACAGAGCCAATATTGCAAGATGTGAATAGTCCATATCTCAGAAACTATAAGAGATAATGCAATTTGGCAATCGGCAACGTAATTAGCATGCCGAATATTACTTGGAATGTGAATTGGAGCAAAATCGCTAATTCATAAGACCATTTTACAATTCTGGCTCAAGTTAGAAGCAGAGCCAATATTGCAAGATGTCGATAGTCCATATCTCGGAAACTATAAGAGATCATGCAATTTGGCAATCGGCAACGTAATTAGCATGCCGAATATTACTTGGAATGTGAATTGGAGCAAAATCGCTAATTCATAAGACCATTTTACAATTCTGGCTCAAGTTAGAAGCAGAGCCAATATTGCAAGATGTCGTTAGTCCATATCTCGGAAACTATAAGAGATCATGCAATTTGGCAATCGGCAACGTAATTAGCATGCCGAGTATTACTTGGAATGTGAATTACAACGAAATCGCTAATTCATAAGACCATTTTACAATTCTGGCCCAAGTTAGAAACAGAGCCAATATTGCAAGATGTGGATAGTCCATATCTCAGAAACTAAAAGAGATAATGCAATTTTGCCATCGACAGTGTAATTAGCGTGCCGAATATTACTTGGAATGTGAATTGGAGCAAAATCGATAATTCATAAGATCATTTTACAATTCTGGCTCAAGTTAGAAGCAGAGCCAATATTGCAAGATGTCGTTAGTCCATATCTCGGAAACTATAAGAGATCATGCAATTTGGCAATCGGCAACGTAATTAGCATGCCGAGTATTACTTGGAATGTGAATTACAACGAAATCGCTAATTCATAAGACCATTTTACAATTCTGGCCCAAGTTAGAAACAGAGCCAATATTGCAAGATGTGGATAGTCCATATCTCAGAAACTATAAGAGATAATGCAATTTTGCCATCGACAGTGTAATTAGCGTGCCGAATATTACTTGGAATGTGAATTACAACGAAATCGCTAATTCATAAGACCATTTTACAATTCTGGCTCAAGTTAGAAGCAGAGCCAATATTGCAAGATGTCGATAGTCCATATCTCGGAAACTATAAGAGATCATGCAATTTGGCAATCGGCAACGTAATTAGCATGCCGAATATTACTTGGAATGTGAATTACAACGAAATCGCTAATTCATAAGACCAATTTACAATTCTGGCCCAAGTTAGAAACAGAGCCAATATTGCAAGATGTGAATAGTCCATATCTCAGAAACTATAAGAGATAATGCAATTTTGCCATCGACAGTGTAATTAGCGTGCCGAATATTACTTGGAATGTGAATTACAACGAAATCGCTAATTCATAAGACCATTTTACAATTCTGGCTCAAGTTAGAAGCAGAGCCAATATTGCAAGATGTCGATAGTCCATATCTCGGAAACTATAAGAGATCATGCAATTTGGCAATCGGCAACGTAATTAGCATGCCGAATATTACTTGGAATGTGAATTACAACGAAATCGCTAATTCATAAGACCAATTTACAATTCTGGCCCAAGTTAGAAACAGAGCCAATATTGCAAGATGTGGATAGTCCATATCTCAGAAACTATAAGAGATAATGCAATTTTGCCATCGACAGTGTAATTAGCGTGCCGAATATTACTTGGAATGTGAATTACAACGAAATCGCTAATTCATAAGACCATTTTACAATTCTGGCTCAAGTTAGAAGCAAAGCCAATATTGCAAGATGTCGATAGTCCATATCTCGGAAACTATAAGAGATAATGCAATTTGGCAATCGGCAACGTAATTAGCATGCCGAATATTACTTGGAATGTGAATTGGAGCAAAATCGCTAATTCATAAGACCATTTTACAATTCTGGCTCAAGTTAGAAGCAGAGCCAATATTGCAAGATGTCGTTAGTCCATATCTCGGAAACTATAAAAGATCATGCAATTTGGCAATCGGCAACGTAATTAGCATGCCGAATATTACATGGAATGTGAATTACAACGAAATCGATAACTCATAAGACCATTTTACAATTCTGGCTCAAGTTAGAAGCAGAGCCAATATTGCAAGATGTCGATAGTCCATATCTCGGAAACTATAAGAGATCATGCAATTTGGCAATCGGCAACGTAATTAGCATGCCGAATATTACTTGGAATGTGAATTACAACGAAATCGCTAATTCATAAGACCAATTTACAATTCTGGCCCAAGTTAGAAACAGAGCCAATATTGCAAGATGTGAATAGTCCATATCTCAGAAACTATAAGAGATAATGCAATTTTGCCATCGACAGTGTAATTAGCGTGCCGAATATTACTTGGAATGTGAATTACAACGAAATCGCTAATTCATAAGACCATTTTACAATTCTGGCTCAAGTTAGAAGCAGAGCCAATATTGCAAGATGTTGATAGTCCATATCTCGGAAACTATAAGAGATAATGCAATTTGGCAATCGGCAAGGTAATTAGCATGCCGAATATTACTTGGAATGTGAATTGGAGCAAAATCGCTAATTCATAAGACCATTTTACAATTCTGGCTCAAGTTAGAAGCAGAGCCAATATTGCAAGATGTCGTTAGTCCATATCTCGGAAACTATAAGAGATCATGCAATTTGGCAATCGGCAACGTAATTAGCATGCCGAATATTACTTGGAATGTGAATTGGAGCAAAATCGCTAATTCATAAGACCATTTTACAATTCTGGCTCAAGTTAGAAGCAGAGCCAATATTGCAAGATGTCGATAGTCCATATCTCGGAAACTATAAGAGATAATGCAATTTGGCAATCGCCAACGTAATTAGCATGCCGAATATTACTTGGAATGTGAATTGGAGCGAAATCGCTAATTCATAAGACCACTTTACAATTTTGACCCAAGTTAGAAGCAGAGCCAATATTGTAAAATGTCGATAGTCCATATCTCGGAAACTATAAGAGATAACGCAATTTGGCAATCGGCAACGTAATTAGCATGCCGAATATTACTTGGAATGTGAATTACAACGAAATCGCTAATTCATAAGACCATTTTACAATTCTGGCTCAAGTTAGAAGCAGAGCCAATATTGCAAGATGTCGATAGTCCATATCTCGGAAACTATAAGAGATTACGCAATTTGGCAATCGGCAACGTAATTAGCATGCCGAATATTACTTGGAATGTGAATTACAACGAAATCGCTAATTCATAAGACCATTTTACAATTCTGGCTCAAGTTAGAAGCAGAGCCAATATTGCAAGATGTCGATAGTCCATATCTCGGAAACTATAAGAGATAATGCAATTTGGCCATCGGCAGTGTAATTAGCATGCCGAATATTACTTGGAATGTGAATTACAACGAAATCGCTAATTCATAAGACCATTTTACAATTCTGGCTCAAGTTAGAAGCAGAGCCAATATTGCAAGATGTCGATAGTCCATATCTCGGAAACTATAAGAGATAACGCAATTTGGCAATCGGCAACGTAATTAGCATGCCGAATATTACTTGGAATGTGAATTACAACGAAATCGCTAATTCATAAGACCATTTCACAATTCTGGCTCAAGTTAGAAGCAGAGCCAATATTGCAAGATGTCGATAGTCCATATCTCGGAAACTATAAGAGATAACGCAATTTGGCAATCGGCAACGTAATTAGCATGATGAATATTACTTGGAATATGAATTACAACGAAATCGCTAATTCATAAGACCATTTTACAATTCTGGCCCAAGTTAGAAGCAGAGCCAATATTGCAAGATGTCGATAGTCCATATCTCGGAAACTATAAGAGATAACGCAATTTGGCAATCGGCAACGTAATTAGCATGCCGAATATTACTTGGAATGTGAATTACAACGAAATCGCTAATTCATAAGACCCTTTTACAATTCTGGCCCAAGTTAGAAGCAGAGCCAATATTGCAAGATGTCGATAGTCCATATCTCGGAAACTATAAGAGATAATGCAATTTGGCAATCGGCAACGTAATTAGCATGCCGAATATTACTTGGAATGTGATTTGCAACGAAATCGCTAATTCATAAGACCATTTTACAATTCTGGCCCAAGTTAGAAGCAGAGCCAATATTGCAAGATGTCGATAGTCCATATCTCGGAAACTATAAGAGATAATGCAATTTGGCAATCGGCAACGTAATTAGCATGCCGAATATTACTTGGAATGTGAATTGGAGCAAAATCGCTAATTCATAAGACCATTTTACAATTCTGGCTCAAGTTAGAAGCAGAGCCAATATTGCAAGATGTCGATAGTCCATATCTCGGAAACTATAAGAGATTACGCAATTTGGCAATCGGCAACGTAATTAGCATGCCGAATATTACTTGGAATGTGAATTACAACGAAATCGCTAATTCATAAGACCATATTACAATTCTGGCCCAAGTTAGAAGCAGAGCCAATATTGCAAGATGTCGATAGTCCATATCTCGGAAACTATAAGAGATAACGCAATTTGGCAATCGGCAACGTAATTAGCATGCCGAATATTACTTGGAATGTGAATTACAACGAAATCGCTAATTCATAAGACCATTTTACAATTTTGACCCAAGCTAGAATCAGAGCCAATATTGTAAAATGTCGATAGACCATATCTCGGAAACTATAAGAGATAATGCAAATTTTGCCATCGGCAGCGTAATTAGCATGCCGAATATTACTTGGAATGTGAGTTACAACGAAATAGCTAATTCATAAGACCATTTTAGAATTCTGGCCCACGTTAGAAACAGAGCCAATATTGCAAGATGTGGATAGTCCATATCTCGGAAACTATAAGAGATAATGCAATTTGGCAATCGGCAACGTAATTAGCATGCCGAATATTACGTGGAATGTGAATTACAACGAAATCGCTAATTCATAAGACCAATTTACAATTCTGGCCCAAGTTAGAAGCAGAGCCAATATTGCAAGATGTCGGTAGTCCATATCCCGGAAACTATAAGAGATAACGCAATTTGGCAATCGGCAACGTAATTAGCATGCCGAATATTACTTGGAATGTGAATTACAACGAAATCGTTAATTCATAAGACCATTTTACAATTCTGGCCCAAGTTAGAAGCAGAGCCAATATTGCAAGATATCGATAGTCCATATCTCGGAAACTATAAGAGATAATGCAATTTGGCAATCGGCAACGTAATTAGGATGCCGAATATTACTTGGAATGTGAATTGGAGCGAAATCGCTAATTCATAAGACCATTTTACAATTTTGACCCAAGTTAGAAGCAGAGCCAATATTGTAAAATGTCGATAGTCCATATCTCGGAAACTATAAGAGATAATGCAATTTGGCAATCGGCAACGTAATTAGCATGCCGAATATTACTTGGAATGTGAATTACAACGAAATCGCAAATTCATAAGACCGTTTTACAATTCTGGCCCAAGTTAGAAGCAGAGCCAATATTGTAAAATGTCGATAGTCCATATCTCGGAAACTATAAGAGATAATGCAATTTGGCCATCGGCAGTGTAATTAGCATGTCGAATATTACTTGGAATGTGAATTGGAGCGAAATCGCTAATTCATAAGACCTTTTTACAATTCTGGCCCAAGTTAGAAGCAGAGCCAATATTGCAAGATGTCGATAGTCCATATCTCGGAAACTATAAGAGATAAGTCAATTTGGCAATCGGCAACGTAATTAGCATGCCGAATATTACTTGCAATGTGAATTACAACGAAATCGCTAATTCATAAGACCATTTTACAATTCTGGCCCAAGTTAGAAGCAGAGCCAATATTGCAAGATGTCGATAGTCCATATCTCGGAAACTATAAGAGATAATGCAATTTGGCAATCGGCAACGTAATTAGCATACCGAATATTACTTGGAATGTGAATTACAACGAAATCGCTAATTCATAAGACCATTTTACAATTCTGGCCCAAGTTAGAAGCAGAGCCAATATTGCAAGATGTCGATAGTCCATATCTCGGAAACTATAAGAGATAACGCAATTTGGCTATCGGCAACGTAATTAGCATGCCGAATATTACTTGGAATGTGAATTACAACGAAATCGCTAATTCATAAGACCATTTTACAATTCTGGCAAAAGTTAGAAGCAGAGCCAATATTGCAAGATGTCGATAGTTCATATCTCGGAAACTATAAGAGATAATGCAATTTGGCAATCGGCAACGTAATTAGCATGCCAAATATTACTTGGAATGTGAATTGGAGCGAAATCGCTAATTCATAAGACCATTTTACAATTTTGACCCAAGTTAGAAGCAGAGCCAATATTGTAAAATGTCGATAGTCCATATCTCGGAAACTATAAGAGATAATGCAATTTTGCCATCGGCAGTGTAATTAGCATGCCGAATATTACTTGGAATATGAATTGCAACGAAATCGCTAATTCATAAGGCCATTTTACAATTCTGGCCCAAGTTAGAAACAGAGCCAATATTGCAAGATGTGGATAGTCCATATCTCGGAAACTATAAGAGATCATGCAATTTGGCAATCGGCAACGTAATTAGCATGCCGAATATTACTTGGAATGTGAATTACAACGAAATCGCTAATTCATAAGACCAATTTACAATTCTGGCCCAAGTTAGAAACAGAGCCAATATTGCAAGATGTGAATAGTCCATATCTCAGAAACTATAAGAGATAATGCAATTTGGCAATCGGCAACGTAATTAGCATGCCGAATATTACTTGGAATGTGAATTGGAGCAAAATCGCTAATTCATAAGACCATTTTACAATTCTGGCTCAAGTTAGAAGCAGAGCCAATATTGTAAGATGTCGTTAGTCCATATCTCGGAAACTATAAGAGATCATGCAATTTGGCAATCGGCAACGTAATTAGCATGCCGAGTATTTCTTGGAATGTGAATTACAACGAAATCGTTAATTCATAAGACCATTTTACAATTCTGGCCCAAGTTAGAAGCAGAGCCAATATTGCAAGATATCGATAGTCCATATCTCGGAAACTATAAGAGATAATGCAATTTGGCAATCGGCAACGTAATTAGGATGCCGAATATTACTTGGAATGTGAATTGGAGCGAAATCGCTAATTCATAAGACCATTTTACAATTTTGACCCAAGTTAGAAGCAGAGCCAATATTGTAAAATGTCGATAGTCCATATCTCGGAAACTATAAGAGATAATGCAATTTGGCAATCGGCAACGTAATTAGCATGCCGAATATTACTTGGAATGTGAATTACAACGAAATCGCAAATTCATAAGACCATTTTACAATTCTGGCCCAAGTTAGAAGCAGAGCCAATATTGTAAAATGTCGATAGTCCATATCTCGGAAACTATAAGAGATAATGCAATTTGGCCATCGGCAGTGTAATTAGCATGTCGAATATTACTTGGAATGTGAATTGGAGCGAAATCGCTAATTCATAAGACCTTTTTACAATTCTGGCCCAAGTTAGAAGCAGAGCCTATATTGTAAAATGTCGATAGTCCATATCTCGGAAACTATAAGAGATAATGCAATTTGGCCATCGGCAGTGTAATTAGCATGCCGAATATTACTTGGAATGTGAATTACAACGAAATCGCTAATTCATAATACCATTTTACAATTCTGGCTCAAGTTAGAAGCAGAGCCAATATTGCAAGATGTCGATAGTCCATATCTCGGAAACTATAAGAGATAAGTCAATTTGGCAATCGGCAACGTAATTAGCATGCCGAATATTACTTGCAATGTGAATTACAACGAAATCGCTAATTCATAAGACCATTTTACAATTCTGGCCCAAGTTAGAAGCAGAGCCAATATTGCAAGATGTCGATAGTCCATATCTCGGAAACTATAAGAGATAATGCAATTTGGCAATCGGCAACGTAATTAGCATACCGAATATTACTTGGAATGTGAATTACAACGAAATCGCTAATTCATAAGACCATTTTACAATTCTGGCCCAAGTTAGAAGCAGAGCCAATATTGCAAGATGTCGATAGTCCATATCTCGGAAACTATAAGAGATAACGCAATTTGGCTATCGGCAACGTAATTAGCATGCCGAATATTACTTGGAATGTGAATTACAACGAAATCGCTAATTCATAAGACCATTTTACAATTCTGGCAAAAGTTAGAAGCAGAGCCAATATTGCAAGATGTCGATAGTTCATATCTCGGAAACTATAAGAGATAATGCAATTTGGCAATCGGCAACGTAATTAGCATGCCAAATATTACTTGGAATGTGAATTGGAGCGAAATCGCTAATTCATAAGACCATTTTACAATTTTGACCCAAGTTAGAAGCAGAGCCAATATTGTAAAATGTCGATAGTCCATATCTCGGAAACTATAAGAGATAATGCAATTTTGCCATCGGCAGTGTAATTAGCATGCCGAATATTACTTGGAATATGAATTGCAACGAAATCGCTAATTCATAAGGCCATTTTACAATTCTGGCCCAAGTTAGAAACAGAGCCAATATTGCAAGATGTGGATAGTCCATATCTCGGAAACTATAAGAGATCATGCAATTTGGCAATCGGCAACGTAATTAGCATGCCGAATATTACTTGGAATGTGAATTACAACGAAATCGCTAATTCATAAGACCAATTTACAATTCTGGCCCAAGTTAGAAACAGAGCCAATATTGCAAGATGTGAATAGTCCATATCTCAGAAACTATAAGAGATAATGCAATTTGGCAATCGGCAACGTAATTAGCATGCCGAATATTACTTGGAATGTGAATTGGAGCAAAATCGCTAATTCATAAGACCATTTTACAATTCTGGCTCAAGTTAGAAGCAGAGCCAATATTGTAAGATGTCGTTAGTCCATATCTCGGAAACTATAAGAGATCATGCAATTTGGCAATCGGCAACGTAATTAGCATGCCGAGTATTTCTTGGAATGTGAATTACAACGAAATCGCTAATTCATAAGACCATTTTACAATTCTGGCCCAAGTTAGAAACAGAGCCAATATTGCAAGATGTGGATAGTCCATATCTCAGAAACTATAAGAGATAATGCAATTTTGCCATCGACAGTGTAATTAGCGTGCCGAATATTACTTGGAATGTGAATTACAACGAAATCGCTAATTCATAATACCATTTTACAATTCTGGCTCAAGTTAGAAGCAGAGCCAATATTGCAAGATGTCGATAGTCCATATCTCGGAAACTATAAGAGATAAGTCAATTTGGCAATCGGCAACGTAATTAGCATGCCGAATATTACTTGCAATGTGAATTACAACGAAATCGCTAATTCATAAGACCATTTTACAATTCTGGCCCAAGTTAGAAGCAGAGCCAATATTGCAAGATGTCGATAGTCCATATCTCGGAAACTATAAGAGATAATGCAATTTGGCAATCGGCAACGTAATTAGCATACCGAATATTACTTGGAATGTGAATTACAACGAAATCGCTAATTCATAAGACCATTTTACAATTCTGGCCCAAGTTAGAAACAGAGCCAATATTGCAAGATGTGAATAGTCCATATCTCAGAAACTATAAGAGATAATGCAATTTGGCAATCGGCAACGTAATTAGCATGCCGAATATTACTTGGAATGTGAATTGGAGCAAAATCGCTAATTCATAAGACCATTTTACAATTCTGGCTCAAGTTAGAAGCAGAGCCAATATTGTAAAATGTCGATAGTCCATATCTCGGAAACTATAAGAGATAATGCAATTTGGCCATCGGCAGTGTAATTAGCATGTCGAATATTACTTGGAATGTGAATTGGAGCGAAATCGCTAATTCATAAGACCTTTTTACAATTCTGGCCCAAGTTAGAAGCAGAGCCTATATTGTAAAATGTCGATAGTCCATATCTCGGAAACTATAAGAGATAATGCAATTTGGCCATCGGCAGTGTAATTAGCATGCCGAATATTACTTGGAATGTGAATTACAACGAAATCGCTAATTCATAATACCATTTTACAATTCTGGCTCAAGTTAGAAGCAGAGCCAATATTGCAAGATGTCGATAGTCCATATCTCGGAAACTATAAGAGATAAGTCAATTTGGCAATCGGCAACGTAATTAGCATGCCGAATATTACTTGCAATGTGAATTACAACGAAATCGCTAATTCATAAGACCATTTTACAATTCTGGCCCAAGTTAGAAGCAGAGCCAATATTGCAAGATGTCGATAGTCCATATCTCGGAAACTATAAGAGATAATGCAATTTGGCAATCGGCAACGTAATTAGCATACCGAATATTACTTGGAATGTGAATTACAACGAAATCGCTAATTCATAAGACCATTTTACAATTCTGGCCCAAGTTAGAAGCAGAGCCAATATTGCAAGATGTCGATAGTCCATATCTCGGAAACTATAAGAGATAACGCAATTTGGCTATCGGCAACGTAATTAGCATGCCGAATATTACTTGGAATGTGAATTACAACGAAATCGCTAATTCATAAGACCATTTTACAATTCTGGCAAAAGTTAGAAGCAGAGCCAATATTGCAAGATGTCGATAGTTCATATCTCGGAAACTATAAGAGATAATGCAATTTGGCAATCGGCAACGTAATTAGCATGCCAAATATTACTTGGAATGTGAATTGGAGCGAAATCGCTAATTCATAAGACCATTTTACAATTTTGACCCAAGTTAGAAGCAGAGCCAATATTGTAAAATGTCGATAGTCCATATCTCGGAAACTATAAGAGATAATGCAATTTTGCCATCGGCAGTGTAATTAGCATGCCGAATATTACTTGGAATATGAATTGCAACGAAATCGCTAATTCATAAGGCCATTTTACAATTCTGGCCCAAGTTAGAAACAGAGCCAATATTGCAAGATGTGGATAGTCCATATCTCGGAAACTATAAGAGATCATGCAATTTGGCAATCGGCAACGTAATTAGCATGCCGAATATTACTTGGAATGTGAATTACAACGAAATCGCTAATTCATAAGACCAATTTACAATTCTGGCCCAAGTTAGAAACAGAGCCAATATTGCAAGATGTGAATAGTCCATATCTCAGAAACTATAAGAGATAATGCAATTTGGCAATCGGCAACGTAATTAGCATGCCGAATATTACTTGGAATGTGAATTGGAGCAAAATCGCTAATTCATAAGACCATTTTACAATTCTGGCTCAAGTTAGAAGCAGAGCCAATATTGTAAGATGTCGTTAGTCCATATCTCGGAAACTATAAGAGATCATGCAATTTGGCAATCGGCAACGTAATTAGCATGCCGAGTATTTCTTGGAATGTGAATTACAACGAAATCGCTAATTCATAAGACCATTTTACAATTCTGGCCCAAGTTAGAAACAGAGCCAATATTGCAAGATGTGGATAGTCCATATCTCAGAAACTATAAGAGATAATGCAATTTTGCCATCGACAGTGTAATTAGCGTGCCGAATATTACTTGGAATGTGAATTACAACGAAATCGCTAATTCATAAGACCAATTTACAATTCTGGCCCAAGTTAGAAACAGAGCCAATATTGCAAGATGTGAATAGTCCATATCTCAGAGACTATAAGAGATAATGCAATTTGGCAATCGGCAACGTAATTAGCATGCCGAATATTACTTGGAATGTGAATTGGAGCAAAATCGCTAATTCATAAGACCATTTTACAATTCTGGCTCAAGTTAGAAGCAGAGCCAATATTGCAAGATGTCGATAGTCCATATCTCGGAAACTATAAGAGATCACGCAATTTGGCAATCGGCAACGTAATTAGCATGCCGAATATTACGTGGAATGTGAATTACAACGAAATCGCTAATTCATAAGACCAATTTACAATTCTGGCCCAAGTTAGAAGCAGAGCCAATATTGCAAGATGTCGGTAGTCCATATCCCGGAAACTATAAGAGATAACGCAATTTGGCAATCGGCAACGTAATTAGCATGCCGAATATTACTTGGAATGTGAATTACAACGAAATCGTTAATTCATAAGACCATTTTACAATTCTGGCCCAAGTTAGAAGCAGAGCCAATATTGCAAGATATCGATAGTCCATATCTCGGAAACTATAAGAGATAATGCAATTTGGCAATCGGCAACGTAATTAGGATGCCGAATATTACTTGGAATGTGAATTGGAGCGAAATCGCTAATTCATAAGACCATTTTACAATTTTGACCCAAGTTAGAAGCAGAGCCAATATTGTAAAATGTCGATAGTCCATATCTCGGAAACTATAAGAGATAATGCAATTTGGCAATCGGCAACGTAATTAGCATGCCGAATATTACTTGGAATGTGAATTACAACGAAATCGCAAATTCATAAGACCATTTTACAATTCTGGCCCAAGTTAGAAGCAGAGCCAATATTGTAAAATGTCGATAGTCCATATCTCGGAAACTATAAGAGATAATGCAATTTGGCCATCGGCAGTGTAATTAGCATGTCGAATATTACTTGGAATGTGAATTGGAGCGAAATCGCTAATTCATAAGACCTTTTTACAATTCTGGCCCAAGTTAGAAGCAGAGCCTATATTGTAAAATGTCGATAGTCCATATCTCGGAAACTATAAGAGATAATGCAATTTGGCCATCGGCAGTGTAATTAGCATGCCGAATATTACTTGGAATGTGAATTACAACGAAATCGCTAATTCATAAGACCATTTTACAATTCTGGCTCAAGTTAGAAGCAGAGCCAATATTGCAAGATGTCGATAGTCCATATCTCGGAAACTATAAGAGATAAGTCAATTTGGCAATCGGCAACGTAATTAGCATGCCGAATATTACTTGCAATGTGAATTACAACGAAATCGCTAATTCATAAGACCATTTTACAATTCTGGCCCAAGTTAGAAGCAGAGCCAATATTGCAAGATGTCGATAGTCCATATCTCGGAAACTATAAGAGATAATGCAATTTGGCAATCGGCAACGTAATTAGCATACCGAATATTACTTGGAATGTGAATTACAACGAAATCGCTAATTCATAAGACCATTTTACAATTCTGGCCCAAGTTAGAAGCAGAGCCAATATTGCAAGATGTCGATAGTCCATATCTCGGAAACTATAAGAGATAACGCAATTTGGCTATCGGCAACGTAATTAGCATGCCGAATATTACTTGGAATGTGAATTACAACGAAATCGCTAATTCATAAGACCATTTTACAATTCTGGCAAAAGTTAGAAGCAGAGCCAATATTGCAAGATGTCGATAGTTCATATCTCGGAAACTATAAGAGATAATGCAATTTGGCAATCGGCAACGTAATTAGCATGCCAAATATTACTTGGAATGTGAATTGGAGCGAAATCGCTAATTCATAAGACCATTTTACAATTTTGACCCAAGTTAGAAGCAGAGCCAATATTGTAAAATGTCGATAGTCCATATCTCGGAAACTATAAGAGATAATGCAATTTTGCCATCGGCAGTGTAATTAGCATGCCGAATATTACTTGGAATATGAATTGCAACGAAATCGCTAATTCATAAGGCCATTTTACAATTCTGGCCCAAGTTAGAAACAGAGCCAATATTGCAAGATGTGGATAGTCCATATCTCGGAAACTATAAGAGATCATGCAATTTGGCAATCGGCAACGTAATTAGCATGCCGAATATTACTTGGAATGTGAATTACAACGAAATCGCTAATTCATAAGACCAATTTACAATTCTGGCCCAAGTTAGAAACAGAGCCAATATTGCAAGATGTGAATAGTCCATATCTCAGAAACTATAAGAGATAATGCAATTTGGCAATCGGCAACGTAATTAGCATGCCGAATATTACTTGGAATGTGAATTGGAGCAAAATCGCTAATTCATAAGACCATTTTACAATTCTGGCTCAAGTTAGAAGCAGAGCCAATATTGTAAGATGTCGTTAGTCCATATCTCGGAAACTATAAGAGATCATGCAATTTGGCAATCGGCAACGTAATTAGCATGCCGAGTATTTCTTGGAATGTGAATTACAACGAAATCGCTAATTCATAAGACCATTTTACAATTCTGGCCCAAGTTAGAAACAGAGCCAATATTGCAAGATGTGGATAGTCCATATCTCAGAAACTATAAGAGATAATGCAATTTTGCCATCGACAGTGTAATTAGCGTGCCGAATATTACTTGGAATGTGAATTACAACGAAATCGCTAATTCATAAGACCAATTTACAATTCTGGCCCAAGTTAGAAACAGAGCCAATATTGCAAGATGTGAATAGTCCATATCTCAGAAACTATAAGAGATAATGCAATTTGGCAATCGGCAACGTAATTAGCATGCCGAATATTACTTGGAATGTGAATTGGAGCAAAATCGCTAATTCATAAGACCATTTTACAATTCTGGCTCAAGTTAGAAGCAGAGCCAATATTGCAAGATGTCGATAGTCCATATCTCGGAAACTATAAGAGATCATGCAATTTGGCAATCGGCAACGTAATTAGCATGCCGAATATTACTTGGAATGTGAATTACAACGAAATCGCTAATTCATAAGACCAATTTACAATTCTGGCCCAAGTTAGAAACAGAGCCAATATCGCAAGATGTGAATAGTCCATATCTCAGAAACTATAAGAGATCATGCAATTTGGCAATCGGCAACGTAATTAGCATGCCGAATATTACTTGGAATGTGAATTGGAGCAAAATCGCTAATTCATAAGACCATTTTACAATTCTGGCTCAAGTTAGAAGCAGAGCCAATATTGCAAGATGTCGTTAGTCCATATCTCGGAAACTATAAGAGATCATGCAATTTGGCAATCGGCAACGTAATTAGCATGCCGAGTATTACTTGGAATGTGAATTACAACGAAATCGCTAATTCATAAGACCATTTTACAATTCTGGCCCAAGTTAGAAACAGAGCCAATATTGCAAGATGTGGATAGTCCATATCTCAGAAACTAAAAGAGATAATGCAATTTTGCCATCGACAGTGTAATTAGCGTGCCGAATATTACTTGGAATGTGAATTGGAGCAAAATCGCTAATTCATAAGATCATTTTACAATTATGGCTCAAGTTAGAAGCAGAGCCAATATTGCAAGATGTCGTTAGTCCATATCTCGGAAACTATAAGAGATCATGCAATTTGGCAATCGGCAACGTAATTAGCATGCCGAGTATTACTTGGAATGTGAATTACAACGAAATCGCTAATTCATAAGACCATTTTACAATTCTGGCCCAAGTTAGAAACAGAGCCAATATTGCAAGATGTGGATAGTCCATATCTCAGAAACTATAAGAGATAATGCAATTTTGCCATCGACAGTGTAATTAGCGTGCCGAATATTACTTGGAATGTGAATTACAACGAAATCGCTAATTCATAAGACCATTTTACAATTCTGGCTCAAGTTAGAAGCAGAGCCAATATTGCAAGATGTCGATAGTCCATATCTCGGAAACTATAAGAGATCATGCAATTTGGCAATCGGCAACGTAATTAGCATGCCGAATATTACTTGGAATGTGAATTACAACGAAATCGCTAATTCATAAGACCAATTTACAATTCTGGCCCAAGTTAGAAACAGAGCCAATATTGCAAGATGTGAATAGTCCATATCTCAGAAACTATAAGAGATAATGCAATTTTGCCATCGACAGTGTAATTAGCGTGCCGAATATTACTTGGAATGTGAATTACAACGAAATCGCTAATTCATAAGACCATTTTACAATTCTGGCTCAAGTTAGAAGCAGAGCCAATATTGCAAGATGTCGATAGTCCATATCTCGGAAACTATAAGAGATCATGCAATTTGGCAATCGGCAACGTAATTAGCATGCCGAATATTACTTGGAATGTGAATTACAACGAAATCGCTAATTCATAAGACCAATTTACAATTCTGGCCCAAGTTAGAAACAGAGCCAATATTGCAAGATGTGGATAGTCCATATCTCAGAAACTATAAGAGATAATGCAATTTTACCATCGACAGTGTAATTAGCGTGCCGAATATTACTTGGAATGTGAATTACAACGAAATCGCTAATTCATAAGACCATTTTACAATTCTGGCTCAAGTTAGAAGCAGAGCCAATATTGCAAGATGTCGATAGTCCATATCTCGGAAACTATAAGAGATAATGCAATTTGGCAATCGGCAACGTAATTAGCATGCCGAATATTACTTGGAATGTGAATTGGAGCAAAATCGCTAATTCATAAGACCATTTTACAATTCTGGCTCAAGTTAGAAGCAGAGCCAATATTGCAAGATGTCGTTAGTCCATATCTCGGAAACTATAAAAGATCATGCAATTTGGCAATCGGCAACGTAATTAGCATGCCGAATATTACATGGAATGTGAATTACAACGAAATCGATAACTCATAAGACCATTTTACAATTCTGGCTCAAGTTAGAAGCAGAGCCAATATTGCAAGATGTCGATAGTCCATATCTCGGAAACTATAAGAGATCATGCAATTTGGCAATCGGCAACGTAATTAGCATGCCGAATATTACTTGGAATGTGAATTGGAGCAAAATCGCTAATTCATAAGACCATTTTACAATTCTGGCTCAAGTTAGAAGCAGAGCCAATATTGCAAGATGTCGATAGTCCATATCTCGGAAACTATAAGAGATTACGCAATTTGGCAATCGGCAACGTAATTAGCATGCCGAATATTACTTGGAATGTGAATTACAACGAAATCGCTAATTCATAAGACCATATTACAATTCTGGCCCAAGTTAGAAGCAGAGCCAATATTGCAAGATGTCGATAGTCCATATCTCGGAAACTATAAGAGATAACGCAATTTGGCAATCGGCAACGTAATTAGCATGCCGAATATTACTTGGAATGTGAATTACAACGAAATCGCTAATTCATAAGACCATTTTACAATTTTGACCCAAGCTAGAATCAGAGCCAATATTGTAAAATGTCGATAGACCATATCTCGGAAACTATAAGAGATAATGCAAATTTTGCCATCGGCAGCGTAATTAGCATGCCGAATATTACTTGGAATGTGAGTTACAACGAAATAGCTAATTCATAAGACCATTTTAGAATTCTGGCCCACGTTAGAAACAGAGCCAATATTGCAAGATGTGGATAGTCCATATCTCGGAAACTATAAGAGATAATGCAATTTGGCAATCGGCAACGTAATTAGCATGCCGAATATTACGTGGAATGTGAATTACAACGAAATCGCTAATTCATAAGACCAATTTACAATTCTGGCCCAAGTTAGAAGCAGAGCCAATATTGCAAGATGTCGGTAGTCCATATCCCGGAAACTATAAAAGATAACGCAATTTGGCAATCGGCAACGTAATTAGCATGCCGAATATTACTTGGAATGTGAATTACAACGAAATCGTTAATTCATAAGACCATTTTACAATTCTGGCCCAAGTTAGAAGCAGAGCCAATATTGCAAGATATCGATAGTCCATATCTCGGAAACTATAAGAGATAATGCAATTTGGCAATCGGCAACGTAATTAGGATGCCGAATATTACTTGGAATGTGAATTGGAGCGAAATCGCTAATTCATAAGACCATTTTACAATTTTGACCCAAGTTAGAAGCAGAGCCAATATTGTAAAATGTCGATAGTCCATATCTCGGAAACTATAAGAGATAATGCAATTTGGCAATCGGCAACGTAATTAGCATGCCGAATATTACTTGGAATGTGAATTACAACGAAATCGCAAATTCATAAGACCATTTTACAATTCTGGCCCAAGTTAGAAGCAGAGCCAATATTGTAAAATGTCGATAGTCCATATCTCGGAAACTATAAGAGATAATGCAATTTGGCCATCGGCAGTGTAATTAGCATGCCGAATATTACTTGGAATGTGAATTACAACGAAATCGCTAATTCATAAGACCATTTTACAATTCTGGCTCAAGTTAGAAGCAGAGCCAATATTGCAAGATGTCGATAGTCCATATCTCGGAAACTATAAGAGATAAGGCAATTTGGCAATCGGCAACGTAATTAGCATGCCGAATATTACTTGCAATGTGAATTACAACGAAATCGCTAATTCATAAGACCATTTTACAATTCTGGCCCAAGTTAGAAGCAGAGCCAATATTGCAAGATGTCGATAGTCCATATCTCGGAAACTATAAGAGATAATGCAATTTGGCAATCGGCAACGTAAT
Organism: Rhynchophorus ferrugineus; assembly: GCF_030347505.1. Taxonomy (NCBI): domain Eukaryota; kingdom Metazoa; phylum Arthropoda; class Insecta; order Coleoptera; family Curculionidae; genus Rhynchophorus; species Rhynchophorus ferrugineus. The sequence goes on along the minus strand of NW_027472586.1, from coordinate 22,066,517 downwards.
TAGCATACCGAATATTACTTGGAATGTGAATTACAACGAAATCGCTAATTCATAAGACCATTTTACAATTCTGGCCCAAGTTAGAAGCAGAGCCAATATTGCAAGATGTCGATAGTCCATATCTCGGAAACTATAAGAGATAACGCAATTTGGCCATCGGCAACGTAATTAGCATGCCGAATATTACTTGGAATGTGAATTACAACGAAATCGCTAATTCATAAGACCATTTTACAATTCTGGCAAAAGTTAGAAGCAGAGCCAATATTGCAAGATGTCGATAGTTCATATCTCGGAAACTATAAGAGATAATGCAATTTGGCAATCGGCAACGTAATTAGCATGCCAAATATTACTTGGAATGTGAATTGGAGCGAAATCGCTAATTCATAAGACCATTTTACAATTTTGACCCAAGTTAGAAGCAGAGCCAATATTGTAAAATGTCGATAGTCCATATCTCGGAAACTATAAGAGATAATGCAATTTTGCCATCGGCAGTGTAATTAGCATGCCGAATATTACTTGGAATATGAATTGCAACGAAATCGCTAATTCATAAGGCCATTTTACAATTCTGGCCCAAGTTAGAAACAGAGCCAATATTGCAAGATGTGGATAGTCCATATCTCGGAAACTATAAGAGATCATGCAATTTGGCAATCGGCAACGTAATTAGCATGCCGAATATTACTTGGAATGTGAATTACAACGAAATCGCTAATTCATAAGACCAATTTACAATTCTGGCCCAAGTTAGAAACAGAGCCAATATTGCAAGATGTGAATAGTCCATATCTCAGAAACTATAAGAGATAATGCAATTTGGCAATCGGCAACGTAATTAGCATGCCGAATATTACTTGGAATGTGAATTGGAGCAAAATCGCTAATTCATAAGACCATTTTACAATTCTGGCTCAAGTTAGAAGCAGAGCCAATATTGTAAGATGTCGTTAGTCCATATCTCGGAAACTATAAGAGATCATGCAATTTGGCAATCGGCAACGTAATTAGCATGCCGAGTATTTCTTGGAATGTGAATTACAACGAAATCGTTAATTCATAAGACCATTTTACAATTCTGGCCCAAGTTAGAAGCAGAGCCAATATTGCAAGATATCGATAGTCCATATCTCGGAAACTATAAGAGATAATGCAATTTGGCAATCGGCAACGTAATTAGGATGCCGAATATTACTTGGAATGTGAATTGGAGCGAAATCGCTAATTCATAAGACCATTTTACAATTTTGACCCAAGTTAGAAGCAGAGCCAATATTGTAAAATGTCGATAGTCCATATCTCGGAAACTATAAGAGATAATGCAATTTGGCAATCGGCAACGTAATTAGCATGCCGAATATTACTTGGAATGTGAATTACAACGAAATCGCAAATTCATAAGACCATTTTACAATTCTGGCCCAAGTTAGAAACAGAGCCAATATTGCAAGATGTGGATAGTCCATATCTCAGAAACTATAAGAGATAATGCAATTTTGCCATCGACAGTGTAATTAGCGTGCCGAATATTACTTGGAATGTGAATTACAACGAAATCGCTAATTCATAAGACCATTTTACAATTCTGGCTCAAGTTAGAAGCAGAGCCAATATTGCAAGATGTCGATAGTCCATATCTCGGAAACTATAAGAGATCATGCAATTTGGCAATCGGCAACGTAATTAGCATGCCGAATATTACTTGGAATGTGAATTACAACGAAATCGCTAATTCATAAGACCAATTTACAATTCTGGCCCAAGTTAGAAACAGAGCCAATATTGCAAGATGTGAATAGTCCATATCTCAGAAACTATAAGAGATAATGCAATTTTGCCATCGACAGTGTAATTAGCGTGCCGAATATTACTTGGAATGTGAATTACAACGAAATCGCTAATTCATAAGACCATTTTACAATTCTGGCTCAAGTTAGAAGCAGAGCCAATATTGCAAGATGTCGATAGTCCATATCTCGGAAACTATAAGAGATCATGCAATTTGGCAATCGGCAACGTAATTAGCATGCCGAATATTACTTGGAATGTGAATTACAACGAAATCGCTAATTCATAAGACCAATTTACAATTCTGGCCCAAGTTAGAAACAGAGCCAATATTGCAAGATGTGGATAGTCCATATCTCAGAAACTATAAGAGATAATGCAATTTTACCATCGACAGTGTAATTAGCGTGCCGAATATTACTTGGAATGTGAATTACAACGAAATCGCTAATTCATAAGACCATTTTACAATTCTGGCTCAAGTTAGAAGCAGAGCCAATATTGCAAGATGTCGATAGTCCATATCTCGGAAACTATAAGAGATAATGCAATTTGGCAATCGGCAACGTAATTAGCATGCCGAATATTACTTGGAATGTGAATTGGAGCAAAATCGCTAATTCATAAGACCATTTTACAATTCTGGCTCAAGTTAGAAGCAGAGCCAATATTGCAAGATGTCGTTAGTCCATATCTCGGAAACTATAAAAGATCATGCAATTTGGCAATCGGCAACGTAATTAGCATGCCGAATATTACATGGAATGTGAATTACAACGAAATCGATAACTCATAAGACCATTTTACAATTCTGGCTCAAGTTAGAAGCAGAGCCAATATTGCAAGATGTCGATAGTCCATATCTCGGAAACTATAAGAGATCATGCAATTTGGCAATCGGCAACGTAATTAGCATGCCGAATATTACTTGGAATGTGAATTGGAGCAAAATCGCTAATTCATAAGACCATTTTACAATTCTGGCTCAAGTTAGAAGCAGAGCCAATATTGCAAGATGTCGATAGTCCATATCTCGGAAACTATAAGAGATTACGCAATTTGGCAATCGGCAACGTAATTAGCATGCCGAATATTACTTGGAATGTGAATTACAACGAAATCGCTAATTCATAAGACCATATTACAATTCTGGCCCAAGTTAGAAGCAGAGCCAATATTGCAAGATGTCGATAGTCCATATCTCGGAAACTATAAGAGATAACGCAATTTGGCAATCGGCAACGTAATTAGCATGCCGAATATTACTTGGAATGTGAATTACAACGAAATCGCTAATTCATAAGACCATTTTACAATTTTGACCCAAGCTAGAATCAGAGCCAATATTGTAAAATGTCGATAGACCATATCTCGGAAACTATAAGAGATAATGCAAATTTTGCCATCGGCAGCGTAATTAGCATGCCGAATATTACTTGGAATGTGAGTTACAACGAAATAGCTAATTCATAAGACCATTTTAGAATTCTGGCCCACGTTAGAAACAGAGCCAATATTGCAAGATGTGGATAGTCCATATCTCGGAAACTATAAGAGATAATGCAATTTGGCAATCGGCAACGTAATTAGCATGCCGAATATTACGTGGAATGTGAATTACAACGAAATCGCTAATTCATAAGACCAATTTACAATTCTGGCCCAAGTTAGAAGCAGAGCCAATATTGCAAGATGTCGGTAGTCCATATCCCGGAAACTATAAAAGATAACGCAATTTGGCAATCGGCAACGTAATTAGCATGCCGAATATTACTTGGAATGTGAATTACAACGAAATCGTTAATTCATAAGACCATTTTACAATTCTGGCCCAAGTTAGAAGCAGAGCCAATATTGCAAGATATCGATAGTCCATATCTCGGAAACTATAAGAGATAATGCAATTTGGCAATCGGCAACGTAATTAGGATGCCGAATATTACTTGGAATGTGAATTGGAGCGAAATCGCTAATTCATAAGACCATTTTACAATTTTGACCCAAGTTAGAAGCAGAGCCAATATTGTAAAATGTCGATAGTCCATATCTCGGAAACTATAAGAGATAATGCAATTTGGCAATCGGCAACGTAATTAGCATGCCGAATATTACTTGGAATGTGAATTACAACGAAATCGCAAATTCATAAGACCATTTTACAATTCTGGCCCAAGTTAGAAGCAGAGCCAATATTGTAAAATGTCGATAGTCCATATCTCGGAAACTATAAGAGATAATGCAATTTGGCCATCGGCAGTGTAATTAGCATGCCGAATATTACTTGGAATGTGAATTACAACGAAATCGCTAATTCATAAGACCATTTTACAATTCTGGCTCAAGTTAGAAGCAGAGCCAATATTGCAAGATGTCGATAGTCCATATCTCGGAAACTATAAGAGATAAGGCAATTTGGCAATCGGCAACGTAATTAGCATGCCGAATATTACTTGCAATGTGAATTACAACGAAATCGCTAATTCATAAGACCATTTTACAATTCTGGCCCAAGTTAGAAGCAGAGCCAATATTGCAAGATGTCGATAGTCCATATCTCGGAAACTATAAGAGATAATGCAATTTGGCAATCGGCAACGTAATTAGCATACCGAATATTACTTGGAATGTGAATTACAACGAAATCGCTAATTCATAAGACCATTTTACAATTCTGGCCCAAGTTAGAAGCAGAGCCAATATTGCAAGATGTCGATAGTCCATATCTCGGAAACTATAAGAGATAACGCAATTTGGCTATCGGCAACGTAATTAGCATGCCGAATATTACTTGGAATGTGAATTACAACGAAATCGCTAATTCATAAGACCATTTTACAATTCTGGCAAAAGTTAGAAGCAGAGCCAATATTGCAAGATGTCGATAGTTCATATCTCGGAAACTATAAGAGATAATGCAATTTGGCAATCGGCAACGTAATTAGCATGCCAAATATTACTTGGAATGTGAATTGGAGCGAAATCGCTAATTCATAAGACCATTTTACAATTTTGACCCAAGTTAGAAGCAGAGCCAATATTGTAAAATGTCGATAGTCCATATCTCGGAAACTATAAGAGATAATGCAATTTTGCCATCGGCAGTGTAATTAGCATGCCGAATATTACTTGGAATATGAATTGCAACGAAATCGCTAATTCATAAGGCCATTTTACAATTCTGGCCCAAGTTAGAAACAGAGCCAATATTGCAAGATGTGGATAGTCCATATCTCGGAAACTATAAGAGATCATGCAATTTGGCAATCGGCAACGTAATTAGCATGCCGAATATTACTTGGAATGTGAATTACAACGAAATCGCTAATTCATAAGACCAATTTACAATTCTGGCCCAAGTTAGAAACAGAGCCAATATTGCAAGATGTGAATAGTCCATATCTCAGAAACTATAAGAGATAATGCAATTTGGCAATCGGCAACGTAATTAGCATGCCGAATATTACTTGGAATGTGAATTGGAGCAAAATCGCTAATTCATAAGACCATTTTACAATTCTGGCTCAAGTTAGAAGCAGAGCCAATATTGTAAGATGTCGTTAGTCCATATCTCGGAAACTATAAGAGATCATGCAATTTGGCAATCGGCAACGTAATTAGCATGCCGAGTATTACTTGGAATGTGAATTACAACGAAATCGCTAATTCATAAGACCATTTTACAATTCTGGCCCAAGTTAGAAACAGAGCCAATATTGCAAGATGTGGATAGTCCATATCTCAGAAACTAAAAGAGATAATGCAATTTTGCCATCGACAGTGTAATTAGCGTGCCGAATATTACTTGGAATGTGAATTGGAGCAAAATCGCTAATTCATAAGATCATTTTACAATTCTGGCTCAAGTTAGAAGCAGAGCCAATATTGCAAGATGTCGATAGTCCATATCTCGGAAACTATAAGAGATCATGCAATTTGGCAATCGGCAACGTAATTAGCATGCCGAATATTACTTGGAATGTGAATTACAACGAAATCGCTAATTCATAAGACCAATTTACAATTCTGGCCCAAGTTAGAAACAGAGCCAATATCGCAAGATGTGAATAGTCCATATCTCAGAAACTATAAGAGATCATGCAATTTGGCAATCGGCAACGTAATTAGCATGCCGAATATTACTTGGAATGTGAATTGGAGCAAAATCGCTAATTCATAAGACCATTTTACAATTCTGCCTCAAGTTAGAAGCAGAGCCAATATTGCAAGATGTCGTTAGTCCATATCTCGGAAACTATAAGAGATCATGCAATTTGGCAATCGGCAACGTAATTAGCATGCCGAGTATTACTTGGAATGTGAATTACAACGAAATCGCTAATTCATAAGACCATTTTACAATTCTGGCCCAAGTTAGAAACAGAGCCAATATTGCAAGATGTGGATAGTCCATATCTCAGAAACTAAAAGAGATAATGCAATTTTGCCATCGACAGTGTAATTAGCGTGCCGAATATTACTTGGAATGTGAATTGGAGCAAAATCGCTAATTCATAAGATCATTTTACAATTCTGGCTCAAGTTAGAAGCAGAGCCAATATTGCAAGATGTCGTTAGTCCATATCTCGGAAACTATAAGAGATCATGCAATTTGGCAATCGGCAACGTAATTAGCATGCCGAGTATTACTTGGAATGTGAATTACAACGAAATCGCTAATTCATAAGACCATTTTACAATTCTGGCCCAAGTTAGAAACAGAGCCAATATTGCAAGATGTGGATAGTCCATATCTCAGAAACTATAAGAGATAATGCAATTTTGCCATCGACAGTGTAATTAGCGTGCCGAATATTACTTGGAATGTGAATTACAACGAAATCGCTAATTCATAAGACCATTTTACAATTCTGGCTCAAGTTAGAAGCAGAGCCAATATTGCAAGATGTCGATAGTCCATATCTCGGAAACTATAAGAGATCATGCAATTTGGCAATCGGCAACGTAATTAGCATGCCGAATATTACTTGGAATGTGAATTACAACGAAATCGCTAATTCATAAGACCAATTTACAATTCTGGCCCAAGTTAGAAACAGAGCCAATATTGCAAGATGTGAATAGTCCATATCTCAGAAACTATAAGAGATAATGCAATTTTGCCATCGACAGTGTAATTAGCGTGCCGAATATTACTTGGAATGTGAACTACAACGAAATCGCTAATTCATAAGACCATTTTACAATTCTGGCTCAAGTTAGAAGCAGAGCCAATATTGCAAGATGTCGATAGTCCATATCTCGGAAACTATAAGAGATCATGCAATTTGGCAATCGGCAACGTAATTAGCATGCCGAATATTACTTGGAATGTGAATTACAACGAAATCGCTAATTCATAAGACCAATTTACAATTCTGGCCCAAGTTAGAAACAGAGCCAATATTGCAAGATGTGGATAGTCCATATCTCAGAAACTATAAGAGATAATGCAATTTTGCCATCGACAGTGTAATTAGCGTGCCGAATATTACTTGGAATGTGAATTACAACGAAATCGCTAATTCATAAGACCATTTTACAATTCTGGCTCAAGTTAGAAGCAGAGCCAATATTGCAAGATGTCGATAGTCCATATCTCGGAAACTATAAGAGATAATGCAATTTGGCAATCGGCAACGTAATTAGCATGCCGAATATTACTTGGAATGTGAATTGGAGCAAAATCGCTAATTCATAAGACCATTTTACAATTCTGGCTCAAGTTAGAAGCAGAGCCAATATTGCAAGATGTCGTTAGTCCATATCTCGGAAACTATAAAAGATCATGCAATTTGGCAATCGGCAACGTAATTAGCATGCCGAATATTACTTGGAATGTGAATTACAACGAAATCGCTAATTCATAAGACCAATTTACAATTCTGGCCCAAGTTAGAAACAGAGCCAATATTGCAAGATGTGAATAGTCCATATCTCAGAAACTATAAGAGATAATGCAATTTTGCCATCGACAGTGTAATTATCGTGCCGAATATTACTTGGAATGTGAATTACAACGAAATCGCTAATTCATAAGACCATTTTACAATTCTGGCTCAAGTTAGAAGCAGAGCCAATATTGCAAGATGTTGATAGTCCATATCTCGGAAACTATAAGAGATAATGCAATTTGGCAATCGGCAAGGTAATTAGCATGCCGAATATTACTTGGAATGTGAATTGGAGCAAAATCGCTAATTCATAAGACCATTTTACAATTCTGGCTCAAGTTAGAAGCAGAGCCAATATTGCAAGATGTCGTTAGTCCATATCTCGGAAACTATAAGAGATCATGCAATTTGGCAATCGGCAACGTAATTAGCATGCCGAATATTACTTGGAATGTGAATTGGAGCAAAATCGCTAATTCATAAGACCATTTTACAATTCTGGCTCAAGTTAGAAGCAGAGCCAATATTGCAAGATGTCGATAGTCCATATCTCGGAAACTATAAGAGATAATGCAATTTGGCAATCGCCAACGTAATTAGCATGCCGAATATTACTTGGAATGTGAATTGGAGCGAAATCGCTAATTCATAAGACCACTTTACAATTTTGACCCAAGTTAGAAGCAGAGCCAATATTGTAAAATGTCGATAGTCCATATCTCGGAAACTATAAGAGATAACGCAATTTGGCAATCGGCAACGTAATTAGCATGCCGAATATTACTTGGAATGTGAATTACAACGAAATCGCTAATTCATAAGACCATTTTACAATTCTGGCTCAAGTTAGAAGCAGAGCCAATATTGCAAGATGTCGATAGTCCATATCTCGGAAACTATAAGAGATTACGCAATTTGGCAATCGGCAACGTAATTAGCATGCCGAATATTACTTGGAATGTGAATTACAACGAAATCGCTAATTCATAAGACCATTTTACAATTCTGGCTCAAGTTAGAAGCAGAGCCAATATTGCAAGATGTCGATAGTCCATATCTCGGAAACTATAAGAGATAATGCAATTTGGCCATCGGCAGTGTAATTAGCATGCCGAATATTACTTGGAATGTGAATTACAACGAAATCGCTAATTCATAAGACCATTTTACAATTCTGGCTCAAGTTAGAAGCAGAGCCAATATTGCAAGATGTCGATAGTCCATATCTCGGAAACTATAAGAGATAACGCAATTTGGCAATCGGCAACGTAATTAGCATGCCGAATATTACTTGGAATGTGAATTACAACGAAATCGCTAATTCATAAGACCATTTTACAATTCTGGCTCAAGTTAGAAGCAGAGCCAATATTGCAAGATGTCGATAGTCCATATCTCGGAAACTATAAGAGATAACGCAATTTGGCAATCGGCAACGTAATTAGCATGATGAATATTACTTGGAATATGAATTACAACGAAATCGCTAATTCATAAGACCATTTTACAATTCTGGCCCAAGTTAGAAGCAGAGCCAATATTGCAAGATGTCGATAGTCCATATCTCGGAAACTATAAGAGATAACGCAATTTGGCAATCGGCAACGTAATTAGCATGCCGAATATTACTTGGAATGTGAATTACAACGAAATCGCTAATTCATAAGACCCTTTTACAATTCTGGCCCAAGTTAGAAGCAGAGCCAATATTGCAAGATGTCGATAGTCCATATCTCGGAAACTATAAGAGATTACGCAATTTGGCAATCGGCAACGTAATTAGCATGCCGAATATTACTTGGAATGTGAATTACAACGAAATCGCTAATTCATAAGACCATATTACAATTCTGGCCCAAGTTAGAAGCAGAGCCAATATTGCAAGATGTCGATAGTCCATATCTCGGAAACTATAAGAGATAACGCAATTTGGCAATCGGCAACGTAATTAGCATGCCGAATATTACTTGGAATGTGAATTACAACGAAATCGCTAATTCATAAGACCATTTTACAATTTTGACCCAAGCTAGAATCAGAGCCAATATTGTAAAATGTCGATAGACCATATCTCGGAAACTATAAGAGATAATGCAAATTTTGCCATCGGCAGCGTAATTAGCATGCCGAATATTACTTGGAATGTGAGTTACAACGAAATAGCTAATTCATAAGACCATTTTAGAATTCTGGCCCACGTTAGAAACAGAGCCAATATTGCAAGATGTGGATAGTCCATATCTCGGAAACTATAAGAGATAATGCAATTTGGCAATCGGCAACGTAATTAGCATGCCGAATATTACGTGGAATGTGAATTACAACGAAATCGCTAATTCATAAGACCAATTTACAATTCTGGCCCAAGTTAGAAGCAGAGCCAATATTGCAAGATGTCGGTAGTCCATATCCCGGAAACTATAAGAGATAACGCAATTTGGCAATCGGCAACGTAATTAGCATGCCGAATATTACTTGGAATGTGAATTACAACGAAATCGTTAATTCATAAGACCATTTTACAATTCTGGCCCAAGTTAGAAGCAGAGCCAATATTGCAAGATATCGATAGTCCATATCTCGGAAACTATAAGAGATAATGCAATTTGGCAATCGGCAACGTAATTAGGATGCCGAATATTACTTGGAATGTGAATTGGAGCGAAATCGCTAATTCATAAGACCATTTTACAATTTTGACCCAAGTTAGAAGCAGAGCCAATATTGTAAAATGTCGATAGTCCATATCTCGGAAACTATAAGAGATAATGCAATTTGGCAATCGGCAACGTAATTAGCATGCCGAATATTACTTGGAATGTGAATTACAACGAAATCGCAAATTCATAAGACCATTTTACAATTCTGGCCCAAGTTAGAAGCAGAGCCAATATTGTAAAATGTCGATAGTCCATATCTCGGAAACTATAAGAGATAATGCAATTTGGCCATCGGCAGTGTAATTAGCATGTCGAATATTACTTGGAATGTGAATTGGAGCGAAATCGCTAATTCATAAGACCTTTTTACAATTCTGGCCCAAGTTAGAAGCAGAGCCTATATTGTAAAATGTCGATAGTCCATATCTCGGAAACTATAAGAGATAATGCAATTTGGCCATCGGCAGTGTAATTAGCATGCCGAATATTACTTGGAATGTGAATTACAACGAAATCGCTAATTCATAAGACCATTTTACAATTCTGGCTCAAGTTAGAAGCAGAGCCAATATTGCAAGATGTCGATAGTCCATATCTCGGAAACTATAAGAGATAAGGCAATTTGGCAATCGGCAACGTAATTAGCATGCCGAATATTACTTGCAATGTGAATTACAACGAAATCGCTAATTCATAAGACCATTTTACAATTCTGGCCCAAGTTAGAAGCAGAGCCAATATTGCAAGATGTCGATAGTCCATATCTCGGAAACTATAAGAGATAATGCAATTTGGCAATCGGCAACGTAATTAGCATACCGAATATTACTTGGAATGTGAATTACAACGAAATCGCTAATTCATAAGACCATTTTACAATTCTGGCCCAAGTTAGAAGCAGAGCCAATATTGCAAGATGTCGATAGTCCATATCTCGGAAACTATAAGAGATAACGCAATTTGGCTATCGGCAACGTAATTAGCATGCCGAATATTACTTGGAATGTGAATTACAACGAAATCGCTAATTCATAAGACCATTTTACAATTCTGGCAAAAGTTAGAAGCAGAGCCAATATTGCAAGATGTCGATAGTTCATATCTCGGAAACTATAAGAGATAATGCAATTTGGCAATCGGCAACGTAATTAGCATGCCAAATATTACTTGGAATGTGAATTGGAGCGAAATCGCTAATTCATAAGACCATTTTACAATTTTGACCCAAGTTAGAAGCAGAGCCAATATTGTAAAATGTCGATAGTCCATATCTCGGAAACTATAAGAGATAATGCAATTTTGCCATCGGCAGTGTAATTAGCATGCCGAATATTACTTGGAATATGAATTGCAACGAAATCGCTAATTCATAAGGCCATTTTACAATTCTGGCCCAAGTTAGAAACAGAGCCAATATTGCAAGATGTGGATAGTCCATATCTCGGAAACTATTAGAGATAATGCAATTTGGCAATCGGCAACGTAATTAGCATGCCGAATATTACTTGGAATGTGAATTAAAACGAAATCGCTAATTCATAAGACCATTTTACAATTCTGGCCTAAGTTAGAAGCAGAGCCAATATTGCAAGATGTCGATAGTCCATATCTCGGAAACTATAAGAGATAACGCAATTTGGCAATCGGCAACGTAATTAGCATGCCGAATATTACTTGGAATGTGAATTACAACGAAATCGCTAATTCATAACACCATTTTACAATTCTGGCCCAAGTTAGAAGCAGAGCCAATATTGCAAGATGTCGATAGTCCATATCTCGGAAACTATAAGAGATAACGCAATTTGGCAATCGGCAACGTATTTAGCATGCCGAATATTACTTGGAATGTGAATTACAACGAAATCGCTAATTCATAAGACCATTTTACAATTCTGGCTCAAGTTAGAAGCAGAGCCAATATTGCAAGATGTCGATAGTCCATATCTCGGAAACTATAAGAGATAATGCAATTTGGCAATCGGCAACGTAATTAGGATGTCGAATATTACTTGGAATGTGAATTGGAGCGAAATCGCTAATTCATAAGACCATTTTACAATTTTGACCCAAGTTAGAAGCAGAGCCAATATTGTAAAATGTCGATAGTCCATATCTCGGAAACTATAAGAGATAATGCAATTTGGCAATCGGCAACGTAATTAGCATGCCGAATATTACTTGGAATGTGAATTACAACGAAATCGCAAATTCATAAGACCATTTTACAATTCTGGCCCAAGTTAGAAGCAGATCCAATATTGTAAAATGTCGATAGTCCATATCTCGGAAACTATAAGAGATAATTCAATTTGGCCATCGGCAGTGTAATTAGCATGCCGAATATTACTTGGAATGTGAATTACAACGAAATCGCTAATTCATAAGACCATTTTACAATTCTGGCTCAAGTTAGAAGCAGAGCCAATATTGCAAGATGTCGATAGTCCATATCTCGGAAACTATAAGAGATCATGCAATTTGGCAATCGGCAAGGTAATTAGCATGCCGAATATTACTTGGAATGTGAATTGGAGCAAAATCGCTAATTCATAAGACCATTTTACAATTCTGGCTCAAGTTAGAAGCAGAGCCAATATTGCAAGATGTCGTTAGTCCATATCTCGGAAACTATAAAAGATCATGCAATTTGGCAATCGGCAACGTAATTAGCATGCCGAATATTACTTGGAATGTGAATTACAACGAAATCGCTAATTCATAAGACCAATTTACAATTCTGGCCCAAGTTAGAAACAGAGCCAATATTGCAAGATGTGAATAGTCCATATCTCAGAAACTATAAGAGATAATGCAATTTTGCCATCGACAGTGTAATTATCGTGCCGAATATTACTTGGAATGTGAATTACAACGAAATCGCTAATTCATAAGACCATTTTACAATTCTGGCTCAAGTTAGAAGCAGAGCCAATATTGCAAGATGTTGATAGTCCATATCTCGGAAACTATAAGAGATAATGCAATTTGGCAATCGGCAAGGTAATTAGCATGCCGAATATTACTTGGAATGTGAATTGGAGCAAAATCGCTAATTCATAAGACCATTTTACAATTCTGGCTCAAGTTAGAAGCAGAGCCAATATTGCAAGATGTCGTTAGTCCATATCTCGGAAACTATAAGAGATCATGCAATTTGGCAATCGGCAACGTAATTAGCATGCCGAATATTACTTGGAATGTGAATTGGAGCAAAATCGCTAATTCATAAGACCATTTTACAATTCTGGCTCAAGTTAGAAGCAGAGCCAATATTGCAAGATGTCGATAGTCCATATCTCGGAAACTATATAAGAGATAATGCAATTTGGCAATCGCCAACGTAATTAGCATGCCGAATATTACTTGGAATGTGAATTGGAGCGAAATCGCTAATTCATAAGACCACTTTACAATTTTGACCCAAGTTAGAAGCAGAGCCAATATTGTAAAATGTCGATAGTCCATATCTCGGAAACTATAAGAGATAACGCAATTTGGCAATCGGCAACGTAATTAGCATGCCGAATATTACTTGGAATGTGAATTACAACGAAATCGCTAATTCATAAGACCATTTTACAATTCTGGCTCAAGTTAGAAGCAGAGCCAATATTGCAAGATGTCGATAGTCCATATCTCGGAAACTATAAGAGATTACGCAATTTGGCAATCGGCAACGTAATTAGCATGCCGAATATTACTTGGAATGTGAATTACAACGAAATCGCTAATTCATAAGACCATTTTACAATTCTGGCTCAAGTTAGAAGCAGAGCCAATATTGCAAGATGTCGATAGTCCATATCTCGGAAACTATAAGAGATAATGCAATTTGGCCATCGGCAGTGTAATTAGCATGCCGAATATTACTTGGAATGTGAATTACAACGAAATCGCTAATTCATAAGACCATTTTACAATTCTGGCTCAAGTTAGAAGCAGAGCCAATATTGCAAGATGTCGATAGTCCATATCTCGGAAACTATAAGAGATAACGCAATTTGGCAATCGGCAACGTAATTAGCATGCCGAATATTACTTGGAATGTGAATTACAACGAAATCGCTAATTCATAAGACCATTTTACAATTCTGGCTCAAGTTAGAAGCAGAGCCAATATTGCAAGATGTCGATAGTCCATATCTCGGAAACTATAAGAGATAACGCAATTTGGCAATCGGCAACGTAATTAGCATGATGAATATTACTTGGAATATGAATTACAACGAAATCGCTAATTCATAAGACCATTTTACAATTCTGGCCCAAGTTAGAAGCAGAGCCAATATTGCAAGATGTCGATAGTCCATATCTCGGAAACTATAAGAGATAACGCAATTTGGCAATCGGCAACGTAATTAGCATGCCGAATATTACTTGGAATGTGAATTACAACGAAATCGCTAATTCATAAGACCCTTTTACAATTCTGGCCCAAGTTAGAAGCAGAGCCAATATTGCAAGATGTCGATAGTCCATATCTCGGAAACTATAAGAGATTACGCAATTTGGCAATCGGCAACGTAATTAGCATGCCGAATATTACTTGGAATGTGAATTACAACGAAATCGCTAATTCATAAGACCATATTACAATTCTGGCCCAAGTTAGAAGCAGAGCCAATATTGCAAGATGTCGATAGTCCATATCTCGGAAACTATAAGAGATTACGCAATTTGGCAATCGGCAACGTAATTAGCATGCCGAATATTACTTGGAATGTGAATTACAACGAAATCGCTAATTCATAAGACCATTTTACAATTCTGGCCCAAGTTAGAAGCAGAGCCAATATTGCAAGATGTCGATAGTCCATATCTCGGAAACTATAAGAGATAACGCAATTTGGCAATCGGCAACGTAATTAGCATGCCGAATATTACTTGGAATGTGAATTACAACGAAATCGCTAATTCATAAGACCATATTACAATTCTGGCCCAAGTTAGAAGCAGAGCCAATATTGCAAGATGTCGATAGTCCATATCTCGGAAACTATAAGAGATAACGCAATTTGGCAATCGGCAACGTAATTAGCATGCCGAATATTACTTGGAATGTGAATTACAACGAAATCGCTAATTCATAAGACCATTTTACAATTTTGACCCAAGCTAGAATCAGAGCCAATATTGTAAAATGTCGATAGACCATATCTCGGAAACTATAAGAGATAATGCAAATTTTGCCATCGGCAGCGTAATTAGCATGCCGAATATTACTTGGAATGTGAGTTACAACGAAATAGCTAATTCATAAGACCATTTTAGAATTCTGGCCCACGTTAGAAACAGAGCCAATATTGCAAGATGTGGATAGTCCATATCTCGGAAACTATAAGAGATAATGCAATTTGGCAATCGGCAACGTAATTAGCATGCCGAATATTACGTGGAATGTGAATTACAACGAAATCGCTAATTCATAAGACCAATTTACAATTCTGGCCCAAGTTAGAAGCAGAGCCAATATTGCAAGATGTCGGTAGTCCATATCCCGGAAACTATAAGAGATAACGCAATTTGGCAATCGGCAACGTAATTAGCATGCCGAATATTACTTGGAATGTGAATTACAACGAAATCGTTAATTCATAAGACCATTTTACAATTCTGGCCCAAGTTAGAAGCAGAGCCAATATTGCAAGATATCGATAGTCCATATCTCGGAAACTATAAGAGATAATGCAATTTGGCAATCGGCAACGTAATTAGGATGCCGAATATTACTTGGAATGTGAATTGGAGCGAAATCGCTAATTCATAAGACCATTTTACAATTTTGACCCAAGTTAGAAGCAGAGCCAATATTGTAAAATGTCGATAGTCCATATCTCGGAAACTATAAGAGATAATGCAATTTGGCAATCGGCAACGTAATTAGCATGCCGAATATTACTTGGAATGTGAATTACAACGAAATCGCAAATTCATAAGACCATTTTACAATTCTGGCCCAAGTTAGAAGCAGAGCCAATATTGTAAAATGTCGATAGTCCATATCTCGGAAACTATAAGAGATAATGCAATTTGGCCATCGGCAGTGTAATTAGCATGTCGAATATTACTTGGAATGTGAATTGGAGCGAAATCGCTAATTCATAAGACCTTTTTACAATTCTGGCCCAAGTTAGAAGCAGAGCCTATATTGTAAAATGTCGATAGTCCATATCTCGGAAACTATAAGAGATAATGCAATTTGGCCATCGGCAGTGTAATTAGCATGCCGAATATTACTTGGAATGTGAATTACAACGAAATCGCTAATTCATAAGACCATTTTACAATTCTGGCTCAAGTTAGAAGCAGAGCCAATATTGCAAGATGTCGATAGTCCATATCTCGGAAACTATAAGAGATAAGGCAATTTGGCAATCGGCAACGTAATTAGCATGCCGAATATTACTTGCAATGTGAATTACAACGAAATCGCTAATTCATAAGACCATTTTACAATTCTGGCCCAAGTTAGAAGCAGAGCCAATATTGCAAGATGTCGATAGTCCATATCTCGGAAACTATAAGAGATAATGCAATTTGGCAATCGGCAACGTAATTAGCATACCGAATATTACTTGGAATGTGAATTACAAAGAAATCGCTAATTCATAAGACCATTTTACAATTCTGGCCCAAGTTAGAAGCAGAGCCAATATTGCAAGATGTCGATAGTCCATATCTCGGAAACTATAAGAGATAACGCAATTTGGCTATCGGCAACGTAATTAGCATGCCGAATATTACTTGGAATGTGAATTACAACGAAATCGCTAATTCATAAGACCATTTTACAATTCTGGCAAAAGTTAGAAGCAGAGCCAATATTGCAAGATGTCGATAGTTCATATCTCGGAAACTATAAGAGATAATGCAATTTGGCAATCGGCAACGTAATTAGCATGCCAAATATTACTTGGAATGTGAATTCGAGCGAAATCGCTAATTCATAAGACCATTTTACAATTTTGACCCAAGTTAGAAGCAGAGCCAATATTGTAAAATGTCGATAGTCCATATCTCGGAAACTATAAGAGATAATGCAATTTTGCCATCGGCAGTGTAATTAGCATGCCGAATATTACTTGGAATATGAATTGCAACGAAATCGCTAATTCATAAGGCCATTTTACAATTCTGGCCCAAGCTAGAAACAGAGCCAATATTGCAAGATGTGGATAGTCCATATCTCGGAAACTATTAGAGATAATGCAATTTGGCAATCGGCAACGTAATTAGCATGCCGAATATTACTTGGAATGTGAATTAAAACGAAATCGCTAATTCATAAGACCATTTTACAATTCTGGCCTAAGTTAGAAGCAGAGCCAATATTGCAAGATGTCGATAGTCCATATCTCGGAAACTATAAGAGATAACGCAATTTGGCAATCGGCAACGTAATTAGCATGCCGAATATTACTTGGAATGTGAATTACAACGAAATCGCTAATTCATAACACCATTTTACAATTCTGGCCCAAGTTAGAAGCAGAGCCAATATTGCAAGATGTCGATAGTCCATATCTCGGAAACTATAAGAGATAACGCAATTTGGCAATCGGCAACGTATTTAGCATGCCGAATATTACTTGGAATGTGAATTACAACGAAATCGCTAATTCATAAGACCATTTTACAATTCTGGCTCAAGTTAGAAGCAGAGCCAATATTGCAAGATGTCGATAGTCCATATCTCGGAAACTATAAGAGATAATGCAATTTGGCAATCGGCAACGTAATTAGGATGTCGAATATTACTTGGAATGTGAATTGGAGCGAAATCGCTAATTCATAAGACCATTTTACAATTTTGACCCAAGTTAGAAGCAGAGCCAATATTGTAAAATGTCGATAGTCCATATCTCGGAAACTATAAGAGATAATGCAATTTGGCAATCGGCAACGTAATTAGCATGCCGAATATTACTTGGAATGTGAATTACAACGAAATCGCAAATTCATAAGACCATTTTACAATTCTGGCCCAAGTTAGAAGCAGATCCAATATTGTAAAATGTCGATAGTCCATATCTCGGAAACTATAAGAGATAATGCAATTTGGCCATCGGTAGTGTAATTAGCATGCCGAATATTACTTGGAATGTGAATTACAACGAAATCGCTAATTCATAAGACCATTTTACAATTCTGGCTCAAGTTAGAAGCAGAGCCAATATTGCAAGATGTCGATAGTCCATATCTCGGAAACTATAAGAGATAACGCAATTTGGCAATCGGCAACGTAATTAGCATGCCGAATATTACTTGGAATGTGAATTACAACGAAATCGCTAATTCATAAGACCATTTTACAATTCTGGCTCAAGTTAGAAGCAGAGCCAATATTGCAAGATGTCGATAGTCCATATCTCGGAAACTATAAGAGATAACGCAATTTGGCAATCGGCAACGTAATTAGCATGCCGAATATTACTTGGAATGTGAATTACAACGAAATCGCTAATTCATAAGACCATTTTACAATTCTGGCCCAAGTTAGAAGCAGAGCCAATATTGCAAGATGTCGATAGTCCATATCTCGGAAACTATAAGAGATAACGCAATTTGGCAATCGGCAACGTAATTAGCATGCCGAATATTACTTGGAATGTGAATTACAACGAAATCGCTAATTCATAAGACGATTTTACAATTCTGGCCCAAGTTAGAAGCAGAGCCAATATTGCAAGATGTCGATAGTCCATATCTCGGAAACTATAAGAGATAATGCAATTTGGCAATCGGCAACGTATTTAGCATGCCGAATATTACTTGGAATGTGAATTACAACGAAATCGCTAATTCATAAGACCATTTTACAATTCTGGCTCAAGTTAGAAGCAGAGCCAATATTGCAAGATGTCGATAGTCCATATCTCGGAAACTATAAGAGATAATGCAATTTGGCAATCGGCAACGTAATTAGGATGTCGAATATTACTTGGAAGGTGAATTGGAGCGAAATCGCTAATTCATAGGACCATTTTACAATTTTGACTCAAGTTAGAAGCAGAGCCAATATTGCAAGATGTCGATAGTACATATCTCGGAAACTATAAGAGATAATGCAATTTGGCAATCGGCAACCTAATTAGCATGCCGAATATTACTTGGAATGTGAATTGGAGCGAAATCGCTAATTCATAAGGCCATTTTACAATTTTGACCCAAGTTAGAAGCAGAGCCAATATTGTAAAATGTCGATAGTCCATATCTCGGAAACTATAAGAGATAATGCAATTTGGCAATAGGCAACGTAATTAGCATGCCGAATATTACTTGGAATGTGAATTACAACGAAATCGCTAATTCATAAGACCCTTTTACAATTCTGGCCCAAGTTAGAAGCAGAGCCAATATTGCAAGATGTCGATAGTCCATATCTCGGAAACTATAAGAGATTACGCAATTTGGCAATCGGCAACGTAATTAGCATGCCGAATATTACTTGGAATGTGAATTACAACGAAATCGCTAATTCATAAGACCATATTACAATTCTGGCCCAAGTTAGAAGCAGAGCCAATATTGCAAGATGTCGATAGTCCATATCTCGGAAACTATAAGAGATAACGCAATTTGGCAATCGGCAACGTAATTAGCATGCCGAATATTACTTGGAATGTGAATTACAACGAAATCGCTAATTCATAAGACCATTTTACAATTTTGACCCAAGCTAGAATCAGAGCCAATATTGTAAAATGTCGATAGACCATATCTCGGAAACTATAAGAGATAATGCAAATTTTGCCATCGGCAGCGTAATTAGCATGCCGAATATTACTTGGAATGTGAGTTACAACGAAATAGCTAATTCATAAGACCATTTTAGAATTCTGGCCCACGTTAGAAACAGAGCCAATATTGCAAGATGTGGATAGTCCATATCTCGGAAACTATAAGAGATAATGCAATTTGGCAATCGGCAACGTAATTAGCATGCCGAATATTACGTGGAATGTGAATTACAACGAAATCGCTAATTCATAAGACCAATTTACAATTCTGGCCCAAGTTAGAAGCAGAGCCAATATTGCAAGATGTCGGTAGTCCATATCCCGGAAACTATAAGAGATAACGCAATTTGGCAATCGGCAACGTAATTAGCATGCCGAATATTACTTGGAATGTGAATTACAACGAAATCGTTAATTCATAAGACCATTTTACAATTCTGGCCCAAGTTAGAAGCAGAGCCAATATTGCAAGATATCGATAGTCCATATCTCGGAAACTATAAGAGATAATGCAATTTGGCAATCGGCAACGTAATTAGGATGCCGAATATTACTTGGAATGTGAATTGGAGCGAAATCGCTAATTCATAAGACCATTTTACAATTTTGACCCAAGTTAGAAGCAGAGCCAATATTGTAAAATGTCGATAGTCCATATCTCGGAAACTATAAGAGATAATGCAATTTGGCAATCGGCAACGTAATTAGCATGCCGAATATTACTTGGAATGTGAATTACAACGAAATCGCAAATTCATAAGACCATTTTACAATTCTGGCCCAAGTTAGAAGCAGAGCCAATATTGTAAAATGTCGATAGTCCATATCTCGGAAACTATAAGAGATAATGCAATTTGGCCATCGGCAGTGTAATTAGCATGTCGAATATTACTTGGAATGTGAATTGGAGCGAAATCGCTAATTCATAAGACCTTTTTACAATTCTGGCCCAAGTTAGAAGCAGAGCCTATATTGTAAAATGTCGATAGTCCATATCTCGGAAACTATAAGAGATAATGCAATTTGGCCATCGGCAGTGTAATTAGCATGCCGAATATTACTTGGAATGTGAATTACAACGAAATCGCTAATTCATAAGACCATTTTACAATTCTGGCTCAAGTTAGAAGCAGAGCCAATATTGCAAGATGTCGATAGTCCATATCTCGGAAACTATAAGAGATAAGGCAATTTGGCAATCGGCAACGTAATTAGCATGCCGAATATTACTTGCAATGTGAATTACAACGAAATCGCTAATTCATAAGACCATTTTACAATTCTGGCCCAAGTTAGAAGCAGAGCCAATATTGCAAGATGTCGATAGTCCATATCTCGGAAACTATAAGAGATAATGCAATTTGGCAATCGGCAACGTAATTAGCATACCGAATATTACTTGGAATGTGAATTACAACGAAATCGCTAATTCATAAGACCATTTTACAATTCTGGCCCAAGTTAGAAGCAGAGCCAATATTGCAAGATGTCGATAGTCCATATCTCGGAAACTATAAGAGATAACGCAATTTGGCTATCGGCAACGTAATTAGCATGCCGAATATTACTTGGAATGTGAATTACAACGAAATCGCTAATTCATAAGACCATTTTACAATTCTGGCAAAAGTTAGAAGCAGAGCCAATATTGCAAGATGTCGATAGTTCATATCTCGGAAACTATAAGAGATAATGCAATTTGGCAATCGGCAACGTAATTAGCATGCCAAATATTACTTGGAATGTGAATTGGAGCGAAATCGCTAATTCATAAGACCATTTTACAATTTTGACCCAAGTTAGAAGCAGAGCCAATATTGTAAAATGTCGATAGTCCATATCTCGGAAACTATAAGAGATAATGCAATTTTGCCATCGGCAGTGTAATTAGCATGCCGAATATTACTTGGAATATGAATTGCAACGAAATCGCTAATTCATAAGGCCATTTTACAATTCTGGCCCAAGTTAGAAACAGAGCCAATATTGCAAGATGTGGATAGTCCATATCTCGGAAACTATTAGAGATAATGCAATTTGGCAATCGGCAACGTAATTAGCATGCCGAATATTACTTGGAATGTGAATTAAAACGAAATCGCTAATTCATAAGACCATTTTACAATTCTGGCCCAAGTTAGAAGCAGAGCCAATATTGCAAGATGTCGATAGTCCATATCTCGGAAACTATAAGAGATAACGCAATTTGGCAATCGGCAACGTAATTAGCATGCCGAATATTACTTGGAATGTGAATTACAACGAAATCGCTAATTCATAACACCATTTTACAATTCTGGCCCAAGTTAGAAGCAGAGCCAATATTGCAAGATGTCGATAGTCCATATCTCGGAAACTATAAGAGATAACGCAATTTGGCAATCGGCAACGTATTTAGCATGCCGAATATTACTTGGAATGTGAATTACAACGAAATCGCTAATTCATAAGACCATTTTACAATTCTGGCTCAAGTTAGAAGCAGAGCCAATATTGCAAGATGTCGATAGTCCATATCTCGGAAACTATAAGAGATAATGCAATTTGGCAATCGGCAACGTAATTAGGATGTCGAATATTACTTGGAATGTGAATTGGAGCGAAATCGCTAATTCATAAGACCATTTTACAATTTTGACCCAAGTTAGAAGCAGAGCCAATATTGTAAAATGTCGATAGTCCATATCTCGGAAACTATAAGAGATAATGCAATTTGGCAATCGGCAACGTAATTAGCATGCCGAATATTACTTGGAATGTGAATTACAACGAAATCGCAAATTCATAAGACCATTTTACAATTCTGGCCCAAGTTAGAAGCAGATCCAATATTGTAAAATGTCGATAGTCCATATCTCGGAAACTATAAGAGATAATGCAATTTGGCCATCGGCAGTGTAATTAGCATGCCGAATATTACTTGGAATGTGAATTACAACGAAATCGCTAATTCATAAGACCATTTTACAATTCTGGCTCAAGTTAGAAGCAGAGCCAATATTGCAAGATGTCGATAGTCCATATCTCGGAAACTATAAGAGATAACGCAATTTGGCAATCGGCAACGTAATTAGCATGCCGAATATTACTTGGAATGTGAATTACAACGAAATCGCTAATTCATAAGACCATTTTACAATTCTGGCTCAAGTTAGAAGCAGAGCCAATATTGCAAGATGTCGATAGTCCATATCTCGGAAACTATAAGAGATAACGCAATTTGGCAATCGGCAACGTAATTAGCATGCCGAATATTACTTGGAATGTGAATTACAACGAAATCGCTAATTCATAAGACGATTTTACAATTCTGGCCCAAGTTAGAAGCAGAGCCAATATTGCAAGATGTCGATAGTCCATATCTCGGAAACTATAAGAGATAATGCAATTTGGCAATCGGCAACGTATTTAGCATGCCGAATATTACTTGGAATGTGAATTACAACGAAATCGCTAATTCATAAGACCATTTTACAATTCTGGCTCAAGTTAGAAGCAGAGCCAATATTGCAAGATGTCGATAGTCCATATCTCGGAAACTATAAGAGATAATGCAATTTGGCAATCGGCAACGTAATTAGGATGTCGAATATTACTTGGAAGGTGAATTGGAGCGAAATCGCTAATTCATAGGACCATTTTACAATTTTGACCCAAGTTAGAAGCAGAGCCAATATTGCAAGATGTCGATAGTACATATCTCGGAAACTATAAGAGATAATGCAATTTGGCAATCGGCAACCTAATTAGCATGCCGAATATTACTTGGAATGTGAATTGGAGCGAAATCGCTAATTCATAAGGCCATTTTACAATTTTGACCCAAGTTAGAAGCAGAGCCAATATTGTAAAATGTCGATAGTCCATATCTCGGAAACTATAAGAGATAATGCAATTTGGCAATCGGCAACGTAATTAGCATGCCGAATATTACTTGGAATGTGAATTACAACGAAATCGCAAATTCATAAGACCATTTTACAATTCTGGCCCAAATTAGAAGCAGAGCCAATATTGTAAAATGTCGATAGTCCATATCTCGGAAACTATAAGAGATAATGCAATTTGGCCATCGGCAGTGTAATTAGCATACCGAATATTACTTGGAATGTCAATTGGAGCGAAATCGCTAATTCATAAGACCATTTTACAATTCTGGCCCAAGTTAGAAGCAGAGCCAGTATTGTAAATTATCGATAGTCCATATCTCGGAAACTATAAGAGATAATGCAATTTGGCCATCGGCAGTGTAATTAGCATGCCGAATATTACTTGGAATGTGAATTACAACGAAATCGCTAATTCATAAGACCATTTTACAATTCTGGCTCAAGTTAGAAGCAGAGCCAATATTGCAAGATGTCGATAGTCCATATCTCGGAAGCTATAAGAGATAACGCAATTTGGCAATCGGCAACGTAATTAGCATGCTGAATATTACTTGGAATGTGAATTACAACGAAATCGCTAATTCATAAGACCATTTTACATTTCTGGCTCAAGTTAGAAGCAGAGCCAATATTGTAAAATGTCGATAGTCCATATCTCGGAAACTATAAGAGATAATGCAATTTGGCCATCGGCAGTGTAATTAGCATACCGAATATTACTTTGAATGTGAATTGGAGCGAAATCGCTAATTCATAAGACCATTTTACAATTCTGGCCCAAGTTAGAAGCAGAGCCAGTATTGTAAAATGTCGATAGTCCATATCTCAGAAACTATAAGAGATAATGCAATTTGGCCATCGGCAGTGTAATTAGCATGCCGAATATTACTTGGAATGTGAATTACAACGAAATCGCTAATTCATAAGACCATTTTACAATTCTCTCTCAAGTTAGAAGCAGAGCCAATATTGCAAGATGTCGATAGTCCATATCTCGGAAACTATAAGAGATAACGCAATTTGGCAATCGGCAACGTAATTAGCATGCCAAATATTACTTGGAATGTGAATTAAAACGAAATCGCTAATTCATAAGACCATTTTACAATTCTGGCCCAAGTTAGAAGTAGAGCCAATATTGTAAAATGTCGATAGTCAATATCTCGGAATCTATAAGAGATAATGCAATTTGGCCATCGGCAGTGTAATTAGCATGCCGAATATTACTTGGAATGTGAATTTCAACGAAATCGCTAATTCATAAGACCATTTTACAATTCTCTCTCAAGTTAGAAGCAGAGCCAATATTGCAAGATGTCGATAGTCCATATCTCGGAAACTACAAGAGATAACGCAATTTGGCAATCGGCAACGTAATTAGCATGCCGAATATTACTTGGAATGTGAATTACAACGAAATCGCTAATTCATAAGACCATTTTACAATTTTGACCCAAGTTAGAAGCAGAGCCAATATTGTAAAATGTCGATAGTCCATATCTCGGAAACTATAAGAGATAATGCAATTTTGCCATCAGCAGTGTAATTAGCATGCCGAATATTACTTGGAATATGAATTACAACGAAATCGCTAATTCATAAGATCATTTTACAATTCTGGCCCAAGTTAGAAACAGAGCCAATATTGCAAGATGTGGATAGTCCATACCTCGGAAACTATTAGAGATAATGCAATTTGGCAATCGGCAACGTAATTAGCATGCCGAATATTACTTGGAATGTGAATTAAAACGAAATCGCTAATTCATAAGACCATTTTACAATTCTGGCCCTAGTTAGAAACAGAGCCAATATTGCAAGATGTCGATAGTCCATATCTCGGAAACTGTAAGAGATAACGCAATTTGGCAATCGGCAACGTAATTAGCATGCCGAATATTACTTGGAATGTGAATTACAACGAAATCGCTAATTCATAAGACCATTTTACAATTCTGGCCCAAGTTAGAAGCAGAGCCAATATTGCAAGATGTCGATAGTCCATATCTCGGAAACTATAAGAGATAACGCAATTTGGCAATCGGCAACGTATTTAGCATGCCGAATATTACTTGGAATGTGAATTACAACGAAATCGCTAATTCATAAGACCATTTTACAATTCTGGCTCAAGTTAGAAGCAGAGCCAATATTGCAAGATGTCGATAGTCCATATCTCGGAAACTATAAGAGATAATGCAATTTGGCAATCGGCAACGTAATTAGGATGTCGAATATTACTTGGAATGTGAATTGGAGCGAAATCGCTAATTCATAAGACCATTTTACAATTTTGACCCAAGTTAGAAGCAGAGCCAATATTGTAAAATGTCGATAGTCCATATCTCGGAAACTATAAGAGATAATGCAATTTGGCAATCGGCAACGTAATTAGCATGCCGAATATTACTTGGAATGTGAATTACAACGAAATCGCAAATTCATAAGACCATTTTACAATTCTGGCCCAAGTTAGAAGCAGAGCCAATATTGTAAAATGTCGATAGTCCATATCTCGGAAACTATAAGAGATAATGCAATTTGGCCATCGGCAGTGTAATTAGCATACCGAATATTACTTGGAATGTGAATTGGAGCGAAATCGCTAATTCATAAGACCATTTTACAATTCTGGCCCAAGTTAGAAGCAGAGCCAGTATTGTAAAATGTCGATAGTCCATATCTCGGAAACTATAAGAGATAATGCAATTTGGCCATCGGCAGTGTAATTAGCATGCCGAATATTACTTGGAATGTGAATTACAACGAAATCGCTAATTCATAAGACCATTTTACAATTCTGGCTCAAGTTAGAAGCAGAGCCAATATTGCAAGATGTCGATAGTCCATATCTCGGAAACTATAAGAGATAACGCAATTTGGCAATCGGCAACCTAATTAGCATGCCGAATATTACTTGGAATGTGAATTACAACGAAATCGCTAATTCATAAAACCATTTTACAATTCTGGCTCAAGTTAGAAGCAGAGCCAATATTGCAAGATGTCGATAGTCCATATCTCGGAAACTATAAGAGATAACGCAATTTGGCAATCGGCAACGTAATTAGCATGCCGAATATTACTTGGAATGTGAATTACAACGAAATCGCTAATTCATAAGACCATTTTACAATTCTGGCCCAAGTTAGAAGCAGAGCCAATATTGCAAGATGTCGATAGTCCATATCTCGGAAACTATAAGAGATAACGCAATTTGGCAATCGGCAACGTAATTAGCATGCCGAATATTACATGGAATGTGAATTACAACGAAATCGCTAATTCATAAGACCATTTTACAATTCTGGCCCAAGTTAGAAGCAGAGCCAATATTGCAAGATGTCGATAGTCCATATCTCGGAAACTATAAGAGATAATGCAATTTGGCAATCGGCAACGTATTTAGCATGCCGAATATTACTTGGAATGTGAATTACAACGAAATCGCTAATTCATAAGACCATTTTACAATTCTGGCTCAAGTTAGAAGCAGAGCCAATATTGCAAGATGTCGATAGTCCATATCTCGGAAACTATAAGAGATAATGCAATTTGGCAATCGGCAACGTAATTAGGATGTCGAATATTACTTGGAATGTGAATTGGAGCGAAATCGCTAATTCATAGGACCATTTTACAATTTTGACCCAAGTTAGAAGCAGAGCCAATATTGCAAGATGTCGATAGTACATATCTCGGAAACTATAAGAGATAATGCAATTTGGCAATCGGCAACCTAATTAGCATGCCGAATATTACTTGGAATGTGAATTGGAGCGAAATCGCTAATTCATAAGACCATTTTACAATTTTGACCCAAGTTAGAAGCAGAGCCAATATTGTAAAATGTCGATAGTCCATATCTCGGAAACTATAAGAGATAATGCAATTTGGCAATCGGCAACGTAATTAGCATGCCGAATATTACTTGGAATGTGAATTACAACGAAATCGCAAATTCATAAGACCATTTTACAATTCTGGCCCAAGTTAGAAGCAGAGCCAATATTGTAAAATGTCGATAGTCCATATCTCGGAAACTATAAGAGATAATGCAATTTGGCCATCGGCAGTGTAATTAGCATACCGAATATTACTTGGAATGTGAATTGGAGCGAAATCGCTAATTCATAAGACCATTTTACAATTCTGGCCCAAGTTAGAAGCAGAGCCAGTATTGTAAAATGTCGATAGTCCATATCTCGGAAACTATAAGAGATAATGCAATTTGGCCATCGGCAGTGTAATTAGCATGCCGAATATTACTTGGAATGTGAATTACAACGAAATCGCTAATTCATAAGACCATTTTACAATTCTGGCTCAAGTTAGAAGCAGAGCCAATATTGCAAGATGTCGATAGTCCATATCTCGGAAACTATAAGAGATAACGCAATTTGGCAATCGGCAACCTAATTAGCATGCCGAATATTACTTGGAATGTGAATTACAACGAAATCGCTAATTCATAAAACCATTTTACAATTCTGGCTCAAGTTAGAAGCAGAGCCAATATTGCAAGATGTCGATAGTCCATATCTCGGAAACTATAAGAGATAACGCAATTTGGCAATCGGCAACGTAATTAGCATGCCGAATATTACTTGGAATGTGAATTACAACGAAATCGCTAATTCATAAGACCATTTTACTATTCTGGCCCAAGTTAGAAGCAGAGCCAATATTGCAAGATGTCGATAGTCCATATCTCGGAAACTATAAGAGATAACGCAATTTGGCAATCGGCAACGTAATTAGCATGCCGAATATTACTTGGAATGTGAATTACAACGAAATCGCTAATTCATAAGACCATTTTACAATTCTGGCCCAAGTTAGAAGCAGAGCCAATATTGCAAGATGTCGATAGTCCATATCTCGGAAACTATAAGAGATAATGCAATTTGGCAATCGGCAACGTATTTAGCATGCCGAATATTACTTGGAATGTGAATTACAACGAAATCGCTAATTCATAAGACCATTTTACAATTCTGGCTCAAGTTAGAAGCAGAGCCAATATTGCAAGATGTCGATAGTCCATATCTCGGAAACTATAAGAGATAATGCAATTTGGCAATCGGCAACGTAATTAGGATGTCGAATATTACTTGGAATGTGAATTGGAGCGAAATCGCTAATTCATAGGACCATTTTACAATTTTGACCCAAGTTAGAAGCAGAGCCAATATTGCAAGATGTCGATAGTACATATCTCGGAAACTATAAGAGATAATGCAATTTGGCAATCGGCAACCTAATTAGCATGCCGAATATTACTTGGAATGTGAATTGGAGCGAAATCTCTAATTCATAAGACCATTTTACAATTTTGACCCAAGTTAGAAGCAGAGCCAATATTGTAAAATGTCGATAGTCCATATCTCGGAAACTATAAGAGATAATGCAATTTGGCAATCGGCAACGTAATTAGCATGCCGAATATTACTTGGAATGTGAATTACAACGAAATCGCAAATTCATAAGACCATTTTACAATTCTGGCCCAAGTTAGAAGCAGAGCCAATATTGTAAAATGTCGATAGTCCATATCTCGGAAACTATAAGAGATAATGCAATTTGGCCATCGGCAGTGTAATTAGCATACCGAATATTACTTGGAATGTGAATTGGAGCGAAATCGCTAATTCATAAGACCATTTTACAATTCTGGCCCAAGTTAGAAGCAGAGCCAGTATTGTAAAATGTCGATAGTCCATATCTCGGAAACTATAAGAGATAATGCAATTTGGCCATCGGCAGTGTAATTAGCATGCCGAATATTACTTGGAATGTGAATTACAACGAAATCGCTAATTCATAAGACCATTTTACAATTCTGGCTCAAGTTAGAAGCAGAGCCAATATTGCAAGATGTCGATAGTCCATATCTCGGAAACTATAAGAGATAACGCAATTTGGCAATCGGCAACGTAATTAGCATGCCGAATATTACTTGGAATGTGAATTACAATGAAATCGCTAATTCATAAGACCATTTTACATTTCTGGCTCAAGTTAGAAGCAGAGCCAATATTGTAAAATGTCGATAGTCCATATCTCGGAAACTATAAGAGATAATGCAATTTGGCCATCGGCAGTGTAATTAGCATACCGAATATTACTTTGAATGTGAATTGGAGCGAAATCGCTAATTCATAAGACCATTTTACAATTCTGGCCCAAGTTAGAAGCAGAGCCAGTATTGTAAAATGTCGATAGTCCATATCTCAGAAACTATAAGAGATAATGCAATTTGGCCATCGGCAGTGTAATTAGCATGCCGAATATTACTTGGAATGTGAATTACAACGAAATCGCTAATTCATAAGACCATTTTACAATTCTCTCTCAAGTTAGAAGCAGAGCCAATATTGCAAGATGTCGATAGTCCATATCTCGGAAACTATAAGAGATAATGCAATTTGGCAATCGGCAACGTAATTAGCATGCCGAATATTACTTGGAATGTGAATTACAACGAAATCGCTAATTCATAAGACCATTTTACAATTCTGGCTCAAGTTAGAAGCAGAGCCAATATTGCAAGATGTCGATAGTCCATATCTCGGAAACTATAAGAGATAACGCAATTTGGCAATCGGCAACGTAATTAGCATGCCGAATATTACTTGGAATGTGAATTACAACGAAATCGCTAATTCATAAGACCATTTTACAATTCTGGCTCAAGTTAGAAGCAGAGCCAATATTGCAAGATGTCGATAGTCCATATCTCGGAAACTATAAGAGATAACGCAATTTGGCAATCGGCAACGTAATTAGCATGCCGAATATTACTTGGAAAGTGAATTACAACGAAATCGCTAATTCATAAGACCATTTTACAATTCTGGCCCAAGTTAGAAGCAGAGCCAATATTGCAAGATGTCGATAGTCCATGTCTCGGAAACTATAAGAGATAATGCAATTTGGCAATCGGCAACGTAATTAGCATGCCGAATATTACTTGGAATGTGAATTTCAACGAAATCGCTAATTCATAAGACCATTTTACAATTCTCTCTCAAGTTAGAAGCAGAGCCAATATTGCAAGATGTCGATAGTCCATATCTCGGAAACTACAAGAGATAACGCAATTTGGCAATCGGCAACGTAATTAGCATGCCGAATATTACTTGGAATGTGAATTACAACGAAATCGCTAATTCATAAGACCATTTTACAATTTTGACCCAAGTTAGAAGCAGAACCAATATTGTAAAATGTCGATAGTCCATATCTCGGAAACTATAAGAGATAATGCAATTTTGCCATCGGCAGTGTAATTAGCATGCCGAATATTACTTGGAATATGAATTACAACGAAATCGCTAATTCATAAGACCATTTTACAATTCTGGCCCAAGTTAGAAACAGAGCCAATATTGCAAGATGTGGATAGTCCATATCTCGGAAACTATTAGAGATAATGCAATTTGGCAATCGGCAACGTAATTAGCATGCCGAATATTACTTGGAATGTGAATTAAAACGAAATCGCTAATTCATAAGACCATTTTACAATTCTGGCCCTAGTTAGAAGCAGAGCCAATATTGCAAGATGTCGATAGTCCATATCTCGGAAACTATAAGAGATAACGCAATTTGGCAATCGGCAACGTAATTAGCATGCCGAATATTACTTGGAATGTGAATTACAACGAAATCGCTAATTCATAAGACCATTTTACAATTCTGGCCCAAGTTAGAAGCAGAGACAATATTGCAAGATGTCGATAGTCCATATCTCGGAAACTATAAGAGATAACGCAATTTGGCAATCGGCAACGTATTTAGCATGCCGAATATTACTTGGAATGTGAATTACAACGAAATCGCTAATTCATAAGACCATTTTACAATTCTGGCTCAAGTTAGAAGCAGAGCCAATATTGCAAGATGTCGATAGTCCATATCTCGGAAACTATAAGAGATAATGCAATTTGGCAATCGGCAACGTAATTAGGATGTCGAATATTACTTGGAATGTGAATTGGAGCGAAATCGCTAATTCATAAGACCATTTTACAATTTTGACCCAAGTTAGAAGCAGAGCCAATATTGTAAAATGTCGATAGC
This sequence comes from Rhynchophorus ferrugineus, assembly GCF_030347505.1. NCBI lineage: Eukaryota > Metazoa > Arthropoda > Insecta > Coleoptera > Curculionidae > Rhynchophorus > Rhynchophorus ferrugineus. The sequence goes on along the minus strand of NW_027472586.1, from coordinate 22,034,454 downwards.
CCATATCTAGGAAACTATAAGAGATAATGCAATTTGGCCATCGGCAGTGTAATTAGCATACCGAATATTACTTGGAATGTGAATTGGAGCGAAATCGCTAATTCATAAGACCATTTTACAATTCTGGCCCAAGTTAGAAGCAGAGCCAGTATTGTAAAATGTCGATAGTCCATATCTCGGAAACTATAAGAGATAATGCAATTGGGCCATCGGCAGTGTAATTAGCATGCCGAATATTACTTGGAATGTGAATTACAACGAAATCGCTAATTCATAAGACCATTTTACAATTCTGGCTCAAGTTAGAAGCAGAGCCAATATTGCAAGATGTCGATAGTCCATATCTCGGAAACTATAAGAGATAACGCAATTTGGCAATCGGCAACGTAATTAGCATGCCGAATATTACTTGGAATGTGAATTACAACGAAATCGCTAATTCATAAAACCATTTTACAATTCTATCTCAAGTTAGAAGCAGAGCCAATATTGCAAGATGTCGATAGTCCATATCTCGGAAACTATAAGAGATAACGCAATTTGGCAATCGGCAACGTAATTAGCATGCCGAATATTACTTGGAATGTGAATTACAACGAAATCGCTAATTCATAAGACCATTTTACAATTCTGGCCCAAGTTAGAAGCAGAGCCAATATTGCAAGATGTCGATAGTCCATATCTCGGAAACTATAAGAGATAACGCAATTTGGCAATCGGCAACGTAATTAGCATGCCGAATATTACTTGGAATGTGAATTACAACGAAATCGCTAATTCATAAGACCATTTTACAATTCTGGCCCAAGTTAGAAGCAGAGCCAATATTGCAAGATGTCGATAGTCCATATCTCGGAAACTATAAGAGATAACGCAATTTGGCAATCGGCAACGTATTTAGCATGCCGAATATTACTTGGAATGTGAATTACAACGAAATCGCTAATTCATAAGACCATTTTACAATTCTGGCTAAAGTTAGAAGCAGAGCCAATATTGCAAGATGTCGATAGTCCATATCTCGGAAACTATAAGAGATAATGCAATTTGGCAATCGGCAACGTAATTAGGATGTCGAATATTACTTGGAATGTGAATTGGAGCGAAATCGCTAATTCATAAGACCATTTTACAATTTTGACCCAAGTTAGAAGCAGAGCCAATATTGTAAAATGTCGATAGTCCATATCTCGGAAACTATAAGAGATAATGCAATTTGGCCATTGGCAGTGTAATTAGCATACCGAATATTACTTGGAATGTGAATTGGAGCGAAATCGCTAATTCATAAGACCATTTTACAATTCTGGCCCAAGTTAGAAGCAGAGCCAGTATTGTAAAATGTCGATAGTCCATATCTCGGAAACTATAAGAGATAATGCAATTTGGCCATTGGCAGTGTAATTAGCATGCCGAATATTACTTGGAATGTGAATTACAACGAAATCGCTAATTCATAAGACCATTTTACAATTCTGGCTCAAGTTAGAAGCAGAGCCAATATTGCAAGATGTCGATAGTCCATATCTCGGAAACTATAAGAGATAACGCAATTTGGCAATCGGCAACGTAATTAGCATGCCGAATATTACTTGGAATGTGAATTACAACGAAATCGCTAATTCATAAAACCATTTTACAATTCTGGCTCAAGTTAGAAGCAGAGCCAATATTGCAAGATGTCGATAGTCCATATCTCGGAAACTATAAGAGATAATGCAATTTTGCCATCGGCAGTGTAATTAGCATGCCGAATATTACTTGGAATATGAATTACAACGAAATCGCTAATTCATAAGACCATTTTACAATTCTGGCCCAAGTTAGAAACAGAGCCAATATTGCAAGATGTGGATAGTCCATATCTCGGAAACTATTAGAGATAATGCAATTTGGCAATCGGCAACGTAATTAGCATGCCGAATATTACTTGGAATGTGAATTAAAACGAAATCGCTAATTCATAAGACCATTTTACAATTCTGGCCCTAGTTAGAAGCAGAGCCAATATTGCAAGATGTCGATAGTCCATATCTCGGAAACTATAAGAGATAACGCAATTTGGCAATCGGCAACGTAATTAGCATGCCGAATATTACTTGGAATGTGAATTACAACGAAATCGCTAATTCATAAGACCATTTTACAATTCTGGCCCAAGTTAGAAGCAGAGACAATATTGCAAGATGTCGATAGTCCATATCTCGGAAACTATAAGAGATAACGCAATTTGGCAATCGGCAACGTATTTAGCATGCCGAATATTACTTGGAATGTGAATTACAACGAAATCGCTAATTCATAAGACCATTTTACAATTCTGGCTCAAGTTAGAAGCAGAGCCAATATTGCAAGATGTCGATAGTCCATATCTCGGAAACTATAAGAGATAATGCAATTTGGCAATCGGCAACGTAATTAGGATGTCGAATATTACTTGGAATGTGAATTGGAGCGAAATCGCTAATTCATAAGACCATTTTACAATTTTGACCCAAGTTAGAAGCAGAGCCAATATTGTAAAATGTCGATAGCCCATATCTAGGAAACTATAAGAGATAATGCAATTTGGCCATCGGCAGTGTAATTAGCATACCGAATATTACTTGGAATGTGAATTGGAGCGAAATCGCTAATTCATAAGACCATTTTACAATTCTGGCCCAAGTTAGAAGCAGAGCCAGTATTGTAAAATGTCGATAGTCCATATCTCGGAAACTATAAGAGATAATGCAATTGGGCCATCGGCAGTGTAATTAGCATGCCGAATATTACTTGGAATGTGAATTACAACGAAATCGCTAATTCATAAGACCATTTTACAATTCTGGCTCAAGTTAGAAGCAGAGCCAATATTGCAAGATGTCGATAGTCCATATCTCGGAAACTATAAGAGATAACGCAATTTGGCAATCGGCAACGTAATTAGCATGCCGAATATTACTTGGAATGTGAATTACAACGAAATCGCTAATTCATAAAACCATTTTACAATTCTATCTCAAGTTAGAAGCAGAGCCAATATTGCAAGATGTCGATAGTCCATATCTCGGAAACTATAAGAGATAACGCAATTTGGCAATCGGCAACGTAATTAGCATGCCGAATATTACTTGGAATGTGAATTACAACGAAATCGCTAATTCATAAGACCATTTTACAATTCTGGCCCAAGTTAGAAGCAGAGCCAATATTGCAAGATGTCGATAGTCCATATCTCGGAAACTATAAGAGATAACGCAATTTGGCAATCGGCAACGTAATTAGCATGCCGAATATTACTTGGAATGTGAATTACAACGAAATCGCTAATTCATAAGACCATTTTACAATTCTGGCCCAAGTTAGAAGCAGAGCCAATATTGCAAGATGTCGATAGTCCATATCTCGGAAACTATAAGAGATAACGCAATTTGGCAATCGGCAACGTATTTAGCATGCCGAATATTACTTGGAATGTGAATTACAACGAAATCGCTAATTCATAAGACCATTTTACAATTCTGGCTAAAGTTAGAAGCAGAGCCAATATTGCAAGATGTCGATAGTCCATATCTCGGAAACTATAAGAGATAATGCAATTTGGCAATCGGCAACGTAATTAGGATGTCGAATATTACTTGGAATGTGAATTGGAGCGAAATCGCTAATTCATAAGACCATTTTACAATTTTGACCCAAGTTAGAAGCAGAGCCAATATTGTAAAATGTCGATAGTCCATATCTCGGAAACTATAAGAGATAATGCAATTTGGCCATTGGCAGTGTAATTAGCATACCGAATATTACTTGGAATGTGAATTGGAGCGAAATCGCTAATTCATAAGACCATTTTACAATTCTGGCCCAAGTTAGAAGCAGAGCCAGTATTGTAAAATGTCGATAGTCCATATCTCGGAAACTATAAGAGATAATGCAATTTGGCCATTGGCAGTGTAATTAGCATGCCGAATATTACTTGGAATGTGAATTACAACGAAATCGCTAATTCATAAGACCATTTTACAATTCTGGCTCAAGTTAGAAGCAGAGCCAATATTGCAAGATGTCGATAGTCCATATCTCGGAAACTATAAGAGATAACGCAATTTGGCAATCGGCAACGTAATTAGCATGCCGAATATTACTTGGAATGTGAATTACAACGAAATCGCTAATTCATAAAACCATTTTACAATTCTGGCTCAAGTTAGAAGCAGAGCCAATATTGCAAGATGTCGATAGTCCATATCTCGGAAACTATAAGAGATAACGCAATTTGGCAATCGGCAACGTAATTAGCATGCCGAATATTACTTGGAATGTGAATTACAACGAAATCGCTAATTCATAAGACCATTTTACAATTCTGGCCCAAGTTAGAAGCAGAGCCAATATTGCAAGATGTCGATAGTCCATATCTCGGAAACTATAGGAGATAACGCAATTTGGCAATCGGCAACGTAATTAGCATGCCGAATATTACTTGGAATGTGAATTACAACGAAATCGCTAATTCATAAGACCATTTTACAATTCTGGCCCAAGTTAGAAGCAGAGCCAATATTGCAAGATGTCGATAGTCCATATCTCGGAAACTATAAGAGATAATGCAATTTGGCAATCGGCAACGTATTTAGCATGCCGAATATTACTTGGAATGTGAATTACAACGAAATCGCTAATTCATAAGACCATTTTGCAATTCTGGCTCAAGTTAGAAGCAGAGCCAATATTGCAAGATGTCGATAGTCCATATCTCGGAAACTATAAGAGATAATGCAATTTGGCAATCGGCAACGTAATTAGGATGTCGAATATTACTTGGAATGTGAATTGGAGCGAAATCGCTAATTCATAGGACCATTTTACAATTTTGACCCAAGTTAGAAGCAGAGCCAATATTGCAAGATGTCGATAGTACATATCTCGGAAACTATAAGAGATAATGCAATTTGGCAATCGGCAACCTAATTAGCATGCCGAATATTACTTGGAATGTGAATTGGAGCGAAATCGCTAATTCATAAGACCATTTTACAATTTTGACCCAAGTTAGAAGCAGAGCCAATATTGTAAAATGTCGATAGTCCATATCTCGGAAACTATAAGAGATAATGCAATTTGGCAATCGGCAACGTAATTAGCATGCCGAATATTACTTGGAATGTGAATTACAACGAAATCGCAAATTCATAAGACCATTTTACAATTCTGGCCCAAGTTAGAAGCAGAGCCAATATTGTAAAATGTCGATAGTCCATATCTCGGAAACTATAAGAGATAATGCAATTTGGCCATCGGCAGTGTAATTAGCATACCGAATATTACTTGGAATGTGAATTGGAGCGAAATCGCTAATTCATAAGACCATTTTACAATTCTGGCCCAAGTTAGAAGCAGAGCCAGTATTGTAAAATGTCGATAGTCCATATCTCGGAAACTATAAGAGATAATGCAATTTGGCCATCGGCAGTGTAATTAGCATGCCGAATATTACTTGGAATGTGAATTACAACGAAATCGCTAATTCATAAGACCATTTTACAATTCTGGCTCAAGTTAGAAGCAGAGCCAATATTGCAAGATGTCGATAGTCCATATCTCGGAAACTATAAGAGATAACGCAATTTGGCAATCGGCAACGTAATTAGCATGCCGAATATTACTTGGAATGTGAATTACAACGAAATCGCTAATTCATAAGACCATTTTACATTTCTGGCTCAAGTTAGAAGCAGAGCCAATATTGTAAAATGTCGATAGTCCATATCTCGGAAACTATAAGAGATAATGCAATTTGGCCATCGGCAGTGTAATTAGCATACCGAATATTACTTTGAATGTGAATTGGAGCGAAATCGCTAATTCATAAGACCATTTTACAATTCTGGCCCAAGTTAGAAGCAGAGCCAGTATTGTAAAATGTCGATAGTCCATATCTCAGAAACTATAAGAGATAATGCAATTTGGCCATCGGCAGTGTAATTAGCATGCCGAATATTACTTGGAATGTGAATTACAACGAAATCGCTAATTCATAAGACCATTTTACAATTCTCTCTCAAGTTAGAAGCAGAGCCAATATTGCAAGATGTCGATAGTCCATATCTCGGAAACTATAAGAGATAATGCAATTTGGCAATCGGCAACGTAATTAGCATGCCGAATATTACTTGGAATGTGAATTACAACGAAATCGCTAATTCATAAGACCATTTTACAATTCTGGCTCAAGTTAGAAGCAGAGCCAATATTGCAAGATGTCGATAGTCCATATCTCGGAAACTATAAGAGATAACGCAATTTGGCAATCGGCAACGTAATTAGCATGCCGAATATTACTTGGAATGTGAATTACAACGAAATCGCTAATTCATAAGACCATTTTACAATTCTGGCTCAAGTTAGAAGCAGAGCCAATATTGCAAGATGTCGATAGTCCATATCTCGGAAACTATAAGAGATAACGCAATTTGGCAATCGGCAACGTAATTAGCATGCCGAATATTACTTGGAAAGTGAATTACAACGAAATCGCTAATTCATAAGACCATTTTACAATTCTGGCCCAAGTTAGAAGCAGAGCCAATATTGCAAGATGTCGATAGTCCATATCTCGGAAACTATAAGAGATAATGCAATTTGGCAATCGGCAACGTAATTAGCATGCCGAATATTACTTGGAATGTGAATTTCAACGAAATCGCTAATTCATAAGACCATTTTACAATTCTCTCTCAAGTTAGAAGCAGAGCCAATATTGCAAGATGTCGATAGTCCATATCTCGGAAACTACAAGAGATAACGCAATTTGGCAATCGGCAACGTAATTAGCATGCCGAATATTACTTGGAATGTGAATTACAACGAAATCGCTAATTCATAAGACCATTTTACAATTTTGACCCAAGTTAGAAGCAGAGCCAATATTGTAAAATGTCGATAGTCCATATCTCGGAAACTATAAGAGATAATGCAATTTTGCCATCGGCAGTGTAATTAGCATGCCGAATATTACTTGGAATATGAATTACAACGAAATCGCTAATTCATAAGACCATTTTACAATTCTGGCCCAAGTTAGAAACAGAGCCAATATTGCAAGATGTGGATAGTCCATATCTCGGAAACTATTAGAGATAATGCAATTTGGCAATCGGCAACGTAATTAGCATGCCGAATATTACTTGGAATGTGAATTAAAACGAAATCGCTAATTCATAAGACCATTTTACAATTCTGGCCCTAGTTAGAAGCAGAGCCAATATTGCAAGATGTCGATAGTCCATATCTCGGAAACTATAAGAGATAACGCAATTTGGCAATCGGCAACGTAATTAGCATGCCGAATATTACTTGGAATGTGAATTACAACGAAATCGCTAATTCATAAGACCATTTTACAATTCTGGCCCAAGTTAGAAGCAGAGCCAATATTGCAAGATGTCGATAGTCCATATCTCGGAAACTATAAGAGATAACGCAATTTGGCAATCGGCAACGTATTTAGCATGCCGAATATTACTTGGAATGTGAATTACAACGAAATCGCTAATTCATAAGACCATTTTACAATTCTGGCTCAAGTTAGAAGCAGAGTCAATATTGCAAGATGTCGATAGTCCATATCTCGGAAACTATAAGAGATAATGCAATTTGGCAATCGGCAACGTAATTAGGATGTCGAATATTACTTGGAATGTGAATTGGAGCGAAATCGCTAATTCATAAGACCATTTTACAATTTTGACCCAAGTTAGAAGCAGAGCCAATATTGTAAAATGTCGATAGCCCATATCTAGGAAACTATAAGAGATAATGCAATTTGGCCATCGGCAGTGTAATTAGCATACCGAATATTACTTGGAATGTGAATTGGAGCGAAATCGCTAATTCATAAGACCATTTTACAATTCTGGCCCAAGTTAGAAGCAGAGCCAGTATTGTAAAATGTCGATAGTCCATATCTCGGAAACTATAAGAGATAATGCAATTGGGCCATCGGCAGTGTAATTAGCATGCCGAATATTACTTGGAATGTGAATTACAACGAAATCGCTAATTCATAAGACCATTTTACAATTCTGGCTCAAGTTAGAAGCAGAGCCAATATTGCAAGATGTCGATAGTCCATATCTCGGAAACTATAAGAGATAACGCAATTTGGCAATCGGCAACGTAATTAGCATGCCGAATATTACTTGGAATGTGAATTACAACGAAATCGCTAATTCATAAAACCATTTTACAATTCTGGCTCAAGTTAGAAGCAGAGCCAATATTGCAAGATGTCGATAGTCCATATCTCGGAAACTATAAGAGATAACGCAATTTGGCAATCGGCAACGTAATTAGCATGCCGAATATTACTTGGAATGTGAATTACAACGAAATCGCTAATTCATAAGACCATTTTACAATTCTGGCCCAAGTTAGAAGCAGAGCCAATATTGCAAGATGTCGATAGTCCATATCTCGGAAACTATAAGAGATAACGCAATTTGGCAATCGGCAACGTAATTAGCATGCCGAATATTACTTGGAATGTGAATTACAACGAAATCGCTAATTCATAAGACCATTTTACAATTCTGGCCCAAGTTAGAAGCAGAGCCAATATTGCAAGATGTCGATAGTCCATATCTCGGAAACTATAAGAGATAACGCAATTTGGCAATCGGCAACGTATTTAGCATGCCGAATATTACTTGGAATGTGAATTACAACGAAATCGCTAATTCATAAGACCATTTTACAATTCTGGCTAAAGTTAGAAGCAGAGCCAATATTGCAAGATGTCGATAGTCCATATCTCGGAAACTATAAGAGATAATGCAATTTGGCAATCGGCAACGTAATTAGGATGTCGAATATTACTTGGAATGTGAATTGGAGCGAAATCGCTAATTCATAAGACCATTTTACAATTTTGACCCAAGTTAGAAGCAGAGCCAATATTGTAAAATGTCGATAGTCCATATCTCGGAAACTATAAGAGATAATGCAATTTGGCCATTGGCAGTGTAATTAGCATACCGAATATTACTTGGAATGTGAATTGGAGCGAAATCGCTAATTCATAAGACCATTTTACAATTCTGGCCCAAGTTGGAAGCAGAGCCAGTATTGTAAAATGTCGATAGTCCATATCTCGGAAACTATAAGAGATAATGCAATTTGGCCATCGGCAGTGTAATTAGCATGCCGAATATTACTTGGAATGTGAATTACAACGAAATCGCTAATTCATAAGACCATTTTACAATTCTGGCTCAAGTTAGAAGCAGAGCCAATATTGCAAGATGTCGATAGTCCATATCTCGGAAACTATAAGAGATAACGCAATTTGGCAATCGGCAACGTAATTAGCATGCCGAATATTACTTGGAATGTGAATTACAACGAAATCGCTAATTCATAAAACCATTTTACAATTCTGGCTCAAGTTAGAAGCAGAGCCAATATTGCAAGATGTCGATAGTCCATATCTCGGAAACTATAAGAGATAACGCAATTTGGCAATCGGCAACGTAATTAGCATGCCGAATATTACTTGGAATGTGAATTACAACGAAATCGCTAATTCATAAGACCATTTTACAATTCTGGCCCAAGTTAGAAGCAGAGCCAATATTGCAAGATGTCGATAGTCCATATCTCGGAAACTATAGGAGATAACGCAATTTGGCAATCGGCAACGTAATTAGCATGCCGAATATTACTTGGAATGTGAATTACAACGAAATCGCTAATTCATAAGACCATTTTACAATTCTGGCCCAAGTTAGAAGCAGAGCCAATATTGCAAGATGTCGATAGTCCATATCTCGGAAACTATAAGAGATAATGCAATTTGGCAATCGGCAACGTATTTAGCATGCCGAATATTACTTGGAATGTGAATTACAACGAAATCGCTAATTCATAAGACCATTTTACAATTCTGGCTCAAGTTAGAAGCAGAGCCAATATTGCAAGATGTCGATAGTCCATATCTCGGAAACTATAAGAGATAATGCAATTTGGCAATCGGCAACGTAATTAGGATGTCGAATATTACTTGGAATGTGAATTGGAGCGAAATCGCTAATTCATAGGACCATTTTACAATTTTGACCCAAGTTAGAAGCAGAGCCAATATTGCAAGATGTCGATAGTACATATCTCGGAAACTATAAGAGATAATGCAATTTGGCAATCGGCAACCTAATTAGCATGCCGAATATTACTTGGAATGTGAATTGGAGCGAAATCGCTAATTCATAAGACCATTTTACAATTTTGACCCAAGTTAGAAGCAGAGCCAATATTGTAAAATGTCGATAGTCCATATCTCGGAAACTATAAGAGATAATGCAATTTGGCAATCGGCAACGTAATTAGCATGCCGAATATTACTTGGAATGTGAATTACAACGAAATCGCAAATTCATAAGACCATTTTACAATTCTGGCCCAAGTTAGAAGCAGAGCCAATATTGTAAAATGTCGATAGTCCATATCTCGGAAACTATAAGAGATAATGCAATTTGGCCATCGGCAGTGTAATTAGCATACCGAATATTACTTGGAATGTGAATTGGAGCGAAATCGCTAATTCATAAGACCATTTTACAATTCTGGCCCAAGTTAGAAGCAGAGCCAGTATTGTAAAATGTCGATAGTCCATATCTCGGAAACTATAAGAGATAATGCAATTTGGCAATCGGCAGTGTAATTAGCATGCCGAATATTACTTGGAATGTGAATTACAACGAAATCGCTAATTCATAAGACCATTTTACAATTCTCTCTCAAGTTAGAAGCAGAGCCAATATTGCAAGATGTCGATAGTCCATATCTCGGAAACTATAAGAGATAATGCAATTTGGCAATCGGCAACGTAATTAGCATGCCGAATATTACTTGGAATGTGAATTACAACGAAATCGCTAATTCATAAGACCATTTTACAATTCTGGCTCAAGTTAGAAGCAGAGCCAATATTGCAAGATGTCGATAGTCCATATCTCGGAAACTATAAGAGATAACGCAATTTGGCAATCGGCAACGTAATTAGCATGCCGAATATTACTTGGAATGTGAATTACAACGAAATCGCTAATTCATAAGACCATTTTACAATTCTGGCTCAAGTTAGAAGCAGAGCCAATATTGCAAGATGTCGATAGTCCATATCTCGGAAACTATAAGAGATAACGCAATTTGGCAATCGGCAACGTAATTAGCATGCCGAATATTACTTGGAAAGTGAATTACAACGAAATCGCTAATTCATAAGACCATTTTACAATTCTGGCCCAAGTTAGAAGCAGAGCCAATATTGCAAGATGTCGATAGTCCATATCTCGGAAACTATAAGAGATAATGCAATTTGGCAATCGGCAACGTAATTAGCATGCCGAATATTACTTGGAATGTGAATTACAACGAAATCGCTAATTCATAAGACCATTTTACAATTCTGGCCCAAGTTAGAAGCAGAGCCAATATTGCAAGATGTCGATAGTCCATATCTCGGAAACTGTAAGAGATAACGCAATTTGGCAATCGGCAACGTAATTAGCATGCCGAATATTACTTGGAATGTGAATTACAACGAAATCGCTAATTCATAAGACCATTTTACAATTCTGGCCCAAGTTAGAAGCAGAGAAAATATTGTAAAATGTCGATAGTCCATATCTCGGAAACTATAAGAGATAATGCAATTTGGCCATCGGCAGTGTAATTAGCATGCCGAATATTACTTGGAATGTGAATTTCAACGAAATCGCTAATTCATAAGACCATTTTACAATTCTGGCTCAAGTTAGAAGCAGAGCCAATATTGCAAGATGTCGATAGTCCATATCTCGGAAACTACAAGAGATAACACAACTTGGCAATCGGCAACGTAATTAGCATGCCGAATATTACTTGGAATGTGAATTACAACGAAATCGCTAATTCATAAGACCATTTTACAATTCTGGCACAAGTTAGAAGCAAAGCCAATATTGCAAGAAGTCGATAGTTCATATCTCGGAAACTATAAGAGATAATGCAATTTGACAATCGGCAACGTAATTAGCATGCCAAATATTACTTGGAATGTGAATTGGGGCGAAATCGCTAATTCATAAGACCATTTTACTATTTTGACCCAAGTTAGAAGCAGAGCCAATATTGCAAGATGTCGATAGTACATATCTCGGAAACTATAAGAGATAATGCAATTTGGCAATCGGCAACCTAATTAGCATGCCGAATATTACTTGGAATGTGAATTGGAGCGAAATCGCTAATTCATAAGACCATTTTACAATTTTGACCCAAGTTAGAAGCAGAGCCAATATTGTAAAATGTCGATAGTCCATATCTCGGAAACTATAAGAGATAATGCAATTTGGCAATCGGCAACGTAATTAGCATGCCGAATATTACTTGGAATGTGAATTACAACGAAATCGCAAATTCATAAGACCATTTTACAATTCTGGCCCAAGTTAGAAGCAGAGCCAATATTGTAAAATGTCGATAGTCCATATCTCGGAAACTATAAGAGATAATGCAATTTGGCCATCGGCAGTGTAATTAGCATACCGAATATTACTTGGAATGTGAATTGGAGCGAAATCGCTAATTCATAAGACCATTTTACAATTCTGGCCCAAGTTAGAAGCAGAGCCAGTATTGTAAAATGTCGATAGTCCATATCTCGGAAACTATAAGAGATAATGCAATTTGGCCATCGGCAGTGTAATTAGCATGCTGAATATTACTTGGAATGTGAATTACAACGAAATCGCTAATTCATAAGACCATTTTACAATTCTGGCTCAAGTTAGAAGCAGAGCCAATATTGCAAGATGTCGATAGTCCATATCTCGGAAACTATAAGAGATAACGCAATTTGGCAATCGGCAACGTAATTAGCATGCCGAATATTACTTGGAATGTGAATTACAACGAAATCGCTAATTCATAAGACCATTTTACATTTCTGGCTCAAGTTAGAAGCAGAGCCAATATTGCAAGATGTCGATAGTCCATATCTCGGAAACTCTAAGAGATAACGCAATTTGGCAATCGGCAACGTAATTAGCATGCCGAATATTACTTGGAAAGTGAATTACAACGAAATCGCTAATTCATAAGACCATTTTACAATTCTGGCCCAAGTTAGAAGCAGAGCCAATATTGCAAGATGTCGATAGTCCATATCTCGGAAACTATAAGAGATAATGCAATTTGGCAATCGGCAACGTAATTAGCATGCCGAATATTACTTGGAATGTGAATTACAACGAAATCGCAAATTCATAAGACCATTTTACAATTCTGGCCCAAGTTAGAAGCAGAGCCAATATTGTAAAATGTCGATAGTCCATATCTCGGAAACTATAAGAGATAATGCAATTTGGCCATCGGCAGTGTAATTAGCATACCGAATATTACTTGGAATGTGAATGGGAGCGAAATCGCTAATTCATAAGACCATTTTACAATTCTGGCCCAAGTTAGAAGCAGAGCCAATATTGTAAAATGTCGATAGTCCATATCTCGGAAACTATAAGAGATAATGCAATTTGGCAATCGGCAACGTAATTAGCATGCCGAATATTACTTGGAATGTGAATTACAACGAAATCGCAAATTCATAAGACCATTTTACAATTCTGGCCCAAGTTAGAAGCAGAGCCAATATTGTAAAATGTCGATAGTCCATATCTCGGAAACTATAAGAGATAATGCAATTTGGCCATCGGCAGTGTAATTAGCATACCGAATATTACTTGGAATGTGAATTGGAGCGAAATCGCTAATTCATAAGACCATTTTACAATTCTGGCCCAAGTTAGAAGCAGAGCCAGTATTGTAAAATGTCGATAGTCCATATCTCGGAAACTATAAGAGATAATGCAATTTGGCAATCGGCAGTGTAATTAGCATGCCGAATATTACTTGGAATGTGAATTACAACGAAATCGCTAATTCATAAGGCCATTTTACAATTCTCTCTCAAGTTAGAAGCAGAGCCAATATTGCAAGATGTCGATAGTCCATATCTCGGAAACTATAAGAGATAATGCAATTTGGCAATCGGCAACGTAATTAGCATGCCGAATATTACTTGGAATGTGAATTACAACGAAATCGCTAATTCATAAGACCATTTTACAATTCTGGCTCAAGTTAGAAGCAGAGCCAATATTGCAAGATGTCGATAGTCCATATCTCGGAAACTATAAGAGATAACGCAATTTGGCAATCGGCAACGTAATTAGCATGCCGAATATTACTTGGAATGTGAATTACAACGAAATCGCTAATTCATAAGACCATTTTACAATTCTGGCTCAAGTTAGAAGCAGAGCCAATATTGCAAGATGTCGATAGTCCATATCTCGGAAACTATAAGAGATAACGCAATTTGGCAATCGGCAACGTAATTAGCATGCCGAATATTACTTGGAAAGTGAATTACAACGAAATCGCTAATTCATAAGACCATTTTACAATTCTGGCCCAAGTTAGAAGCAGAGCCAATATTGCAAGATGTCGATAGTCCATATCTCGGAAACTATAAGAGATAATGCAATTTGGCAATCGGCAACGTAATTAGCATGCCGAATATTACTTGGAATGTGAATTACAACGAAATCGCTAATTCATAAGACCATTTTACAATTCTGGCCCAAGTTAGAAGCAGAGCCAATATTGCAAGATGTCGATAGTCCATATCTCGGAAACTGTAAGAGATAACGCAATTTGGCAATCGGCAACGTAATTAGCATGCCGAATATTACTTGGAATGTGAATTACAACGAAATCGCTAATTCATAAGACCATTTTACAATTCTGGCCCAAGTTAGAAGCAGAGAAAATATTGTAAAATGTCGATAGTCCATATCTCGGAAACTATAAGAGATAATGCAATTTGGCCATCGGCAGTGTAATTAGCATGCCGAATATTACTTGGAATGTGAATTTCAACGAAATCGCTAATTCATAAGACCATTTTACAATTCTGGCTCAAGTTAGAAGCAGAGCCAATATTGCAAGATGTCGATAGTCCATATCTCGGAAACTACAAGAGATAACGCAACTTGGCAATCGGCAACGTAATTAGCAAGCCGAATATTACTTGGAATGTGAATTACAACGAAATCGCTAATTCATAAGACCATTTTACAATTCTGGCACAAGTTAGAAGCAAAGCCAATATTGCAAGAAGTCGATAGTTCATATCTCGGAAACTATAAGAGATAATGCAATTTGACAATCGGCAACGTAATTAGCATGCCAAATATTACTTGGAATGTGAATTGGGGCGAAATCGCTAATTCATAAGACCATTTTACTATTTTGACCCAAGTTAGAAGCAGAGCCAATATTGCAAGATGTCGATAGTACATATCTCGGAAACTATAAGAGATAATGCAATTTGGCAATCGGCAACCTAATTAGCATGCCGAATATTACTTGGAATGTGAATTGGAGCGAAATCGCTAATTCATAAGACCATTTTACAATTTTGACCCAAGTTAGAAGCAGAGCCAATATTGTAAAATGTCGATAGTCCATATCTCGGAAACTATAAGAGATAATGCAATTTGGCAATCGGCAACGTAATTAGCATGCCGAATATTACTTGGAATGTGAATTACAACGAAATCGCAAATTCATAAGACCATTTTACAATTCTGGCCCAAGTTAGAAGCAGAGCCAATATTGTAAAATGTCGATAGTCCATATCTCGGAAACTATAAGAGATAATGCAATTTGGCCATCGGCAGTGTAATTAGCATACCGAATATTACTTGGAATGTGAATTGGAGCGAAATCGCTAATTCATAAGACCATTTTACAATTCTGGCCCAAGTTAGAAGCAGAGCCAGTATTGTAAAATGTCGATAGTCCATATCTCGGAAACTATAAGAGATAATGCAATTTGGCCATCGGCAGTGTAATTAGCATGCTGAATATTACTTGGAATGTGAATTACAACGAAATCGCTAATTCATAAGACCATTTTACAATTCTGGCTCAAGTTAGAAGCAGAGCCAATATTGCAAGATGTCGATAGTCCATATCTCGGAAACTATAAGAGATAACGCAATTTGGCAATCGGCAACGTAATTAGCATGCCGAATATTACTTGGAATGTGAATTACAACGAAATCGCTAATTCATAAGACCATTTTACAATTCTGGCCCAAGTTAGAAGCAGAGCCAATATTGCAAGATGTCGATAGTCCATATCTCGGAAACTATAAGAGATAATGCAATTTGGCAATCGGCAACGTAATTAGCATGCCGAATATTACTTGGAATGTGAATTACAACGAAATCGCAAATTCATAAGACCATTTTACAATTCTGGCCCAAGTTAGAAGCAGAGCCAATATTGTAAAATGTCGATAGTCCATATCTCGGAAACTATAAGAGATAATGCAATTTGGCCATCGGCAGTGTAATTAGCATATCGAATATTACTTGGAATGTGAATGGGAGCGAAATCGCTAATTCATAAGACCATTTTACAATTCTGGCCCAAGTTAGAAGTAGAGCCAGTATTGTAAAATGTCGATAGTCCATATCTCGGAAACTATAAGAGATAATGCAATTTGGCCATCGGCAGTGTAATTAGCATGCCGAATATTACTTGGAATGTGAATTACAACGAAATCGCTAATTCATAAGACCATTTTACAATTCTGGCTCAAGTTAGAAGCAGAGCCAATATTGCAAGATGTCGATAGTCCATATCTCGGAAACTATAAGAGATAACGCAATTTGGCAATCGGCAACGTAATTAGCATGCCGAATATTACTGGGAATGTGAATTACAACGAAATCGCTAATTCATAAGGCCATTTTACAATTCTGGCTCAAGTTAGAAGCAGAGCCAATATTGCAAGATGTCGATAGTCCATATCTCGGAAACTATAAGAGATAACGCAATTTGGCAATCGGCAACGTAATTAGCATGCCGAATATTACTTGGAATGTGAATTACAACGAAATCGCTAATTCATAAGACCATTTTACAATTCTGGCTCAAGTTAGAAGCAGAGCCAATATTGCAAGATGTCGATAGTCCATATCTCGGAAACTATAAGAGATAACGCAATTTGTTAATCGGCAACGTAATTAGCATGCCGAATATTACTTGGAATGTGAATTACAACGAAATCGCTAATTCATAAGACCATTTTACAATTCTGGCTCAAATTAGAAGCAGAGCCAATATTGCAAGATGTCGATAGTCCATATCTCGGAAACTATAAGAGATAACGCAATTTGGCAATCGGCAACGTAATTAGCATGCCGAATATTACTTGGAATGTGAATTACAACGAAATCGCTAATTCATAAGACCATTTTACAATTCTGGCTCAAGTTAGAAGCAGAGCCAATATTGCAAGATGTCGATAGTCCATATCTCGGAAACTATAAGAGATAACGCAATTTGGCAATCGGCAACGTAATTAGCATGCCGAATATTACTTGGAAAGTGAATTACAACGAAATCGCTAATTCATAAGACCATTTTACAATTCTGGCCTAAGTTAGAAGCAGAGCCAATATTGCAAGATGTCGATAGTCCATATCTCGGAAACTATAAGAGATAACGCAATTTGTTAATCGGCAACGTAATTAGCATGCCGAATATTACTTGGAATGTGAATTACAACGAAATCGCTAATTCATAAGACCATTTTACAATTCTGGCTCAAGTTAGAAGCAGAGCCAATATTGCAAGATGTCGATAGTCCATATCTCGGAAACTATAAGAGATAACGCAATTTGGCAATCGGCAACGTAATTAGCATGCCGAATATTACTTGGAATGTGAATTACAACGAAATCGCTAATTCATAAGACCATTTTACAATTCTGGCTCAAGTTAGAAGCAGAGCCAATATTGCAAGATGTCGATAGTCCATATCTCGGAAACTATAAGAGATAACGCAATTTGGCAATCGGCAACGTAATTAGCATGCCGAATATTACTTGGAAAGTGAATTACAACGAAATCGCTAATTCATAAGACCATTTTACAATTCTGGCCCAAGTTAGAAGCAGAGCCAATATTGCAAGATGTCGATAGTCCATATCTCGGAAACTGTAAGAGATAACGCAATTTGGCAATCGGCAACGTAATTAGCATGCCGAATATTACTTGGAATGTGAATTACAACGAAATCGTTAATTCATAAGACCATTTTACAATTCTGGCTCAAGTTAGAAGCAGAGCCAATATTGCAAGATGTCGATAGTCCATATCTCGGAAACTATAAGAGATAACGCAATTTGTTAATCGGCAACGTAATTAGCATGCCGAATATTACTTGGAATGTGAATTACAACGAAATCGCTAATTCATAAGACCATTTTACAATTCTGGCTCAAGTTAGAAGCAGAGCCAATATTGCAAGATGTCGATAGTCCATATCTCGGAAACTATAAGAGATAACGCAATTTGGCAATCGGCAACGTAATTAGCATGCCGAATATTACTTGGAAAGTGAATTACAACGAAATTGCTAATTCATAAGACCATTTTACAATTCTGGCCCAAGTTAGAAGCAGAGCCAATATTGCAAGATGTCGATAGTCCATATCTCGGAAACTATAAGAGATAATGCAATTTGGCAATCGGCAACGTAATTAGCATGCCGAATATTACTTGGAATGTGAATTACAACGAAATCGCTAATTCATAAGACCATTTTACAATTCTGGCTCAAGTTAGAAGCAGAGCCAATATTGCAAGATGTCGATAGTCCATATCTCGGAAACTATAAGAGATAACGCAATTTGGCAATCGGCAACGTAATTAGCATGCCGAATATTACTTGGAATGTGAATTACAACGAAATCGCTAATTCATAAGACCATTTTACAATTCTGGTTCAAGTTAGAAGCAGAGCCAATATTGCAAGATGTCGATAGTCCATATCTCGGAAACTATAAGAGATAACGCAATTTGGCAATCGGCAACGTAATTAGCATGCCGAATATTACTTGGAAAGTGAATTACAACGAAGTCGCTAATTCATAAGACCATTTTACAATTCTGGCCCAAGTTAGAAGCAGAGCCAATATTGCAAGATGTCGATAGTCCATATCTCGGAAACTATAAGAGATAATGCAATTTGGCAATCGGCAACGTAATTAGCATGCCGAATATTACTTGGAATGTGAATTACAACGAAATCGCTAATTCATAAGACCATTTTACAATTCTGGCCCAAGTTAGAAGCAGAGCCAATATTGCAAGATGTCGATAGTCCATATCTCGGAAACTGTAAGAGATAACGCAGTTTGGCAATCGGCAACGTAATTAGCATGCCGAATATTACTTGGAATGTGAATTTCAACGAAATCGCTAATTCATAAGACCATTTTACAATTCTGGCCCAAGTTAGAAGCAGAGCCAATATTGTAAAATGTCGATAGTCCATATCTCGGAAACTATAAGAGATAATGCAATTTGGCCATCGGCAGTGTAATTAGCATGCCGAATATTACTTGGAATGTGAATTTCAACGAAATCGCTAATTCATAAGACCATTTTACAATTCTGGCTCAAGTTAGAAGCTGAGCCAAAATTGCAAGATGTCGATAGTCCATATCTCGGAAACTACAAGAGATAACGCAATTTGGCAATCGGCAACGTAATTAGCATGCCGAATATTACTTGGAATGTGAATTACAACGAAATCGCTAATTCATAAGACCATTTTACAATTCTGGCACAAGTTAGAAGCAGAGCCAATATTGCAAGATGTCGATAGTACATATCTCGGAAACTATAAGAGATAATGCAATTTGGCAATCGGCAACCTAATTAGCATGCCGAATATTACTTGGAATGTGAATTGGAGCGAAATCGCTAATTCATAAGACCATTTTACAATTTTGACCCAAGTTAGAAGCAGAGCCAATATTGTAAAATGTCGATAGTCCATATCTCAGAAACTATAAGAGATAATGCAATTTGGCAATCGGCAACGTAATTAGCATGCCGAATATTACTTGGAATGTGAATTACAACGAAATCGCAAATTCATAAGACCATTTTACAATTCTGGCCCAAGTTAGAAGCAGAGCCAATATTGTAAAATGTCGATAGTCCATATCTCGGAAACTATAAGAGATAATGCAATTTGGCCATCGGCAGTGTAATTAGCATACCGAATATTACTTGGAATGTGAATTGGAGCGAAATCGCTAATTCATAAGACCATTTTACAATTCTGGCCCAAGTTAGAAGCAGAGCCAGTATTGTAAAATGTTGATAGTCCATATCTCGGAAACTATAAGAGATAATGCAATTTGGCCATCGGCAGTGTAATTAGCATGCCGAATATTACTTGGAATGTGAATTACAACGAAATCGCTAATTCATAAGACCATTTTACAATTCTGGCTCAAGTTAGAAGCAGAGCCAATATTGCAAGATGTCGATAGTCCATATCTCGGAAACTATAAGAGATAAGGCAATTTGGCAATCGGCAACGTAATTAGCATGCCGAATATTACTTGCAATGTGAATTACAACGAAATCGCTAATTCATAAGACCATTTTACAATTCTGGCCCAAGTTAGAAGCAGAGCCAATATTGCAAGATGTCGATAGTCCATATCTCGGAAACTATAAGAGATAATGCAATTTGGCAATCGGCAACGTAATTAGCATGCCGAATATTACTTGGAATGTGAATTACAACGAAATCGCTAATTCATAAGACCATTTTACAATTCTGGCCCAAGTTAGAAGCAGAGCCAGTATTGTAAAATGTCGATAGTCCATATCTCGGAAACTATAAGAGATAATGCAATTTGGCCATCGGCAGTGTAATTAGCATGCCGAATATTACTTGGAATGTGAATTACAACGAAATCGCTAATTCATAAGACCATTTTACAATTCTGGCTCAAGTTAGAAGCAGAGCCAATATTGCAAGATGTCGATAGTCCATATCTCGGAAACTATAAGAGATAAGGCAATTTGGCAATCGGCAACGTAATTAGCATGCCGAATATTACTTGCAATGTGAATTACAACGAAATCGCTAATTCATAAGACCATTTTACAATTCTGGCCCAAGTTAGAAGCAGAGCCAATATTGCAAGATGTCGATAGTCCATATCTCGGAAACTATAAGAGATAACGCAATTTGGCTATCGGCAACGTAATTAGCATGCCGAATATTACTTGGAATGTGAATTACAACGAAATCGCTAATTCATAAGACCATTTTACAATTCTGGCAAAAGTTAGAAGCAGAGCCAATATTGCAAGATGTCGATAGTTCATATCTCGGAAACTATAAGAGATAATGCAATTTGGCAATCGGCAACGTAATTAGCATGCCAAATATTACTTGGAATGTGAATTGGAGCGAAATCGCTAATTCATAAGACCATTTTACAATTTTGACCCAAGTTAGAAGCAGAGCCAATATTGTAAAATGTCGATAGTCCATATCTCGGAAACTATAAGAGATAATGCAATTTTGCCATCGGCAGTGTAATTAGCATGCCGAATATTACTTGGAATATGAATTACAACGAAATCGCTAATTCATAAGACCATTTTACAATTCTGGCCCAAGTTAGAAACAGAGCCAATATTGCAAGATGTGGATAGTCCATATCTCGGAAACTATTAGAGATAATGCAATTTGGCAATCGGCAACGTAATTAGCATGCCGAATATTACTTGGAATGTGAATTAAAACGAAATCGCTAATTCATAAGACCATTTTACAATTCTGGCCCAAGTTAGAAGCAGAGCCAATATTGCAAGATGTCGATAGTCCATATCTCGGAAACTATAAGAGATAACGCAATTTGGCAATCGGCAACGTAATTAGCATGCCGAATATTATTTGGAATGTGAATTACAACGAAATCTCTAATTCATAAGACCATTTTACAATTCTGGCCCAAGTTAGAAGCAGAGCCAATATTGCAAGATGTCGATAGTCCATATCTCGGAAACTATAAGAGATAACGCAATTTGGCAATCGGCAACGTATTTAGCATGCCGAATATTACTTGGAATGTGAATTACAACGAAATCGCTAATTCATAAGACCATTTTACAATTCTGGCTCAAGTTAGAAGCAGAGCCAATATTGCAAGATGTCGATAGTCCATATCTCGGAAACTATAAGAGATAATGCAATTTGGCAATCGGCAACGTAATTAGGATGTCGAATATTACTTGGAATGTGAATTGGAGCGAAATCGCTAATTCATAAGACCATTTTACAATTTTGACCCAAGTTAGAAGCAGAGTCAATATTGTAAAATGTCGATAGTCCATATCTCGGAAACTATAAGAGATAATGCAATTTGGCAATCGGCAACGTAATTAGCATGCCGAATATTACTTGGAATGTGAATTACAACGAAATCGCAAATTCATAAGACCATTTTACAATTCTGGCCCAAGTTAGAAGCAGAGCCAATATTGTAAAATGTCGATAGTCCATATCTCGGAAACTATAAGAGATAATGCAATTTGGCCATCGGCAGTGTAATTAGCATGCCGAATATTACTTGGAATGTGAATTACAACGAAATCGCTAATTCATAAGACCATTTTACAATTCTGGCTCAAGTTAGAAGCAGAGCCAATATTGCAAGATGTCGATAGTCCATATCTCGGAAACTATAAGAGATAACGCAATTTGGCAATCGGCAACGTAATTAGCATGCCGAATATTACTTGGAATGTGAATTACAACGAAATCGCTAATTCATAAGACCATTTTACAATTCTGGCTCAAGTTAGAAGCAGAGCCAATATTGCAAGATGTCGATAGTCCATATCTCGGAAACTATAAGAGATAACGCAATTTGGCAATCGGCAACGTAATTAGCATGCCGAATATTACTTGGAATGTGAATTACAACGAAATCGCTAATTCATAAGACCATTTTACAATTCTGGCCCAAGTTAGAAGCAGAGCCAATATTGCAAGATGTCGATAGTCCATATCTCGGAAACTATAAGAGATAACGCAATTTGGCAATCGGCAACGTAATTAGCATGCCGAATATTACTTGGAATGTGAATTACAACGAAATCGCTAATTCATAAGACCATTTTACAATTCTGGCACAAGTTAGAAGCAGAGCCAATATTGCAAGAAGTCGATAGTTCATATCTCGGAAACTATAAGAGATAATGCAATTTGACAATCGGCAACGTAATTAGCATGCCAAATATTACTTGGAATGTGAATTGGAGCGAAATCGCTAATTCATAAGACCATTTTACTATTTTGACCCAAGTTAGAAGCAGAGCCAATATTGCAAGATGTCGATAGTACATATCTCGGAAACTATAAGAGATAATGCAATTTGGCAATCGGCAACCTAATTAGCATGCCGAATATTACTTGGAATGTGAATTGGAGCGAAATCGCTAATTCATAAGACCATTTTACAATTTTGACCCAAGTTAGAAGCAGAGCCAATATTGTAAAATGTCGATAGTCCATATCTCGGAAACTATAAGAGATAATGCAATTTGGCAATCGGCAACGTAATTAGCATGCCGAATATTACTTGGAATGTGAATTACAACGAAATCGCAAATTCATAAGACCATTTTACAATTCTGGCCCAAGTTAGAAGCAGAGCCAATATTGTAAAATGTCGATAGTCCATATCTCGGAAACTATAAGAGATAATGCAATTTGGCCATCGGCAGTGTAATTAGCATACCGAATATTACTTGGAATGTGAATTGGAGCGAAATCGCTAATTCATAAGACCATTTTACAATTCTGGCCCAAGTTAGAAGCAGAGCCAGTATTGTAAAATGTCGATAGTCCATATCTCGGAAACTATAAGAGATAATGCAATTTGGCCATCGGCAGTGTAATTAGCATGCCGAATATTACTTGGAATGTGAATTACAACGAAATCGCTAATTCATAAGACCATTTTACAATTCTGGCTCAAGTTAGAAGCAGAGCCAATATTGCAAGATGTCGATAGTCCATATCTCGGAAACTATAAGAGATAAGGCAATTTGGCAATCGGCAACGTAATTAGCATGCCGAATATTACTTGCAATGTGAATTACAACGAAATCGCTAATTCATAAGACCATTTTACAATTCTGGCCCAAGTTAGAAGCAGAGCCAATATTGCAAGATGTCGATAGTCCATATCTCGGAAACTATAAGAGATAATGCAATTTGGCAATCGGCAACGTAATTAGCATGCCGAATATTACTTGGAATGTGAATTACAACGAAATCGCTAATTCATAAGACCATTTTACAATTCTGGCCCAAGTTAGAAGCAGAGCCAGTATTGTAAAATGTCGATAGTCCATATCTCGGAAACTATAAGAGATAATGCAATTTGGCCATCGGCAGTGTAATTAGCATGCCGAATATTACTTGGAATGTGAATTACAACGAAATCGCTAATTCATAAGACCATTTTACAATTCTGGCTCAAGTTAGAAGCAGAGCCAATATTGCAAGATGTCGATAGTCCATATCTCGGAAACTATAAGAGATAAGGCAATTTGGCAATCGGCAACGTAATTAGCATGCCGAATATTACTTGCAATGTGAATTACAACGAAATCGCTAATTCATAAGACCATTTTACAATTCTGGCCCAAGTTAGAAGCAGAGCCAATATTGCAAGATGTCGATAGTCCATATCTCGGAAACTATAAGAGATAACGCAATTTGGCTATCGGCAACGTAATTAGCATGCCGAATATCACTTGGAATGTGAATTACAACGAAATCGCTAATTCATAAGACCATTTTACAATTCTGGCAAAAGTTAGAAGCAGAGCCAATATTGCAAGATGTCGATAGTTCATATCTCGGAAACTATAAGAGATAATGCAATTTGGCAATCGGCAACGTAATTAGCATGCCAAATATTACTTGGAATGTGAATTGGAGCGAAATCGCTAATTCATAAGACCATTTTACAATTTTGACCCAAGTTAGAAGCAGAGCCAATATTGTAAAATGTCGATAGTCCATATCTCGGAAACTATAAGAGATAATGCAATTTTGCCATCGGCAGTGTAATTAGCATGCCGAATATTACTTGGAATATGAATTACAACGAAATCGCTAATTCATAAGACCATTTTACAATTCTGGCCCAAGTTAGAAACAGAGCCAATATTGCAAGATGTGGATAGTCCATATCTCGGAAACTATTAGAGATAATGCAATTTGGCAATCGGCAACGTAATTAGCATGCCGAATATTACTTGGAATGTGAATTAAAACGAAATCGCTAATTCATAAGACCATTTTACAATTCTGGCCCAAGTTAGAAGCAGAGCCAATATTGCAAGATGTCGATAGTCCATATCTCGGAAACTATAAGAGATAACGCAATTTGGCAATCGGCAACGTATTTAGCATGCCGAATATTACTTGGAATGTGAATTACAACGAAATCGCTAATTCATAAGACCATTTTACAATTCTGGCTCAAGTTAGAAGCAGAGCCAATATTGCAAGATGTCGATAGTCCATATCTCGGAAACTATAAGAGATAATGCAATTTGGCAATCGGCAACGTAATTAGGATGTCGAATATTACTTGGAATGTGAATTGGAGCGAAATCGCTAATTCATAAGACCATTTTACAATTTTGACCCAAGTTAGAAGCAGAGTCAATATTGTAAAATGTCGATAGTCCATATCTCGGAAACTATAAGAGATAATGCAATTTGGCAATCGGCAACGTAATTAGCATGCCGAATATTACTTGGAATGTGAATTACAACGAAATCGCAAATTCATAAGACCATTTTACAATTCTGGCCCAAGTTAGAAGCAGAGCCAATATTGTAAAATGTCGATAGTCCATATCTCGGAAACTATAAGAGATAATGCAATTAGGCCATCGGCAGTGTAATTAGCATGCCGAATATTACTTGGAATGTGAATTACAACGAAATCGCTAATTCATAAGACCATTTTACAATTCTGGCTCAAGTTAGAAGCAGAGCCAATATTGCAAGATGTCGATAGTCCATATCTCGGAAACTATAAGAGATAACGCAATTTGGCAATCGGCAACGTAATTAGCATGCCGAATATTACTTGGAATGTGAATTACAACGAAATCGCTAATTCATAAGACCATTTTACAATTCTGGCTCAAGTTAGAAGCAGAGCCAATATTGCAAGATGTCGATAGTCCATATCTCAGAAACTATAAGAGATAATGCAATTTGGCAATCGGCAACGTAATTAGCATGCCGAATATTACTTGGAATGTGAATTACAACGAAATCGCAAATTCATAAGACCATTTTACAATTCTGGCCCAAGTTAGAAGCAGAGCCAATATTGTAAAATGTCGATAGTCCATATCTCGGAAACTATAAGAGATAATGCAATTTGGCAATCGGCAACGTAATTAGCATGCCGAATATTACTTGGAATGTGAATTAAAACGAAATCGCTAATTCATAAGACCATTTTACAATTCTGGCCCAAGTTAGAAGCAGAGCCAATATTGCAAGATGTCGATAGTCCATATCTCGGAAACTATAAGAGATAACGCAATTTGGCAATCGGCAACGTATTTAGCATGCCGAATATTACTTGGAATGTGAATTACAACGAAATCGCTAATTCATAAGACCATTTTACAATTCTGGCTCAAGTTAGAAGCAGAGCCAATATTGCAAGATGTCGATAGTCCATATCTCGGAAACTATAAGAGATAATGCAATTTGGCAATCGGCAACGTAATTAGGATGTCGAATATTACTTGGAATGTGAATTGGAGCGAAATCGCTAATTCATAAGACCATTTTACAATTTTGACCCAAGTTAGAAGCAGAGTCAATATTGTAAAATGTCGATAGTCCATATCTCGGAAACTATAAGAGATAATGCAATTTGGCAATCGGCAACGTAATTAGCATGCCGAATATTACTTGGAATGTGAATTACAACGAAATCGCAAATTCATAAGACCATTTTACAATTCTGGCCCAAGTTAGAAGCAGAGCCAATATTGTAAAATGTCGATAGTCCATATCTCGGAAACTATAAGAGATAATGCAATTTGGCCATCGGCAGTGTAATTAGCATGCCGAATATTACTTGGAATGTGAATTACAACGAAATCGCTAATTCATAAGACCATTTTACAATTCTGGCTCAAGTTAGAAGCAGAGCCAATATTGCAAGATGTCGATAGTCCATATCTCGGAAACTATAAGAGATAACGCAATTTGGCAATCGGCAACGTAATTAGCATGCCGAATATTACTTGGAATGTGAATTACAACGAAATCGCTAATTCATAAGACCATTTTACAATTCTGGCTCAAGTTAGAAGCAGAGCCAATATTGCAAGATGTCGATAGTCCATATCTCGGAAACTATAAGAGATAACGCAATTTGGCAATCGGCAACGTAATTAGCATGCCGAATATTACTTGGAATGTGAATTACAACGAAATCGCTAATTCATAAGACCATTTTACAATTCTGGCCCAAGTTAGAAGCAGAGCCAATATTGCAAGATGTCGATAGTCCATATCTGGGAAACTATAAGAGATAACGCAATTTGGCAATCGGCAACGTAATTAGCATGCCGAATATTACTTGGAATGTGAATTACAACGAAATCGCTAATTCATAAGACCATTTTACAATTCTGGCACAAGTTAGAAGCAGAGCCAATATTGCAAGAAGTCGATAGTTCATATCTCGGAAACTATAAGAGATAATGCAATTTGACAATCGGCAACGTAATTAGCATGCCAAATATTACTTGGAATGTGAATTGGAGCGAAATCGCTAATTCATAAGACCATTTTACTATTTTGACCCAAGTTAGAAGCAGAGCCAATATTGCAAGATGTCGATAGTACATATCTCGGAAACTATAAGAGATAATGCAATTTGGCAATCGGCAACCTAATTAGCATGCCGAATATTACTTGGAATGTGAATTGGAGCGAAATCGCTAATTCATAAGACCATTTTACAATTTTGACCCAAGTTAGAAGCAGAGCCAATATTGTAAAATGTCGATAGTCCATATCTCGGAAACTATAAGAGATAATGCAATTTGGCAATCGGCAACGTAATTAGCATGCCGAATATTACTTGGAATGTGAATTACAACGAAATCGCAAATTCATAAGACCATTTTACAATTCTGGCCCAAGTTAGAAGCAGAGCCAATATTGTAAAATGTCGATAGTCCATATCTCGGAAACTATAAGAGATAATGCAATTTGGCCATCGGCAGTGTAATTAGCATACCGAATATTACTTGGAATGTGAATTGGAGCGAAATCGCTAATTCATAAGACCATTTTACAATTCTGGCCCAAGTTAGAAGCAGAGCCAGTATTGTAAAATGTCGATAGTCCATATCTCGGAAACTATAAGAGATAATGCAATTTGGCCATCGGCAGTGTAATTAGCATGCCGAATATTACTTGGAATGTGAATTACAACGAAATCGCTAATTCATAAGACCATTTTACAATTCTGGCTCAAGTTAGAAGCAGAGCCAATATTGCAAGATGTCGATAGTCCATATCTCGGAAACTATAAGAGATAAGGCAATTTGGCAATCGGCAACGTAATTAGCATGCCGAATATTACTTGCAATGTGAATTACAACGAAATCGCTAATTCATAAGACCATTTTACAATTCTGGCCCAAGTTAGAAGCAGAGCCAATATTGCAAGATGTCGATAGTCCATATCTCGGAAACTATAAGAGATAATGCAATTTGGCAATCGGCAACGTAATTAGCATGCCGAATATTACTTGGAATGTGAATTACAACGAAATCGCTAATTCATAAGACCATTTTACAATTCTGGCCCAAGTTAGAAGCAGAGCCAGTATTGTAAAATGTCGATAGTCCATATCTCGGAAACTATAAGAGATAATGCAATTTGGCCATCGGCAGTGTAATTAGCATGCCGAATATTACTTGGAATGTGAATTACAACGAAATCGCTAATTCATAAGACCATTTTACAATTCTGGCTCAAGTTAGAAGCAGAGCCAATATTGCAAGATGTCGATAGTCCATATCTCGGAAACTATAAGAGATAAGGCAATTTGGCAATCGGCAACGTAATTAGCATGCCGAATATTACTTGCAATGTGAATTACAACGAAATCGCTAGTTCATAAGACCATTTTACAATTCTGGCCCAAGTTAGAAGCAGAGCCAATATTGCAAGATGTCGATAGTCCATATCTCGGAAACTATAAGAGATAACGCAATTTGGCTATCGGCAACGTAATTAGCATGCCGAATATCACTTGGAATGTGAATTACAACGAAATCGCTAATTCATAAGACCATTTTACAATTCTGGCAAAAGTTAGAAGCAGAGCCAATATTGCAAGATGTCGATAGTTCATATCTCGGAAACTATAAGAGATAATGCAATTTGGCAATCGGCAACGTAATTAGCATGCCAAATATTACTTGGAATGTGAATTGGAGCGAAATCGCTAATTCATAAGACCATTTTACAATTTTGACCCAAGTTAGAAGCAGAGCCAATATTGTAAAATGTCGATAGTCCATATCTCGGAAACTATAAGAGATAATGCAATTTTGCCATCGGCAGTGTAATTAGCATGCCGAATATTACTTGGAATATGAATTACAACGAAATCGCTAATTCATAAGACCATTTTACAATTCTGGCCCAAGTTAGAAACAGAGCCAATATTGCAAGATGTGGATAGTCCATATCTCGGAAACTATTAGAGATAATGCAATTTGGCAATCGGCAACGTAATTAGCATGCCGAATATTACTTGGAATGTGAATTAAAACGAAATCGCTAATTCATAAGACCATTTTACAATTCTGGCCCAAGTTAGAAGCAGAGCCAATATTGCAAGATGTCGATAGTCCATATCTCGGAAACTATAAGAGATAACGCAATTTGGCAATCGGCAACGTATTTAGCATGCCGAATATTACTTGGAATGTGAATTACAACGAAATCGCTAATTCATAAGACCATTTTACAATTCTGGCTCAAGTTAGAAGCAGAGCCAATATTGCAAGATGTCGATAGTCCATATCTCGGAAACTATAAGAGATAATGCAATTTGGCAATCGGCAACGTAATTAGGATGTCGAATATTACTTGGAATGTGAATTGGAGCGAAATCGCTAATTCATAAGACCATTTTACAATTTTGACCCAAGTTAGAAGCAGAGTCAATATTGTAAAATGTCGATAGTCCATATCTCGGAAACTATAAGAGATAATGCAATTTGGCAATCGGCAACGTAATTAGCATGCCGAATATTACTTGGAATGTGAATTACAACGAAATCGCAAATTCATAAGACCATTTTACAATTCTGGCCCAAGTTAGAAGCAGAGCCAATATTGTAAAATGTCGATAGTCCATATCTCGGAAACTATAAGAGATAATGCAATTTGGCCATCGGCAGTGTAATTAGCATGCCGAATATTACTTGGAATGTGAATTACAACGAAATCGCTAATTCATAAGACCATTTTACAATTCTGGCTCAAGTTAGAAGCAGAGCCAATATTGCAAGATGTCGATAGTCCATATCTCGGAAACTATAAGAGATAACGCAATTTGGCAATCGGCAACGTAATTAGCATGCCGAATATTACTTGGAATGTGAATTACAACGAAATCGCTAATTCATAAGACCATTTTACAATTCTGGCTCAAGTTAGAAGCAGAGCCAATATTGCAAGATGTCGATAGTCCATATCTCGGAAACTATAAGAGATAACGCAATTTGGCAA
The DNA here is from genome assembly GCF_030347505.1 of Rhynchophorus ferrugineus. Classification (NCBI taxonomy): domain Eukaryota; kingdom Metazoa; phylum Arthropoda; class Insecta; order Coleoptera; family Curculionidae; genus Rhynchophorus; species Rhynchophorus ferrugineus. The sequence continues at coordinate 22,003,656 of NW_027472586.1, read as the reverse complement.
TCGGCAACGTAATTAGCATGCCGAATATTACTTGGAATGTGAATTACAACGAAATCGCTAATTCATAAGACCATTTTACAATTCTGGCCCAAGTTAGAAGCAGAGCCAATATTGCAAGATGTCGATAGTCCATATCTCGGAAACTATAAGAGATAATGCAATTTGGCAATCGGCAACGTATTTAGCATGCCGAATATTACTTGGAATGTGAATTACAACGAAATCGCTAATTCATAAGACCATTTTACAATTCTGGCCCAAGTTAGAAGCAGAGCCAATATTGCAAGATGTCGATAGTCCATATCTCGGAAACTGTAAGAGATAACGCAATTTGGCAATCGGCAACGTAATTAGCATGCCGAATATTACTTGGAATGTGAATTACAACGAAATCGCTAATTCATAAGACCATTTTACAATTCTGGCCCAAGTTAGAAGCAGAGCCAATATTGTAAAATGTCGATAGTCCATATCTCGGAAACTATAAGAGATAATGCAATTTGGCCATCGGCAGTGTAATTAGCATGCCGAATATTACTTGGAATGTGAATTTCAACGAAATCGCTAATTCATAAGACCATTTTACAATTCTGGCTCAAGTTAGAAGCAGAGCCAATATTGCAAGATGTCGATAGTCCATATCTCGGAAACTACAAGAGATAACGCAATTTGGCAATCGGCAACGTAATTAGCATGCCGAATATTACTTGGAATGTGAATTACAACGAAATCGCTAATTCATAAGACCATTTTACAATTCTGGCACAAGTTAGAAGCAAAGCCAATATTGCAAGAAGTCGATAGTTCATATCTCGGAAACTATAAGAGATAATGCAATTTGACAATCGGCAACGTAATTAGCATGCCAAATATTACTTGGAATGTGAATTGGGGCGAAATCGCTAATTCATAAGACCATTTTACTATTTTGACCCAAGTTAGAAGCAGAGCCAATATTGCAAGATGTCGATAGTACATATCTCGGAAACTATAAGAGATAATGCAATTTGGCAATCGGCAACCTAATTAGCATGCCGAATATTACTTGGAATGTGAATTGGAGCGAAATCGCTAATTCATAAGACCATTTTACAATTTTGACCCAAGTTAGAAGCAGAGCCAATATTGTAAAATGTCGATAGTCCATATCTCGGAAACTATAAGAGATAATGCAATTTGGCAATCGGCAACGTAATTAGCATGCCGAATATTACTTGGAATGTGAATTACAACGAAATCGCAAATTCATAAGACCATTTTACAATTCTGGCCCAAGTTAGAAGCAGAGCCAATATTGTAAAATGTCGATAGTCCATATCTCGGAAACTATAAGAGATAATGCAATTTGGCCATCGGCAGTGTAATTAGCATACCGAATATTACTTGGAATGTGAATTGGAGCGAAATCGCTAATTCATAAGACCATTTTACAATTCTGGCCCAAGTTAGAAGCAGAGCCAGTATTGTAAAATGTCGATAGTCCATATCTCGGAAACTATAAGAGATAATGCAATTTGGCCATCGGCAGTGTAATTAGCATGCCGAATATTACTTGGAATGTGAATTTCAACGAAATCGCTAATTCATAAGACCATTTTACAATTCTGGCCCAAGTTAGAAGCAGAGCCAATATTGCAAGATGTCGATAGTCCATATCTCGGAAACTACAAGAGATAACGCAATTTGGCAATCGGCAACGTAATTAGCATGCCGAATATTACTTGGAATGTGAATTACAACGAAATCGCTAATTCATAAGACCATTTTACAATTCTGGCACAAGTTAGAAGCAGAGCCAATATTGCAAGAAGTCGATAGTTCATATCTCGGAAACTATAAGAGATAATGCAATTTGACAATCGGCAACGTAATTAGCATGCCAAATATTACTTGGAATGTGAATTGGAGCGAAATCGCTAATTCATAAGACCATTTTACTATTTTGACCCAAGTTAGAAGCAGAGCCAATATTGCAAGATGTCGATAGTACATATCTCGGAAACTATAAGAGATAATGCAATTTGGCAATCGGCAACCTAATTAGCATGCCGAATATTACTTGGAATGTGAATTGGAGCGAAATCGCTAATTCATAAGACCATTTTACAATTTTGACCCAAGTTAGAAGCAGAGCCAATATTGTAAAATGTCGATAGTCCATATCTCGGAAACTATAAGAGATAATGCAATTTGGCAATCGGCAACGTAATTAGCATGCCGAATATTACTTGGAATGTGAATTACAGCGAAATCGCAAATTCATAAGACCATTTTACAATTCTGGCCCAAGTTAGAAGCAGAGCCAATATTGTAAAATGTCGATAGTCCATATCTCGGAAACTATAAGAGATAATGCAATTTGGCCATCGGCAGTGTAATTAGCATACCGAATATTACTTGGAATGTGAATTGGAGCGAAATCGCTAATTCATAAGACCATTTTACAATTCTGGCCCAAGTTAGAAGCAGAGCCAGTATTGTAAAATGTCGATAGTCCATATCTCGGAAACTATAAGAGATAATGCAATTTGGCCATCGGCAGTGTAATTAGCATGCCGAATATTACTTGGAATGTGAATTACAACGAAATCGCTAATTCATAAGACCATTTTACAATTCTGGCTCAAGTTAGAAGCAGAGCCAATATTGCAAGATGTCGATAGTCCATATCTCGGAAACTATAAGAGATAAGGCAATTTGGCAATCGGCAACGTAATTAGCATGCCGAATATTACTTGCAATGTGAATTACAACGAAATCGCTAATTCATAAGACCATTTTACAATTCTGGCCCAAGTTAGAAGCAGAGCCAATATTGCAAGATGTCGATAGTCCATATCTCGGAAACTATAAGAGATAATGCAATTTGGCAATCGGCAACGTAATTAGCATGCCGAATATTACTTGGAATGTGAATTACAACGAAATCGCTAATTCATAAGACCATTTTACAATTCTGGCCCAAGTTAGAAGCAGAGCCAGTATTGTAAAATGTCGATAGTCCATATCTCGGAAACTATAAGAGATAATGCAATTTGGCCATCGGCAGTGTAATTAGCATGCCGAATATTACTTGGAATGTGAATTACAACGAAATCGCTAATTCATAAGACCATTTTACAATTCTGGCTCAAGTTAGAAGCAGAGCCAATATTGCAAGATGTCGATAGTCCATATCTCGGAAACTATAAGAGATAAGGCAATTTGGCAATCGACAACGTAATTAGCATGCCGAATATTACTTGCAATGTGAATTACAACGAAATCGCTAATTCATAAGACCATTTTACAATTCTGGCCCAAGTTAGAAGCAGAGCCAATATTGCAAGATGTCGATAGTCCATATCTCGGAAACTATAAGAGATAACGCAATTTGGCTATCGGCAACGTAATTAGCATGCCGAATATCACTTGGAATGTGAATTACAACGAAATCGCTAATTCATAAGACCATTTTACAATTCTGGCAAAAGTTAGAAGCAGAGCCAATATTGCAAGATGTCGATAGTTCATATCTCGGAAACTATAAGAGATAATGCAATTTGGCAATCGGCAACGTAATTAGCATGCCAAATATTACTTGGAATGTGAATTGGAGCGAAATCGCTAATTCATAAGACCATTTCACAATTTTGACCCAAGTTAGAAGCAGAGCCAATATTGTAAAATGTCGATAGTCCATATCTCGGAAACTATAAGAGATAATGCAATTTTGCCATCGGCAGTGTAATTAGCGTGCCGAATATTACTTGGAATATGAATTACAACGAAATCGCTAATTCATAAGACCATTTTACAATTCTGGCCCAAGTTAGAAACAGAGCCAATATTGCAAGATGTGGATAGTACATATCTTGGAAACTATTAGAGATAATGCAATTTGGCAATCGGCAACGTAATTAGCATGCCGAATATTACTTGGAATGTGAATTAAAACGAAATCGCTAATTCATAAGACCATTTTACAATTCTGGCCCAAGTTAGAAGCAGAGCCAATATTGCAAGATGTCGATAGTCCATATCTCGGAAACTATAAGAGATAACGCAATTTGGCAATCGGCAACGTAATTAGCATGCCGAATATTATTTGGAATGTGAATTACAACGAAATCTCTAATTCATAAGACCATTTTACAATTCTGGCCCAAGTTAGAAGCAGAGCCAATATTGCAAGATGTCGATAGTCCATATCTCGGAAACTATAAGAGATAACGCAATTTGGCAATCGGCAACGTATTTAGCATGCCGAATATTACTTGGAATGTGAATTACAACGAAATCGCTAATTCATAAGACCATTTTACAATTCTGGCTCAAGTTAGAAGCAGAGCCAATATTGCAAGATGTCGATAGTCCATATCTCGGAAACTATAAGAGATAATGCAATTTGGCAATCGGCAACGTAATTAGGATGTCGAATATTACTTGGAATGTGAATTGGAGCGAAATCGCTAATTCATAAGACCATTTTACAATTTTGACCCAAGTTAGAAGCAGAGTCAATATTGTAAAATGTCGATAGTCCATATCTCGGAAACTATAAGAGATAATGCAATTTGGCAATCGGCAACGTAATTAGCATGCCGAATATTACTTGGAATGTGAATTACAACGAAATCGCAAATTCATAAGACCATTTTACAATTCTGGCCCAAGTTAGAAGCAGAGCCAATATTGTAAAATGTCGATAGTCCATATCTCGGAAACTATAAGAGATAATGCAATTTGGCCATCGGCAGTGTAATTAGCATGCCGAATATTACTTGGAATGTGAATTACAACGAAATCGCTAATTCATAAGACCATTTTACAATTCTGGCCCAAGTTAGAAGCAGAGCCAATATTGTAAAATGTCGATAGTCCATATCTCGGAAACTATAAGAGATAATGCAATTTGGCCATCGGCAGTGTAATTAGCATGCCGAATATTACTTGGAATGTGAATTTCAACGAAATCGCTAATTCATAAGACCATTTTACAATTCTGGCTCAAGTTAGAAGCAGAGCCAATATTGCAAGATGTCGATAGTCCATATCTCGGAAACTACAAGAGATAACGCAATTTGGCAATCGGCAACGTAATTAGCATGCCGAATATTACTTGGAATGTGAATTACAACGAAATCGCTAATTCATAAGACCATTTTACAATTCTGGCACAAGTTAGAAGCAAAGCCAATATTGCAAGAAGTCGATAGTTCATATCTCGGAAACTATAAGAGATAATGCAATTTGACAATCGGCAACGTAATTAGCATGCCAAATATTACTTGGAATGTGAATTGGGGCGAAATCGCTAATTCATAAGACCATTTTACTATTTTGACCCAAGTTAGAAGCAGAGCCAATATTGCAAGATGTCGATAGTACATATCTCGGAAACTATAAGAGATAATGCAATTTGGCAATCGGCAACCTAATTAGCATGCCGAATATTACTTGGAATGTGAATTGGAGCGAAATCGCTAATTCATAAGACCATTTTACAATTTTGACCCAAGTTAGAAGCAGAGCCAATATTGTAAAATGTCGATAGTCCATATCTCGGAAACTATAAGAGATAATGCAATTTGGCAATCGGCAACGTAATTAGCATGCCGAATATTACTTGGAATGTGAATTACAACGAAATCGCAAATTCATAAGACCATTTTACAATTCTGGCCCAAGTTAGAAGCAGAGCCAATATTGTAAAATGTCGATAGTCCATATCTCGGAAACTATAAGAGATAATGCAATTTGGCCATCGGCAGTGTAATTAGCATACCGAATATTACTTGGAATGTGAATTGGAGCGAAATCGCTAATTCATAAGACCATTTTACAATTCTGGCCCAAGTTAGAAGCAGAGCCAGTATTGTAAAATGTCGATAGTCCATATCTCGGAAACTATAAGAGATAATGCAATTTGGCCATCGGCAGTGTAATTAGCATGCCGAATATTACTTGGAATGTGAATTTCAACGAAATCGCTAATTCATAAGACCATTTTACAATTCTGGCTCAAGTTAGAAGCAGAGCCAATATTGCAAGATGTCGATAGTCCATATCTCGGAAACTACAAGAGATAACGCAATTTGGCAATCGGCAACGTAATTAGCATGCCGAATATTACTTGGAATGTGAATTACAACGAAATCGCTAATTCATAAGACCATTTTACAATTCTGGCACAAGTTAGAAGCAAAGCCAATATTGCAAGATGTCGATAGTCCATATCTCGGAAACTATAAGAGATAACGCAATTTGGCTATCGGCAACGTAATTAGCATGCCGAATATTACTTGGAATGTGAATTACAACGAAATCGCTAATTCATAAGACCATTTTACAATTCTGGCAAAAGTTAGAAGCAGAGCCAATATTGCAAGATGTCGATAGTTCATATCTCGGAAACTATAAGAGATAATGCAATTTGGCAATCGGCAACGTAATTAGCATGCCAAATATTACTTGGAATGTGAATTGGAGCGAAATCGCTAATTCATAAGACCATTTTACAATTTTGACCCAAGTTAGAAGCAGAGCCAATATTGTAAAATGTCGATAGTCCATATCTCGGAAACTATAAGAGATAATGCAATTTTGCCATCGGCAGTGTAATTAGCATGCCGAATATTACTTGGAATATGAATTACAACGAAATCGCTAATTCATAAGACCATTTTACAATTCTGGCCCAAGTTAGAAACAGAGCCAATATTGCAAGATGTGGATAGTCCATATCTCGGAAACTATTAGAGATAATGCAATTTGGCAATCGGCAACGTAATTAGCATGCCGAATATTACTTGGAATGTGAATTAAAACGAAATCGCTAATTCATAAGACCATTTTACAATTCTGGCCCAAGTTAGAAGCAGAGCCAATATTGCAAGATGTCGATAGTCCATATCTCGGAAACTATAAGAGATAACGCAATTTGGCAATCGGCAACGTAATTAGCATGCCGAATATTATTTGGAATGTGAATTACAACGAAATCTCTAATTCATAAGACCATTTTACAATTCTGGCCCAAGTTAGAAGCAGAGCCAATATTGCAAGATGTCGATAGTCCATATCTCGGAAACTATAAGAGATAACGCAATTTGGCAATCGGCAACGTATTTAGCATGCCGAATATTACTTGGAATGTGAATTACAACGAAATCGCTAATTCATAAGACAATTTTACAATTCTGGCTCAAGTTAGAAGCAGAGCCAATATTGCAAGATGTCGATAGTCCATATCTCGGAAACTATAAGAGATAATGCAATTTGGCAATCGGCAACGTAATTAGGATATCGAATATTACTTGGAATGTGAATTGGAGCGAAATCGCTAATTCATAAGACCATTTTACAATTTTGACCCAAGTTAGAAGCAGAGTCAATATTGTAAAATGTCGATAGTCCATATCTCGGAAACTATAAGAGATAATGCAATTTGGCAATCGGCAACGTAATTAGCATGCCGAATATTACTTGGAATGTGAATTACAACGAAATCGCAAATTCATAAGACCATTTTACAATTCTGGCCCAAGTTAGAAGCAGAGCCAATATTGTAAAATGTCGATAGTCCATATCTCGGAAACTATAAGAGATAATGCAATTTGGCCATCGGCAGTGTAATTAGCATGCCGAATATTACTTGGAATGTGAATTACAACGAAATCGCTAATTCATAAGACCATTTTACAATTCTGGCTCAAGTTAGAAGCAGAGCCAATATTGCAAGATGTCGATAGTCCATATCTCGGAAACTATAAGAGATAACGCAATTTGGCAATCGGCAACGTAATTAGCATGCCGAATATTACTTGGAATGTGAATTACAACGAAATCGCTAATTCATAAGACCATTTTACAATTCTGGCTCAAGTTAGAAGCAGAGCCAATATTGCAAGATGTCGATAGTCCATATCTCGGAAACTATAAGAGATAACGCAATTTGGCAATCGGCAACGTAATTAGCATGCCGAATATTACTTGGAATGTGAATTACAACGAAATCGCTAATTCATAAGACCATTTTACAATTCTGGCCCAAGTTAGAAGCAGAGCCAATATTGCAAGATGTCGATAGTCCATATCTCGGAAACTATAAGAGATAACGCAATTTGGCAATCGGCAACGTAATTAGCATGCCGAATATTACTTGGAATGTGAATTACAACGAAATCGCTAATTCATAAGACCATTTTACAATTCTGGCCCAAGTTAGAAGCAGAGCCAATATTGCAAGATGTCGATAGTCCATATCTCGGAAACTATAAGAGATAATGCAATTTGGCAATCGGCAACGTATTTAGCATGCCGAATATTACTTGGAATGTGAATTACAACGAAATCGCTAATTCATAAGACCATTTTACAATTCTGGCCCAAGTTAGAAGCAGAGCCAATATTGCAAGATGTCGATAGTCCATATCTCGGAAACTGTAAGAGATAACGCAATTTGGCAATCGGCAACGTAATTAGCATGCCGAATATTACTTGGAATGTGAATTACAACGAAATCGCTAATTCATAAGACCATTTTACAATTCTGGCCCAAGTTAGAAGCAGAGCCAATATTGTAAAATGTCGATAGTCCATATCTCGAAAACTATAAGAGATAATGCAATTTGGCCATCGGCAGTGTAATTAGCATGCCGAATATTACTTGGAATGTGAATTTCAACGAAATCGCTAATTCATAAGACCATTTTACAATTCTGGCTCAAGTTAGAAGCAGAGCCAATATTGCAAGATGTCGATAGTCCATATCTCGGAAACTACAAGAGATAACGCAATTTGGCAATCGGCAACGTAATTAGCATGCCGAATATTACTTGGAATGTGAATTACAACGAAATCGCTAATTCATAAGACCATTTTACAATTCTGGCACAAGTTAGAAGCAAAGCCAATATTGCAAGAAGTCGATAGTTCATATCTCGGAAACTATAAGAGATAATGCAATTTGACAATCGGCAACGTAATTAGCATGCCAAATATTACTTGGAATGTGAATTGGGGCGAAATCGCTAATTCATAAGACCATTTTACTCTTTTGACCCAAGTTAGAAGCAGAGCCAATATTGCAAGATGTCGATAGTACATATCTCGGAAACTATAAGAGATAATGCAATTTGGCAATCGGCAACCTAATTAGCATGCCGAATATTACTTGGAATGTGAATTGGAGCGAAATCGCTAATTCATAAGACCATTTTACAATTTTGACCCAAGTTAGAAGCAGAGCCAATATTGTAAAATGTCGATAGTCCATATCTCGGAAACTATAAGAGATAATGCAATTTGGCAATCGGCAACGTAATTAGCATGCCGAATATTACTTGGAATGTGAATTACAACGAAATCGCAAATTCATAAGACCATTTTACAATTCTGGCCCAAGTTAGAAGCAGAGCCAATATTGTAAAATGTCGATAGTCCATATCTCGGAAACTATAAGAGATAATGCAATTTGGCCATCGGCAGTGTAATTAGCATACCGAATATTACTTGGAATGTGAATTGGAGCGAAATCGCTAATTCATAAGACCATTTTACAATTCTGGCCCAAGTTAGAAGCAGAGCCAGTATTGTAAAATGTCGATAGTCCATATCTCGGAAACTATAAGAGATAATGTAATTTGGCCATCGGCAGTGTAATTAGCATGCCGAATATTACTTGGAATGTGAATTACAACGAAATCGCTAATTCATAAGACCATTTTACAATTCTGGCTCAAGTTAGAAGCAGAGCCAATATTGCAAGATGTCGATAGTCCATATCTCGGAAACTATAAGAGATAACGCAATTTGGCAATCGGCAACGTAATTAGCATGCCGAATATTACTTGGAATGTGAATTACAACGAAATCGCTAATTCATAAGACCATTTTACATTTCTGGCTCAAGTTAGAAGCAGAGCCAATATTGCAAGATGTCGATAGTCCATATCTCGGAAACTCTAAGAGATAACGCAATTTGGCAATCGGCAACGTAATTAGCATGCCGAATATTACTTGGAAAGTGAATTACAACGAAATCGCTAATTCATAAGACCATTTTACAATTCTGGCCCAAGTTAGAAGCAGAGCCAATATTGCAAGATGTCGATAGTCCATATCTCGGAAACTATAAGAGATAATGCAATTTGGCAATCGGCAACGTAATTAGCATGCCGAATATTACTTGGAATGTGAATTACAACGAAATCGCAAATTCATAAGACCATTTTACAATTCTGGCCCAAGTTAGAAGCAGAGCCAATATTGTAAAATGTCGATAGTCCATATCTCGGAAACTATAAGAGATAATGCAATTTGGCAATCGGCAACGTAATTAGCATGCCGAATATTACTTGGAATGTGAATTACAACGAAATCGCAAATTCATAAGACCATTTTACAATTCTGGCCCAAGTTAGAAGCAGAGCCAATATTGTAAAATGTCGATAGTCCATATCTCGGAAACTATAAGAGATAATGCAATTTGGCCATCGGCAGTGTAATTAGCTTGCCGAATATTACTTGGAATGCGAATTACAACGAAATCGCTAATTCATAAGACCATTTTACAATTCTGGCTCATGTTAGAAGCAGAGCCAATATTGCAAGATGTCGATAGTCCATATCTCGGAAACTATAAGAGATAACGCAATTTGGCAATCGGCAACGTAATAAGCATGCCGAATATTACTTGGAATGTGAATTACAACGAAATCGCTAATTCATAAGGCCATTTTACAATTCTGGCTCAAGTTAGAAGCAGAGCCAATATTGCAAGATGTCGATAGTCCATATCTCGGAAACTATAAGAGATAACGCAATTTGGCAATCGGCAACGTAATTAGTATGCCGAATATTACTTGGAAAGTGAATTACAACGAAATCGCTAATTCATAAGACCATTTTACAATTCTGGCCCAAGTTAGAAGCAGAGCCAATATTGCAAGATGTCGATAGTCCATATCTCGGAAACTGTAAGAGATAACGCAATTTGGCAATCAGCAACGTAATTAGCATGCCGAATATTACTTGGAATGTGAATTACAACGAAATCGCTAATTCATAAGACCATTTTACAATTCTGGCTCAAGTTAGAAGCAGAGCCAATATTGCAAGATGTCGATAGTCCATATCTCGGAAACTATAAGAGATAACGCAATTTGTTAATCGGCAACGTAATTAGCATGCCGAATATAACTTGGAATGTGAATTACAACGAAATCGCTAATTCATAAGACCATTTTACAATTCTGGCTCAAGTTAGAAGCAGAGCCAATATTGCAAGATGTCGATAGTAAATATCTCGGAAACTATAAGAGATAACGCAATTTGGCAATCGGCAACGTAATTAGCATGCCGAATATAACTTGGAATGTGAATTACAACGAAATCGCTAATTCATAAGACCATTTTACAATTCTGGCTCAAGTTAGAAGCAGAGCCAATATTGCAAGATGTCGATAGTAAATATCTCGGAAACTATAAGAGATAATGCAATTTGGCCATCGGCAGTGTAATTAGCATACCGAATATTACTTGGAATGTGAATTGGAGCGAAATCGCTAATTCATAAGACCATTTTACAATTCTGGCCCAAGTTAGAAGCAGAGCCAGTATTGTAAAATGTCGATAGTCCATATCTCGGAAACTGTAAGAGATAACGCAATTTGGCAATCGGCAACGTAATTAGCATGCCGAATATTACTTGGAATGTGAATTACAACGAAATCGCTAATTCATAAGACCATTTTACAATTCTGGCCCAAGTTAGAAGCAGAGCCAATATTGTAAAATGTCGATAGTCCATATCTCGAAAACTATAAGAGATAATGCAATTTGGCCATCGGCAGTGTAATTAGCATGCCGAATATTACTTGGAATGTGAATTTCAACGAAATCGCTAATTCATAAGACCATTTTACAATTCTGGCTCAAGTTAGAAGCAGAGCCAATATTGCAAGATGTCGATAGTCCATATCTCGGAAACTACAAGAGATAACGCAATTTGGCAATCGGCAACGTAATTAGCATGCCGAATATTACTTGGAATGTGAATTACAACGAAATCGCTAATTCATAAGACCATTTTACAATTCTGGCACAAGTTAGAAGCAAAGCCAATATTGCAAGAAGTCGATAGTTCATATCTCGGAAACTATAAGAGATAATGCAATTTGACAATCGGCAACGTAATTAGCATGCCAAATATTACTTGGAATGTGAATTGGGGCGAAATCGCTAATTCATAAGACCATTTTACTATTTTGACCCAAGTTAGAAGCAGAGCCAATATTGCAAGATGTCGATAGTACATATCTCGGAAACTATAAGAGATAATGCAATTTGGCAATCGGCAACCTAATTAGCATGCCGAATATTACTTGGAATGTGAATTGGAGCGAAATCGCTAATTCATAAGACCATTTTACAATTTTGACCCAAGTTAGAAGCAGAGCCAATATTGTAAAATGTCGATAGTCCATATCTCGGAAACTATAAGAGATAATGCAATTTGGCAATCGGCAACGTAATTAGCATGCCGAATATTACTTGGAATGTGAATTACAACGAAATCGCAAATTCATAAGACCATTTTACAATTCTGGCCCAAGTTAGAAGCAGAGCCAATATTGTAAAATGTCGATAGTCCATATCTCGGAAACTATAAGAGATAATGCAATTTGGCCATCGGCAGTGTAATTAGCATACCGAATATTACTTGGAATGTGAATTGGAGCGAAATCGCTAATTCATAAGACCATTTTACAATTCTGGCCCAAGTTAGAAGCAGAGCCAGTATTGTAAAATGTCGATAGTCCATATCTCGGAAACTATAAGAGATAATGTAATTTGGCCATCGGCAGTGTAATTAGCATGCCGAATATTACTTGGAATGTGAATTACAACGAAATCGCTAATTCATAAGACCATTTTACAATTCTGGCTCAAGTTAGAAGCAGAGCCAATATTGCAAGATGTCGATAGTCCATATCTCGGAAACTATAAGAGATAACGCAATTTGGCAATCGGCAACGTAATTAGCATGCCGAATATTACTTGGAATGTGAATTACAACGAAATCGCTAATTCATAAGACCATTTTACATTTCTGGCTCAAGTTAGAATCAGAGCCAATATTGCAAGATGTCGATAGTCCATATCTCGGAAACTCTAAGAGATAACGCAATTTGGCAATCGGCAACGTAATTAGCATGCCGAATATTACTTGGAAAGTGAATTACAACGAAATCGCTAATTCATAAGACCATTTTACAATTCTGGCCCAAGTTAGAAGCAGAGCCAATATTGCAAGATGTCGATAGTCCATATCTCGGAAACTATAAGAGATAATGCAATTTGGCAATCGGCAACGTAATTAGCATGCCGAATATTACTTGGAATGTGAATTACAACGAAATCGCAAATTCATAAGACCATTTTACAATTCTGGCCCAAGTTAGAAGCAGAGCCAATATTGTAAAATGTCGATAGTCCATATCTCGGAAACTATAAGAGATAATGCAATTTGGCCATCATCAGTGTAATTAGCATACCGAATATTACTTGGAATGTGAATTGGAGCGAAATCGCTAATTCATAAGACCATTTTACAATTCTGGCCCAAGTTAGAAGTAGAGCCAGTATTGTAAAATGTCGATAGTCCATATCTCGGAAACTATAAGAGATAATGCAATTTGGCCATCGGCAGTGTAATTAGCTTGCCGAATATTACTTGGAATGCGAATTACAACGAAATCGCTAATTCATAAGACCATTTTACAATTCTGGCTCAAGTTAGAAGCAGAGCCAATATTGCAAGATGTCGATAGTCCATATCTCGGAAACTATAAGAGATAACGCAATTTGGCAATCGGCAACGTAATTAGCATGCCGAATATTACTTGGAATGTGAATTACAACGAAATCGCTAATTCATAAGGCCATTTTACAATTCTGGCTCAAGTTAGAAGCAGAGCCAATATTGCAAGATGTCGATAGTCCATATCTCGGAAACTATAAGAGATAACGCAATTTGGCAATCGGCAACGTAATTAGTATGCCGAATATTACTTGGAAAGTGAATTACAACGAAATCGCTAATTCATAAGACCATTTTACAATTCTGGCCCAAGTTAGAAGCAGAGCCAATATTGCAAGATGTCGATAGTCCATATCTCGGAAACTGTAAGAGATAACGCAATTTGGCAATCAGCAACGTAATTAGCATGCCGAATATTACTTGGAATGTGAATTACAACGAAATCGCTAATTCATAAGACCATTTTACAATTCTGGCTCAAGTTAGAAGCAGAGCCAATATTGCAAGATGTCGATAGTCCATATCTCGGAAACTATAAGAGATAACGCAATTTGTTAATCGGCAACGTAATTAGCATGCCGAATATAACTTGGAATGTGAATTACAACGAAATCGCTAATTCATAAGACCATTTTACAATTCTGGCTCAAGTTAGAAGCAGAGCCAATATTGCAAGATGTCGATAGTAAATATCTCGGAAACTATAAGAGATAACGCAATTTGGCAATCGGCAACGTAATTAGCATGCCGAATATTACTTGGAATGTGAATTACAACGAAATCGCTAATTCATAAGACCATTTTACAATTCTGGCTCAAGTTAGAAGCAGAGCCAATATTGCAAGATGTCGATAGTCCATATCTCGGAAACTATAAGAGATAACGCAATTTGGCAATCGGCAACGTAATTAGCATGCCGAATATTACTTGGAATGTGAATTACAACGAAATCGCTAATTCATAAGACCATTTTACAATTCTGGCTCAAGTTAGAAGCAGAGCCAATATTGCAAGATGTCGATAGTCCATATCTCGGAAACTATAAGAGATAACGCAATTTGTTAATCGGCAACGTAATTAGCATGCCGAATATTACTTGGAAAGTGAATTACAACGAAATTGCTAATTCATAAGACCATTTTACAATTCTGGCCCAAGTTAGAAGCAGAGCCAATATTGCAAGATGTCGATAGTCCATATCTCGGAAACTATAAGAGATAATGCAATTTGGCAATCGGCAACGTAATTAGCATGCCGAATATTACTTGGAATGTGAATTACAACGAAATCGCTAATTCATAAGACCATTTTACAATTCTGGCTCAAGTTAGAAGCAGAGCCAATATTGCAAGATGTCGATAGTCCATATCTCGGAAACTATAAGAGATAACGCAATTTGGCAATCGGCAACGTAATTAGCATGCCGAATATTACTTGGAATGTGAATTACAACGAAATCGCTAATTCATAAGACCATTTTACAAATCTGGCTCAAGTTAGAAGCAGAGCCAATATTGCAAGATGTCGATAGTCCATATCTCGGAAACTATAAGAGATAACGCAATTTGGCAATCGGCAACGTAATTAGCATGCCGAATATTACTTGGAAAGTGAATTACAACGAAATCGCTAATTCATAAGACCATTTTACAATTCTGGCCCAAGTTAGAAGCAGAGCCAATATTGCAAGATGTCGATAGTCCATATCTCGGAAACTATAAGAGATAACGCAATTTGTTAATCGGCAACGTAATTAGCATGCCGAATATTTCTTGGAATGTGAATTACAACGAAATCGCTAATTCATAAGACCATTTTACAATTCTGGCTCAAGTTAGAAGCAGAGCCAATATTGCAAGATGTCGATAGTCCATATCTCGGAAACTATAAGAGATAACGCAATTTGGCAATCGGCAACGTAATTAGCATGCCGAATATTACTTGGAATGTGAATTACAACGAAATCGCTAATTCATAAGACCATTTTACAATTCTGGCTCAAGTTAGAAGCAGAGCCAATATTGCAAGATGTCGATAGTCCATATCTCGGAAACTATAAGAGATAACGCAATTTGGCAATCGGCAACGTAATTAGCATGCCGAATATTACTTGGAAAGTGAATTACAACGAAATCGCTAATTCATAAGACCATTTTACAATTCTGGCCCAAGTTAGAAGCAGAGCCAATATTGCAAGATGTCGATAGTCCATATCTCGGAAACTGTAAGAGATAACGCAATTTGGCAATCGGCAACGTAATTAGAATGCCGAATATTACTTGGAATGTGAATTACAACGAAATCGCTAATTCATAAGACCATTTTACAATTCTGGCTCAAGTTAGGAGCAGAGCCAATATTGCAAGATGTCGATAGTCCATATCTCGGAAACTATAAGAGATAACGCAATTTGTTAATCGGCAACGTAATTAGCATGCCGAATATTACTTGGAATGTGAATTACAACGAAATCGCTAATTCATAAGACCATTTTACAATTCTGGCTCAAGTTAGAAGCAGAGCCAATATTGCAAGATGTCGATAGTCCATATCTCGGAAACTATAAGAGATAACGCAATTTGGCAATCGGCAACGTAATTAGCATGCCGAATATTACTTGGAAAGTGAATTACAACGAAATTGCTAATTCATAAGACCATTTTACAATTCTGGCCCAAGTTAGAAGCAGAGCCAATATTGCAAGATGTCGATAGTCCATATCTCGGAAACTATAAGAGATAATGCAATTTGGCAATCGGCAACGTAATTAGCATGCCGAATATTACTTGGAATGTGAATTACAACGAAATCGCTAATTCATAAGACCATTTTACAATTCTGGCTCAAATTAGAAGCAGAGCCAATATTGCAAGATGTCGATAGTCCATATCTCGGAAACTATAAGAGATAACGCAATTTGGCAATCGGCAACGTAATTAGCATGCCGAATATTACTTGGAATGTGAATTACAACGAAATCGCTAATTCATAAGACCATTTTACAATTCTGGTTCAAGTTAGAAGCAGAGCCAATATTGCAAGATGTCGATAGTCCATATCTCGGAAACTATAAGAGATAACGCAATTTGGCAATCGGCAACGTAATTAGCATGCCGAATATTACTTGGAAAGTGAATTACAACGAAATCGCTAATTCATAAGACCATTTTACAATTCTGGCCCAATTTAGAAGCAGAGCCAATATTGCAAGATGTCGATAGTCCATATCTCGGAAACTATAAGAGATAATGCAATTTGGCAATCGGCAACGTAATTAGCATGCCGAATATTACTTGGAATGTGAATTACAACGAAATCGCTAATTCATAAGACCATTTTACAATTCTGGCCCAAGTTAGAAGCAGAGCCAATATTGCAAGATGTCGATAGTCCATATCTCGGAAACTGTAAGAGATAACGCAATTTGGCAATCGGCAACGTAATTAGCATGCCGAATATTACTTGGAATGTGAATTACAACGAAATCGCTAATTCATAAGACCATTTTACAATTCTGGCCCAAGTTAGAAGCAGAGCCAATATTGTAAAATGTCGATAGTCCATATCTCGGAAACTATAAGAGATAATGCAATTTACCCATCGGCAGTGTAATTAGCATGCCGAATATTACTTGGAATGTGAATTTCAACGAAATCGCTAATTCATAAGACCATTTTACAATTCTGGCTCAAGTTAGAAGCAGAGCCAATATTGCAAGATGTCGATAGTCCATATCTCGGAAACTACAAGAGATAACGCAATTTGGCAATCGGCAACGTAATTAGCATGCCGAATATTACTTGGAATGTGAATTACAACGAAATCGCTAATTCATAAGTCCATTTTACAATTCTGGCACAAGTTAGAAGCAGAGCCAATATTGCAAGAAGTCGATAGTTCATATCTCGGAAACTATAAGAGATAATGCAATTTGACAATCGGCAACGTAATTAGCATGCCAAATATTACTTGGAATGTGAATTGGAGCGAAATCGCTAATTCATAAGACCATTTTACTATTTTGACCCAAGTTAGAAGCAGAGCCAATATTGCAAGATGTCGATAGTACATATCTCGGAAACTATAAGAGATAATGCAATTTGGCAATCGGCAACCTAATTAGCATGCCGAATATTACTTGGAATGTGAATTGGAGCGAAATCGCTAATTCATAAGACCATTTTAAAATTTTGACCCAAGTTAGAAGCAGAGCCAATATTGTAAAATGTCGATAGTCCATATCTCGGAAACTATAAGAGATAATGCAATTTGGCAATCGGCAACGTAATTAGCATGCCGAATATTACTTGGAATGTGAATTACAACGAAATCGCAAATTCATAAGACCATTTTACAATTCTGGCCCAAGTTAGAAGCAGAGCCAATATTGTAAAATGTCGATAGTCCATATCTCGGAAACTATAAGAGATAATGCAATTTGGCCATCGGCAGTGTAATTAGCATACCGAATATTACTTGGAATGTGAATTGGAGCGAAATCGCTAATTCATAAGACCATTTTACAATTCTGGCCCAAGTTAGAAGCAGAGCCAGTATTGTAAAATGTCGATAGTCCATATCTCGGAAACTATAAGAGATAATGCAATTTGGCCATCGGCAGTGTAATTAGCATGCCGAATATTACTTGGAATGTGAATTACAACGAAATCGCTAATTCATAAGACCATTTAACAATTCTGGCTCAAGTTAGAAGCAGAGCCAATATTGCAAGATGTCGATAGTCCATATCTCGGAAACTATAAGAGATAACGCAATTTGGCAATCGGCAACGTAATTAGCATGCCGAATATTACTTGGAATGTGAATTACAACGAAATCGCTAATTCATAAGACCATTTTACATTTCTGGCTCAAGTTAGAAGCAGAGACAATATTGCAAGATGTCGATAGTCCATATCTCGGAAACTCTAAGAGATAACGCAATTTGGCAATCGGCAACGTAATTAGCATGCCGAATATTACTTGGAAAGTGAATTACAACGAAATCGCTAATTCATAAGACCATTTTACAATTCTGGAACAAGTTAGAAGCAGAGCCAATATTGCAAGATGTCGATAGTCCATATCTCGGAAACTATAAGAGATAATGCAATTTGGCAATCGGCAACGTAATTAGCATGCCGAATATTACTTGGAATGTGAATTACAACGAAATCGCAAATTCATAAGACCATTTTACAATTCTGGCCCAAGTTAGAAGCAGAGCCAATATTGTAAAATGTCGATAGTCCATATCTCGGAAACTATAAGAGATAATGCAATTTGGCCATCGGCAGTGTAATTAGCATACCGAATATTACTTGGAATGTGAATTGGAGCGAAATCGCTAATTCATAAGACCATTTTACAATTCTGGCACAAGTTAGAAGCAGAGCCAGTATTGTAAAATGTCGATAGTCCATATCTCGGAAACTATAAGAGATAATGCAACTTGGCCATCGGCAGTGTAATTATGATGCCGAATATTACTTGGAATGTGAATTACAACGAAATCGCTAATTCATAAGACCATTTTACAATTCTGGCTCAAGTTAGAAGCAGAGCCAATATTGCAAGATGTCGATAGTCCATATCTCGGAAACTATAAGAGATAACGCAATTCGGCAATCGGCAACGTAATTAGCATGCCGAATATTACTTGGAATGTGAATTACAACGAAATCGCTAATTCATAAGGCCATTTTACAATTCTGGCTCAAGTTAGAAGCAGAGCCAATATTGCAAGAGGTCGATAGTCCATATCTCGGAAACTATAAGAGATAACGCAATTTGGCAATCGGCAACGTAATTAGCATGCCGAATATTACTTGGAAAGTGAATTACAACGAAATCGCTAATTCATAAGACCATTTTACAATTCTGGCCCAAGTTAGAAGCAGAGCCAATATTGCAAGATGTCGATAGTCCATATCTCGGAAACTGTAAGAGATAACGCAATTTGGCAATCGGCAACGTAATTAGCATGCCGAATATTACTTGGAATGTGAATTACAACGAAATCGCTAATTCATAAGACCATTTTACAATTCTGGCTCAAGTTAGAAGCAGAGCCAATATTGCAAGATGTCGATAGTCCATATCTCGGAAACTATAAGAGATAACGCAATTTGTTAATCGGCAACGTAATTAGCATGCCGAATATTACTTGGAATGTGAATTACAACGAAATCGCTAATTCATAAGACCATTTTACAATTCTGGCTCAAGTTAGAAGCAGAGCCAATATTGCAAGATGTCGATAGTAAATATCTCGGAAACTATAAGAGATAACGCAATTTGGCAATCGGCAACGTAATTAGCATGCCGAATATTACTTGAAAAGTGAATTACAACGAAATTGCTAATTCATAAGACCATTTTACAATTCTGGCCCAAGTTAGAAGCAGAGCCAATATTGCAAGATGTCGATAGTCCATATCTCGGAAACTATAAGAGATAATGCAATTTGGCAATCGGCAACGTAATTAGCATGCCGAATATTACTTGGAATGTGAATTACAACGAAATCGCTAATTCATAAGACCATTTTACAATTCTGGCCCAAGTTAGAAGCAGAGCCAATATTGCAAGATGTCGATAGTCCATATCTCGGAAACTGTAAGAGATAACGCAATTTGGCAATCGGCAACGTAATTAGCATGCCGAATATTACTTGGAATGTGAATTACAACGAAATCGCTAATTCATAAGACCATTTTACAATTCTGGCCCAAGTTAGAAGCAGAGCCAATATTGTAAAAGGTCGATAGTCCATATCTCGGAAACTATAAGAGATAATGCAATTTGGCCATCGGCAGTGTAATTAGCATGCCGAATATTACTTGGAATGTGAATTTCAACGAAATCGCTAATTCATAAGACCATTTTACAATTCTGGCTCAAGTTAGAAGCAGAGCCAATATTGCAAGATGTCGATAGTCCATATCTCGGAAACTACAAGAGATAACGCAATTTGGCAATCGGCAACGTAATTAGCATGCCGAATATTACTTGGAATGTGAATTACAACGAAATCGCTAATTCATAAGTCCATTTTACAATTCTGGCACAAGTTAGAAGCAGAGCCAATATTGCAAGAAGTCGATAGTTCATATCTCGGAAACTATAAGAGATAATGCAATTTGACAATCGGCAACGTAATTAGCATGCCAAATATTACTTGGAATGTGAATTGGAGCGAAATCGCTAATTCATAAGACCATTTTACTATTTTGACCCAAGTTAGAAGCAGAGCCAATATTGCAAGATGTCGATAGTACATATCTCGGAAACTATAAGAGATAATGCAATTTGGCCATCGGCAGTGTAATTAGCATACCGAATATTACTTGGAATGTGAATTGGAGCGAAATCGCTAATTCATAAAACCATTTTACAATTCTGGCCCAAGTTAGAAGCAGAGCCAGTATTGTAAAATGTCGATAGTCCATATCTCGGAAACTATAAGAGATAATGCAATTTGGCCATCGGCAGTGTAATTAGCATGCCGAATATTACTTGGAATGTGAATTACAACGAAATCGCTAATTCATAAGACCATTTAACAATTCTGGCTCAAGTTAGAAGCAGAGCCAATATTGCAAGAAGTCGATAGTCCATATCTCGGAAACTATAAGAGATAATGCAATTTGGCATTTGGTAACGTAATTAGCATGCCGAATATTACTTGGAATGTGAATTACAACGAAATCGCTAATTCATAAGACCATTTTACAATTCTGGAACAAGTTAGAAGCAGAGCCAATATTGCAAGATGTCGATAGTCCATATCCCGGAAACTATAAGAGATAATGCAATTTGGCAATCGGCAACGTAATTAGCATGCCGAATATTACTTGGAATGTGAATTACAACGAAATCGCAAATTCATAAGACCATTTTACAATTCTGGCCCAAGTTAGAAGCAGAGCCAATATTGTAAAATGTCGATAGTCCATATCTCGGAAACTATAAGAGATAATGCAATTTGGCCATCGGCAGTGTAATTAGCATACCGAATATTACTTGGAATGTGAATTGGAGCGAAATCGCTAATTCATAAGACCATTTTACAATTCTGGCCCAAGTTAGAAGCAGAGCCAATATTGTAAAATGTCGATAGTCCATATCTCGGAAACTATAAGAGATAACGCAATTTGGCAATCGGCAACGTAATTAGCATGCCGAATATTACTTGGAAAGTGAATTACAACGAAATCGCTAATTCATAAGACCATTTTACAATTCTGGCCCAATTTAGAAGCAGAGCCAATATTGCAAGATGTCGATAGTCCATATCTCGGAAACTATAAGAGATAATGCAATTTGGCAATCGGCAACGTAATTAGCATGCCGAATATTACTTGGAATGTGAATTACAACGAAATCGCTAATTCATAAGACCATTTTACAATTCTGGCCCAAGTTAGAAGCAGAGCCAATATTGCAAGATGTCGATAGTCCATATCTCGGAAACTGTAAGAGATAACGCAATTTGGCAATCGGCAACGTAATTAGCATGCCGAATATTACTTGGAATGTGAATTACAACGAAATCGCTAATTCATAAGACCATTTTACAATTCTGGCCCAAGTTAGAAGCAGAGCCAATATTGTAAAATGTCGATAGTCCATATCTCGGAAACTATAAGAGATAATGCAATTTACCCATCGGCAGTGTAATTAGCATGCCGAATATTACTTGGAATGTGAATTTCAACGAAATCGCTAATTCATAAGACCATTTTACAATTCTGGCTCAAGTTAGAAGCAGAGCCAATATTGCAAGATGTCGATAGTCCATATCTCGGAAACTACAAGAGATAACGCAATTTGGCAATCGGCAACGTAATTAGCATGCCGAATATTACTTGGAATGTGAATTACAACGAAATCGCTAATTCATAAGTCCATTTTACAATTCTGGCACAAGTTAGAAGCAGAGCCAATATTGCAAGAAGTCGATAGTTCATATCTCGGAAACTATAAGAGATAATGCAATTTGACAATCGGCAACGTAATTAGCATGCCAAATATTACTTGGAATGTGAATTGGAGCGAAATCGCTAATTCATAAGACCATTTTACTATTTTGACCCAAGTTAGAAGCAGAGCCAATATTGCAAGATGTCGATAGTACATATCTCGGAAACTATAAGAGATAATGCAATTTGGCCATCGGCAGTGTAATTAGCATACCGAATATTACTTGGAATGTGAATTGGAGCGAAATCGCTAATTCATAAGACCATTTTACAATTCTGGCCCAAGTTAGAAGCAGAGCCAGTATTGTAAAATGTCGATAGTCCATATCTCGGAAACTATAAGAGATAATGCAATTTGGCCATCGGCAGTGTAATTAGCATGCCGAATATTACTTGGAACGTGAATTACAACGAAATCGCTAATTCATAAGACCATTTTACAATTCTGGAACAAGTTAGAAGCAGAGCCAATATTGCAAGATGTCGATAGTTCATATCTCGGAAACTATAAGAGATAATGCAATTTGGCAATCGGCAACGTAATTAGCATGCCGAATATTACTTGGAATGTGAATTACAACGAAATCGCAAATTCATAAGACCATTTTACAATTCTGGCCCAAGTTAGAAGCAGAGCCAATATTGTAAAATGTCGATAGTCCATATCTCGGAAACTATAAGAGATAATGCAATTTGGCCATCGGCAGTGTAATTAGCATACCGAATATTACTTGGAATGTGAATTGGAGCGAAATCGCTAATTCATAAGACCATTTTACAATTCTGGCCCAAGTTAGAAGCAGAGCCAATATTGCAAGATGTCGATAGTCCATATCTCGGAAACTATAAGAGATAACGCAATTTGGCAATCGGCAACGTAATTAGCATGCCGAATATTACTTGGAAAGTGAATTACAACGAAATCGCTAATTCATAAGACCATTTTACAATTCTGGCCCAAGTTAGAAGCAGAGCCAATATTGCAAGATGTCGATAGTCCATATCTCGGAAACTGTAAGAGATAACGCAATTTGGCAATCGGCAACGTAATTAGCATGCCGAATATTACTTGGAATGTGAATTACAACGAAATCGCTAATTCATAAGACCATTTTACAATTCTGGCTCAAGTTAGAAGCAGAGCCAATATTGCAAGATGTCGATAGTCCATATCTCGGAAACTATAAGAGATAACGCAATTTGTTAATCGGCAACGTAATTAGCATGCCGAATATTACTTGGAATGTGAATTACAACGAAATCGCTAATTCATAAGACCATTTTACAATTCTGGCTCAAGTTAGAAGCAGAGCCAATATTGCAAGATGTCGATAGTAAATATCTCGGAAACTATAAGAGATAACGCAATTTGGCAATCGGCAACGTAATTAGCATGCCGAATATTACTTGAAAAGTGAATTACAACGAAATTGTTAATTCATAAGACCATTTTACAATTCTGGCCCAAATTAGAAGCAGAGCCAATATTGCAAGATGTCGATAGTCCATATCTCGGAAACTATAAGAGATAATGCAATTTGGCAATCGGCAACGTAATTAGCATGCCGAATATTACTTGGAATGTGAATTACAACGAAATCGCTAATTCATAAGACCATTTTACAATTCTGGCTCAAGTTAGAAGCAGAGCCAATATTGCAAGATGTCGATAGTCCATATCTCGGAAACTATAAGAGATAACGCAATTTGGCAATCGGCAACGTAATTAGCATGCCGAATATTACTTGGAATGTGAATTACAACGAAATCGCTAATTCATAAGACCATTTTACAATTCTGGCTCAAGTTAGAAGCAGAGCCAATATTGCAAGATGTCGATAGTCCATATCTCGGAAACTATAAGAGATAACGCAATTTGGCAATCGGCAACGTAATTAGCATGCCGAATATTACTTGGAAAGTGAATTACAACGAAATCGCTAATTCATAAGACCATTTTACAATTCTGGCCCAAGTTAGAAGCAGAGCCAATATTGCAAGATGTCGATAGTCCATATCTCGGAAACTATAAGAGATAATGCAATTTGGCAATCGGCAACGTAATTAGCATGCCGAATATTACTTGGAATGTGAATTACAACGAAATCGCTAATTCATAAGACCATTTTACAATTCTGGCCCAAGTTAGAAGCAGAGCCAATATTGCAAGATGTCGATAGTCCATATCTCGGAAACTGTAAGAGATAACGCAATTTGGCAATCGGCAACGTAATTAGCATGCCGAATATTACTTGGAATGTGAATTACAACGAAATCGCTAATTCATAAGACCATTTTACAATTCTGGCCCAAGTTAGAAGCAGAGCCAATATTGTAAAAGGTCGATAGTCCATATCTCGGAAACTATAAGAGATAATGCAATTTGGCCATCGGCAGTGTAATTAGCATGCCGAATATTACTTGGAATGTGAATTTCAACGAAATCGCTAATTCATAAGACCATTTTACAATTCTGGCTCAAGTTAGAAGCAGAGCCAATATTGCAAGATGTCGATAGTCCATATCTCGGAAACTACAAGAGATAACGCAATTTGGCAATCGGCAACGTAATTAGCATGCCGAATATTACTTGGAATGTGAATTACAATGAAATCGCTAATTCATAAGACCATTTTACAATTCGGGCACAAGTTAGAAGCAGAGCCAATATTGCAAGAAGTCGATAGTTCATATCTCGGAAACTATAAGAGATAATGCAATTTGACAATCGGCAACGTAATTAGCATGCCAAATATTACTTGGAATGTGAATTGGAGCGAAATCGCTAATTCATAAGACCATTTTACTATTTTGACCCAAGTTAGAAGCAGAGCCAATATTGTAAAATGTCGATAGTCCATATCTCGGAAACTATAAGAGATAATGCAATTTTGCCATCGGCAGTGTAATTAGCATGCCGAATATAACTTGGAATGTGAATTACAACGAAATCGCTAATTCATAAGACCATTTTACAATTCTGGCCCAAGTTAGAAACAGAGCCAATATTGCAAGATGTGGATAGTCCATATCTCGGAAACTATAAGAGATAATGCAATTTGGCAATAGGCAACGTAATTAGCATGCCGAATATTACTTGGAATGTGAATTACAACGAAATCGCTAATTCATAAGACCATTTTACAATTCTGGCCCAAGTTAGAAGCAAAGCCAATATTGCAAGATGTGGATAGTCCATATCTCGGAAACTATAAGAGATAATGCAATTTGGCAATCGGCAACGTAATTAGCATGCCGAATATTACTTGGAAAGTGAATTACAACGAAATCGCTAATTCATAAGACCATTTTACAATTCTGGCCCAAGTTAGAAGCAGAGCCA
The DNA here is from genome assembly GCF_030347505.1 of Rhynchophorus ferrugineus. Classification (NCBI taxonomy): domain Eukaryota; kingdom Metazoa; phylum Arthropoda; class Insecta; order Coleoptera; family Curculionidae; genus Rhynchophorus; species Rhynchophorus ferrugineus. The sequence continues at coordinate 21,977,522 of NW_027472586.1, read as the reverse complement.
ATATTGCAAGATGTCGATAGTCCATATCTCGGAAACTGTAAGAGATAACGCAATTTGGCAATCGGCAACGTAATTAGCATGCCGAATATTACTTGGAATGTGAATTACAACGAAATCGCTAATTCATAAGACCATTTTACAATTCTGGCTCAAGTTAGGAGCAGAGCCAATATTGCAAGATGTCGATAGTCCATATCTCGGAAACTATAAGAGATAACGCAATTTGTTAATCGGCAACGTAATTAGCATGCCGAATATTACTTGGAATGTGAATTACAACGAAATCGCTAATTCATAAGACCATTTTACAATTCTGGCTCAAGTTAGAAGCAGAGCCAATATTGCAAGATGTCGATAGTCCATATCTCGGAAACTATAAGAGATAACGCAATTTGGCAATCGGCAACGTAATTAGCATGCCGAATATTACTTGGAAAGTGAATTACAACGAAATTGCTAATTCATAAGACCATTTTACAATTCTGGCCCAAGTTAGAAGCAGAGCCAATATTGCAAGATGTCGATAGTCCATATCTCGGAAACTATAAGAGATAATGCAATTTGGCAATCGGCAACGTAATTAGCATGCCGAATATTACTTGGAATGTGAATTACAACGAAATCGCTAATTCATAAGACCATTTTACAATTCTGGCTCAAGTTAGAAGCAGAGCCAATATTGCAAGATGTCGATAGTCCATATCTCGGAAACTATAAGAGATAACGCAATTTGGCAATCGGCAACGTAATTAGCATGCCGAATATTACTTGGAATGTGAATTACAACGAAATCGCTAATTCATAAGACCATTTTACAATTCTGGTTCAAGTTAGAAGCAGAGCCAATATTGCAAGATGTCGATAGTCCATATCTCGGAAACTATAAGAGATAACGCAATTTGGCAATCGGCAACGTAATTAGCATGCCGAATATTACTTGGAAAGTGAATTACAACGAAATCGCTAATTCATAAGACCATTTTACAATTCTGGCCCAATTTAGAAGCAGAGCCAATATTGCAAGATGTCGATAGTCCATATCTCGGAAACTATAAGAGATAATGCAATTTGGCAATCGGCAACGTAATTAGCATGCCGAATATTACCTGGAATGTGAATTACAACGAAATCGCTAATTCATAAGACCATTTTACAATTCTGGCCCAAGTTAGAAGCAGAGCCAATATTGCAAGATGTCGATAGTCCACATCTCGGAAACTGTAAGAGATAACGCAATTTGGCAATCGGCAACGTAATTAGCATGCCGAATATTACTTGGAATGTGAATTACAACGAAATCGCTAATTCATAAGACCATTTTACAATTCTGGCCCAAGTTAGAAGCAGAGCCAATATTGTAAAATGTCGATAGTCCATATCTCGGAAACTATAAGAGTTAATGCAATTTACCCATCGGCAGTGTAATTAGCATGCCGAATATTACTTGGAATGTGAATTTCAACGAAATCGCTAATTCATAAGACCATTTTACAATTCTGGCTCAAGTTAGAAGCAGAGCCAATATTGCAAGATGTCGATAGTCCATATCTCGGAAACTACAAGAGATAACGCAATTTGGCAATCGGCAACGTAATTAGCATGCCGAATATTACTTGGAATGTGAATTACAACGAAATCGCTAATTCATAAGTCCATTTTACAATTCTGGCACAAGTTAGAAGCCGAGCCAATATTGCAAGAAGTCGATAGTTCATATCTCGGAAACTATAAGAGATAATGCAATTTGACAATCGGCAACGTAATTAGCATGCCAAATATTACTTGGAATGTGAATTGGAGCGAAATCGCTAATTCATAAGACCATTTTACTATTTTGACCCAAGTTAGAAGCAGAGCCAATATTGCAAGATGTCGATAGTACATATCTCGGAAACTATAAGAGATAACGCAATTTGGCAATCGGCAACGTAATTAGCATGCCGAATATTACTTGAAAAGTGAATTACAACGAAATTGTTAATTCATAAGACCATTTTACAATTCTGGCCCAAATTAGAAGCAGAGCCAATATTGCAAGATGTCGATAGTCCATATCTCGGAAACTATAAGAGATAATGCAATTTGGCAATCGGCAACGTAATTAGCATGCCGAATATTACTTGGAATGTGAATTACAACGAAATCGCTAATTCATAAGACCATTTTACAATTCTGGCTCAAGTTAGAAGCAGAGCCAATATTGCAAGATGTCGATAGTCCATATCTCGGAAACTATAAGAGATAACGCAATTTGGCAATCGGCAACGTAATTAGCATGCCGAATATTACTTGGAATGTGAATTACAACGAAATCGCTAATTCATAAGACCATTTTACAATTCTGGCTCAAGTTAGAAGCAGAGCCAATATTGCAAGATGTCGATAGTCCATATCTCGGAAACTATAAGAGATAACGCAATTTGGCAATCGGCAACGTAATTAGCATGCCGAATATTACTTGGAAAGTGAATTACAACGAAATCGCTAATTCATAAGACCATTTTACAATTCTGGCCCAAGTTAGAAGCAGAGCCAATATTGCAAGATGTCGATAGTCCATATCTCGGAAACTATAAGAGATAATGCAATTTGGCAATCGGCAACGTAATTAGCATGCCGAATATTACTTGGAATGTGAATTACAACGAAATCGCTAATTCATAAGACCATTTTACAATTCTGGCCCAAGTTAGAAGCAGAGCCAATATTGCAAGATGTCGATAGTCCATATCTCGGAAACTGTAAGAGATAACGCAATTTGGCAATCGGCAACGTAATTAGCATGCCGAATATTACTTGGAATGTGAATTACAACGAAATCGCTAATTCATAAGACCATTTTACAATTCTGGCCCAAGTTAGAAGCAGAGCCAATATTGTAAAAGGTCGATAGTCCATATCTCGGAAACTATAAGAGATAATGCAATTTGGCCATCGGCAGTGTAATTAGCATGCCGAATATTACTTGGAATGTGAATTTCAACGAAATCGCTAATTCATAAGACCATTTTACAATTCTGGCTCAAGTTAGAAGCAGAGCCAATATTGCAAGATGTCGATAGTCCATATCTCGGAAACTACAAGAGATAACGCAATTTGGCAATCGGCAACGTAATTAGCATGCCGAATATTACTTGGAATGTGAATTACAATGAAATCGCTAATTCATAAGACCATTTTACAATTCGGGCACAAGTTAGAAGCAGAGCCAATATTGCAAGAAGTCGATAGTTCATATCTCGGAAACTATAAGAGATAATGCAATTTGACAATCGGCAACGTAATTAGCATGCCAAATATTACTTGGAATGTGAATTGGAGCGAAATCGCTAATTCATAAGACCATTTTACTATTTTGACCCAAGTTAGAAGCAGAGCCAATATTGTAAAATGTCGATAGTCCATATCTCGGAAACTATAAGAGATAATGCAATTTTGCCATCGGCAGTGTAATTAGCATGCCGAATATAACTTGGAATGTGAATTACAACGAAATCGCTAATTCATAAGACCATTTTACAATTCTGGCCCAAGTTAGAAACAGAGCCAATATTGCAAGATGTGGATAGTCCATATCTCGGAAACTATAAGAGATAATGCAATTTGGCAATAGGCAACGTAATTAGCATGCCGAATATTACTTGGAATGTGAATTACAACGAAATCGCTAATTCATAAGACCATTTTACAATTCTGGCCCAAGTTAGAAGCAAAGCCAATATTGCAAGATGTGGATAGTCCATATCTCGGAAACTATAAGAGATAATGCAATTTGGCAATCGGCAACGTAATTAGCATGCCGAATATTACTTGGAAAGTGAATTACAACGAAATCGCTAATTCATAAGACCATTTTACAATTCTGGCCCAAGTTAGAAGCAGAGCCAATATTGCAAGATGTCGATAGTCCATATCTCGGAAACTGTAAGAGATAACGCAATTTGGCAATCGGCAACGTAATTAGCATGCCGAATATTACTTGGAATGTGAATTACAAGGAAATCGCTAATTCATAAGACCATTTTACAATTCTGGCTCAAGTTAGGAGCAGAGCCAATATTGCAAGATGTCGATAGTCCATATCTCGGAAACTATAAGAGATAACGCAATTTGTTAATCGGCAACGTAATTAGCATGCCGAATATTACTTGGAATGTGAATTACAACGAAATCGCTAATTCATAAGACCATTTTACAATTCTGGCTCAAGTTAGAAGCAGAGCCAATATTGCAAGATGTCGATAGTCCATATCTCGGAAACTATAAGAGATAACGCAATTTGGCAATCGGCAACGTAATTAGCATGCCGAATATTACTTGGAAAGTGAATTACAACGAAATTGCTAATTCATAAGACCATTTTACAATTCTGGCCCAAGTTAGAAGCAGAGCCAATATTGCAAGATGTCGATAGTCCATATCTCGGAAACTATAAGAGATAATGCAATTTGGCAATCGGCAACGTAATTAGCATGCCGAATATTACTTGGAATGTGAATTACAACGAAATCGCTAATTCATAAGACCATTTTACAATTCTGGCTCAAGTTAGAAGCAGAGCCAATATTGCAAGATGTCGATAGTCCATATCTCGGAAACTATAAGAGATAACGCAATTTGGCAATCGGCAACGTAATTAGCATGCCGAATATTACTTGGAATGTGAATTACAACGAAATCGCTAATTCATAAGACCATTTTACAATTCTGGTTCAAGTTAGAAGCAGAGCCAATATTGCAAGATGTCGATAGTCCATATCTCGGAAACTATAAGAGATAACGCAATTTGGCAATCGGCAACGTAATTAGCATGCCGAATATTACTTGGAAAGTGAATTACAACGAAATCGCTAATTCATAAGACCATTTTACAATTCTGGCCCAATTTAGAAGCAGAGCCAATATTGCAAGATGTCGATAGTCCATATCTCGGAAACTATAAGAGATAATGCAATTTGGCAATCGGCAACGTAATTAGCATGCCGAATATTACCTGGAATGTGAATTACAACGAAATCGCTAATTCATAAGACCATTTTACAATTCTGGCCCAAGTTAGAAGCAGAGCCAATATTGCAAGATGTCGATAGTCCACATCTCGGAAACTGTAAGAGATAACGCAATTTGGCAATCGGCAACGTAATTAGCATGCCGAATATTACTTGGAATGTGAATTACAACGAAATCGCTAATTCATAAGACCATTTTACAATTCTGGCCCAAGTTAGAAGCAGAGCCAATATTGTAAAATGTCGATAGTCCATATCTCGGAAACTATAAGAGTTAATGCAATTTACCCATCGGCAGTGTAATTAGCATGCCGAATATTACTTGGAATGTGAATTTCAACGAAATCGCTAATTCATAAGACCATTTTACAATTCTGGCTCAAGTTAGAAGCAGAGCCAATATTGCAAGATGTCGATAGTCCATATCTCGGAAACTACAAGAGATAACGCAATTTGGCAATCGGCAACGTAATTAGCATGCCGAATATTACTTGGAATGTGAATTACAACGAAATCGCTAATTCATAAGTCCATTTTACAATTCTGGCACAAGTTAGAAGCAGAGCCAATATTGCAAGAAGTCGATAGTTCATATCTCGGAAACTATAAGAGATAATGCAATTTGACAATCGGCAACGTAATTAGCATGCCAAATATTACTTGGAATGTGAATTGGAGCGAAATCGCTAATTCATAAGACCATTTTACTATTTTGACCCAAGTTAGAAGCAGAGCCAATATTGCAAGATGTCGATAGTACATATCTCGGAAACTATAAGAGATAATGCAATTTGGCCATCGGCAGTGTAATTAGCATACCGAATATTACTTGGAATGTGAATTGGAGCGAAATCGCTAATTCATAAGACCATTTTACAATTCTGGCCCAAGTTAGAAGCAGAGCCAGTATTGTAAAATGTCGATAGTCCATATCTCGGAAACTATAAGAGATAATGCAATTTGGCCATCGGCAGTGTAATTAGCATGCCGAATATTACTTGGAATGTGAATTACAACGAAATCGCTAATTCATAAGACCATTTAACAATTCTGGCTCAAGTTAGAAGCAGAGACAATATTGCAAGATGTCGATAGTCCATATCTCGGAAACTATAAGAGATAACGCAATTTGGCAATCGGCAACGTAATTAGCATGCCGAATATTACTTGGAATGTGAATTACAACGAAATCGCTAATTCATAAGACCATTTTACAATTCTGGAACAAGTTAGAAGCAGAGCCAATATTGCAAGATGTCGATAGTCCATATCTCGGAAACTATAAGAGATAATGCAATTTGGCAATCCGCAACGTAATTAGCATGCCGAATATTACTTGGAATGTGAATTACAACGAAATCGCAAATTCATAAGACCATTTTACAATTCTGGCCCAAGTTAGAAGCAGAGCCAATATTGTAAAATGTCGATAGTCCATATCTCGGAAACTATAAGAGATAATGCAATTTGGCCATCGGCAGTGTAATTAGCATACCGATTATTACTTGGAATGTGAATTGGAGCGAAATCGCTAATTCATAAGACCATTTTACAATTCTGGCCCAAGTTAGAAGCAGAGCCAATATTGTAAAATGTCGATAGTCCATATCTCGGAAACTATAAGAGATAAGGCAATTTGGCCATCGGCAGTGTAATTAGCATACCGAATATTACTTGGAAAGTGAATTACAACGAAATTGCTAATTCATAAGACCATTTTACAATTCTGGCCCAAGTTAGAAGCAGAGCCAATATTGCAAGATGTCGATAGTCCATATCTCGGAAACTATAAGAGATAATGCAATTTGGCAATCGGCAACGTAATTAGCATGCCGAATATTACTTGGAATGTGAATTACAACGAAATCGCTAATTCATAAGACCATTTTACAATTCTGGCTCAAGTTAGAAGCAGAGCCAATATTGCAAGATGTCGATAGTCCATATCTCGGAAACTATAAGAGTTAACGCAATTTGGCAATCGGCAACGTAATTAGCATGCCGAATATTACTTGGAATGTGAATTACAACGAAATCGCTAATTCATAAGACCATTTTACAATTCTGGTTCAAGTTAGAAGCAGAGCCAATATTGCAAGATGTCGATAGTCCATATCTCGGAAACTATAAGAGATAACGCAATTTGGCAATCGGCAACGTAATTAGCATGCCGAATATTACTTGGAAAGTGAATTACAACGAAATCGCTAATTCATAAGACCATTTTACAATTCTGGCCCAATTTAGAAGCAGAGCCAATATTGCAAGATGTCGATAGTCCATATCTCGGAAACTATAAGAGATAATGCAGTTTGGCAATCGGCAACGTAATTAGCATGCCGAATATTACTTGGAATGTGAATTACAACGAAATCGCTAATTCATAAGACCATTTTACAATTCTGGCCCAAGTTAGAAGCAGAGCCAATATTGCAAGATGTCGATAGTCCATATCTCGGAAACTGTAAGAGATAACGCAATTTGGCAATCGGCAACGTAATTAGCATGCCGAATATTACTTGGAATGTGAATTACAACGAAATCGCTAATTCATAAGACCATTTTACAATTCTGGCCCAAGTTAGAAGCAGAGCCAATATTGTAAAATGTCGATAGTCCATATCTCGGAAACTATAAGAGATAATGCAATTTACCCATCGGCAGTGTAATTAGCATGCCGAATATTACTTGGAATGTGAATTTCAACGAAATCGCTAATTCATAAGACCATTTTACAATTCTGGCTCAAGTTAGAAGCAGAGCCAATATTGCAAGATGTCGATAGTCCATATCTCGGAAACTACAAGAGATAACGCAATTTGGCAATCGGCAACGTAATTAGCATGCCGAATATTACTTGGAATGTGAATTACAACGAAATCGCTAATTCATAAGTCCATTTTACAATTCTGGCACAAGTTAGAAGCAGAGCCAATATTGCAAGAAGTCGATAGTTCATATCTCGGAAACTATAAGAGATAATGCAATTTGACAATCGGCAACGTAATTAGCATGCCAAATATTACTTGGAATGTGAATTGGAGCGAAATCGCTAATTCATAAGACCATTTTACTATTTTGACCCAAGTTAGAAGCAGAGCCAATATTGCAAGATGTCGATAGTACATATCTCGGAAACTATAAGAGATAATGCAATTTGGCCATCGGCAGTGTAATTAGCATACCGAATATTACTTGGAATGTGAATTGGAGCGAAATCGCTAATTCATAAGACCATTTTACAATTCTGGCCCAAGTTAGAAGCAGAGCCAGTATTGTAAAATGTCGATAGTCCATATCTCGGAAACTATAAGAGATAATGCAATTTGGCCATCGGCAGTGTAATTAGCATGCCGAATATTACTTGGAATGTGAATTACAACGAAATCGCTAATTCATAAGACCATTTAACAATTCTGGCTCAAGTTAGAAGCAGAGCCAATATTGCAAGATGTCGATAGTCCATATCTCGGAAACTATAAGAGATAACGCAATTTGGCAATCGGCAACGTAATTAGCATGCCGAATATTACTTGGAATGTGAATTACAACGAAATCGCTAATTCATAAGACCATTTTACAATTCTGGAACAAGTTAGAAGCAGAGCCAATATTGCAAGATGTCGATAGTCCATATCTCGGAAACTATAAGAGATAATGCAATTTGGCAATCGGCAACGTAATTAGCATGCCGAATATTACTTGGAATGTGAATTACAACGAAATCGCAAATTCATAAGACCATTTTACAATTCTGGCCCAAGTTAGAAGCAGAGCCAGTATTGTAAAATGTCGATAGTCCATATCTCGGAAACTATAAGAGATAATGCAACTTGGCCATCGGCAGTGTAATTAGCATGCCGAATATTACTTGGAATGTGAATTACAACGAAATCGCTAATTCATAAGACCATTTTACAATTCTGGCTCAAGTTAGAAGCAGAGCCAATATTGCAAGATGTCGATAGTCCATATCTCGGAAACTATAAGAGATAACGCAATTTGGCAATCGGCAACGTAATTAGCATGCCGAATATTACTTGGAATGTGAATTACAACGAAATCGCTAATTCATAAGGCCATTTTACAATTCTGGCTCAAGTTAGAAGCAGAGCCAATATTGCAAGAGGTCGATAGTCCATATCTCGGAAACTATAAGAGATAACGCAATTTGGCAATCGGCAACGTAATTAGCATGCCGAATATTACTTGGAAAGTGAATTACAACGAAATCGCTAATTCATAAGACCATTTTACAATTCTGGCCCAAGTTAGAAGCAGAGCCAATATTGCAAGATGTCGATAGTCCATATCTCGGAAACTGTAAGAGATAACGCAATTTGGCAATCGGCAACGTAATTAGCATGCCGAATATTACTTGGAATGTGAATTACAACGAAATCGCTAATTCATAAGACCATTTTACAATTCTGGCTCAAGTTAGAAGCAGAGCCAATATTGCAAGATGTCGATAGTCCATATCTCGGAAACTATAAGAGATAACGCAATTTGTTAATCGGCAACGTAATTAGCATGCCGAATATTACTTGGAATGTGAATTACAACGAAATCGCTAATTCATAAGACCATTTTACAATTCTGGCTCAAGTTAGAAGCAGAGCCAATATTGCAAGATGTCGATAGTAAATATCTCGGAAACTATAAGAGATAACGCAATTTGGCAATCGGCAACGTAATTAGCATGCCGAATATTACTTGAAAAGTGAATTACAACGAAATTGCTAATTCATAAGACCATTTTACAATTCTGGCCCAAGTTAGAAGCAGAGCCAATATTGCAAGATGTCGATAGTCCATATCTCGGAAACTATAAGAGATAATGCAATTTGGCAATCGGCAACGTAATTAGCATGCCGAATATTACTTGGAATGTGAATTACAACGAAATCGCTAATTCATAAGACCATTTTACAATTCTGGCTCAAGTTAGAAGCAGAGCCAATATTGCAAGATGTCGATAGTCCATATCTCGGAAACTATAAGAGATAACGCAATTTGGCAATTGGCAACGTAATTAGCATGCCGAATATTACTTGGAATGTGAATTACAACGAAATCGCTAATTCATAAGACCATTTTACAATTCTGGCTCAAGTTAGAAGCAGAGCCAATATTGCAAGATGTCGATAGTCCATATCTCGGAAACTATAAGAGATAACGCAATTTGGCAATCGGCAACGTAATTAGCATGCCGAATATTACTTGGAAAGTGAATTACAACGAAATCGCTAATTCATAAGACCATTTTACAATTCTGGCCCAAGTTAGAAGCAGAGCCAATATTGCAAGATGTCGATAGTCCATATCTCGGAAACTATAAGAGATAATGCAATTTGGCAATCGGCAACGTAATTAGCATGCCGAATATTACTTGGAATGTGAATTACAACGAAATCGCTAATTCATAAGACCATTTTACAATTCTGGCCCAAGTTAGAAGCAGAGCCAATATTGCAAGATGTCGATAGTCCATATCTCGGAAACTATAAGAGATAATGCAATTTGGCCATCGGCAGTGTAATTAGCATGCCGAATATTACTTGGAATGTGAATTTCAACGAAATCGCTAATTCATAAGACCATTTTACAATTCTGGCTCAAGTTAGAAGCAGAGCCAATATTGCAAGATGTCGATAGTCCATATCTCGGAAACTACAAGAGATAACGCAATTTGGCAATCGGCAACGTAATTAGCATGCCGAATATTACTTGGAATGTGAATTACAACGAAATCGCTAATTCATAAGACCATTTTACAATTCGGGCACAAGTTAGAAGCAGAGCCAATATTGCAAGAAGTCGATAGTTCATATCTCGGAAACTATAAGAGATAATGCAATTTGACAATCGGCAACGTAATTAGCATGCCAAATATTACTTGGAATGTGAATTGGAGCGAAATCGCTAATTCATAAGACCATTTTACTATTTTGACCCAAGTTAGAAGCAGAGCCAATATTGTAAAATGTCGATAGTCCATATCTCGGAAACTATAAGAGATAATGCAATTTTGCCATCGGCAGTGTAATTAGCATGCCGAATATTACTTGGAATGTGAATTACAACGAAATCGCTAATTCATAAGACCATTTTACAATTCTGGCCCAACTTAGAAACAGAGCCAATATTGCAAGATGTGGATAGTCCATATCTCGGAAACTATAAGAGATAATGCAATTTGGCAATAGGCAACGTAATTAGCATGCCGAATATTACTTGGAATGTGAATTACAACGAAATCGCTAATTCATAAGACCATTTTACAATTCTGGCCCAAGTTAGAAGCAAAGCCAATATTGCAAGATGTGGATAGTCCATATCTCGGAAACTATAAGAGATAATGCAATTTGGCAATCGGCAACGTAATTAGCATGCCGAATATTACTTGGAATGTGAATTACAACGAAATCGCTAATTCATAAGACCATTTTACAATTTTGGCCCAAGTTAAAAGCAGAGCCAATATTGCATGATGTCGATAGTCCATATCTCGGAAACTCTAAGAGATAATGCAATTTGGCAATCGGCAACGTAATTAGCATACCGAATATTACTTGGAATGTGAATTACAACGAAATCGCTAATTCATAAGACCATTTTACAATTCTGGCTCAAGTTAGAAGCAGAGCCAATATTGCAAGATGTCGATAGTCCATATCTCGGAAACTATAAGAGATAACGCAATTTGGCAATCGGCAACGTAATTATCATGCCGAATATTACTTGGAATGTGAATTGGAGCGAAATCGCTAATTCATAAGACCATTTTACAATTCTGGCCCAAGTTAGAAGCAGAGCCAATATTGTAAAATGTCGATAGTCCATACCTCGGAAACTATAAGAGATAATGCAATTTGGCCATCGGCAGTGTAATTAGCATGCCGAATATTACTTGGAATGTGAATTACAACGAAATCGCTAATTCATAAGACCATTTTACAATTCTGGCTCAAGTTAGAAGCAGAGCCAATATTGCAAGATGTTGATAGTCCATATCTCGGAAACTATAAGAGATAACGCAATTTGGCAATCGGCAACGTAATTAGCATGCCGAATATTACTTGGAATGTGAATTACAACGAAATCGCTAATTCATAAGACCATTTTACAATTCTGGTTCCAGTTAGAAGCAGAGCCAATATTGCAAGATGTCGATAGTCCATATCTCGGAAACTATAAGAGATAACGCAATTTGGCAATCGGCAACGTAATTAGCATGCCGAATATTACTTGGAATGAGAATTACAATGGAATCGCTAATTCATAAGACCATTTTACAATTCTTGCCCAAGTTAGAAGCAGAGCCAATATTGCAAGATGTCGATAGTCCATATCTCGGAAACTATAAGAGATAACGCAATTTGGCAATCGGCAACGTAATTAGCATGCCGAATATTACTTGGAATGTGAATTACAACGAAATCGCCAATAGATAAGACCATTTTACAATTCTGGCCCAAGTTAGAAGCAGAGCCAATATTGCAAGATGTCGATAGTCCATATCTCGGAAACTATAAGAGATAACGCAATTTGGCAATCGGCAACGTAATTAGCATGCCGAATATTACTTGGAATGTGAATTGGAGCGAAATCGCTAATTCATAAGACCATTTTACAATTCTGGCCCAAGTTAGAAGCAGAGCCAATATTGTAAAATGTCGATAGTCCATATCTCGGAAACTATAAGAGATATTGCAATTTGGCCATCGGCAGTGTAATTAGCATGCCGAATATTACTTGGAATGTGAATTGGAGCGAAATCGCTAATTCATAAGACCATTTTACAATTTTGACCCAAGTTAGAAGCAGAGCCAATATTGTAAAATGTCGATAGTCCATATCTCGGAAACTATAAGAGATAATGCAATTTGGCAATCGGCAACGTAATTAGCATGCCGAATATTACTTGGAATGTGAATTACAATAAAATCGCAAATTCATAAGACCATTTTACAATTCTGGCCCAAGTTAGAAGCAGAGCCAATATTGTAAAATGTCGATAGTCCATATCTCGGAAACTATAAGAGATAATGCAATTTGGCCATCGGCAGTGTAATTAGCATGCCGAATATTACTTGGAATGTGAATTGGAGCGAAATCGCTAATTCATAAGACCATTTTACAATTCTGGCCCAAGTTAGAAGCAGAGCCAGTATTGTAAAATGTCGATAGTCCATATCTCGGAAACTATAAGAGATAATGCAATTTGGCCATCGGCACTGTAATTAGCATGCCGAATATTACTTGGAATGTGAATTACAACGAAATCGCTAATTCATAAGACCATTTTACAATTCTGGCTCAAGTTAGAAGCAGAGCCAATATTGCAAGATGTCGATAGTCCATATCTCGGAAACTATAAGAGATAACGCAATTTGGCAATCGGCAACGTAATTAGCATGCCCAATATTACTTGGAATGTGAATTACAATGAAATCGCTAATTCATAAGACCATTTTACAATTCTGGCTCAAGTTAGAAGCAGAGCCAATATTGCAAGATGTCGATAGTCCATATCTCAGAAACTATAAGAGATAACGCAATTTGGCAATCGGCAACGTAATTAGCATGCCGAATATTACTTGGAATGTGAATTACAACGAAATCGCTAATTCATAAGACCATTTTACAATTCTGGCTCAAGTTAGAAGCAGAGCCAATATTGCAAGATGTCGATAGTCCATATCTCGGAAACTGTAAGAGATAACGCAATTTGGCAATCGGCAACGTAATTAGCATGCCGAATATTACTTGGAATGTGAATTACAACGAAATCGCTAATTCATAAGACCATTTTACAATTCTGGCTCAAGTTAGAAGCAGAGCCAATATTGCAAGATGTCGATAGTCCATATCTCGGAAACTATAAGAGATAACGCAATTTGTTAATCGGCAACGTAATTAGCATGCCGAATATTACTTGGAATGTGAATTACAACGAAATCGCTAATTCATAAGACCATTTTACAATTCTGGCTCAAGTTAGAAGCAGAGCCAATATTGCAAGATGTCGATAGTCCATATCTCGGAAACTATAAGAGATAATGCAATTTGGCAATCGGCAACGTAATTAGCATGCCGAATATTACTTGGAATGTGAATTACAAGGGAATCGCTAATTCATAAGACCATTTTACAATTCTGGCTCAAGTTAGAAGCAGAGCCAATATTGCAAGATGTCGATAGTCCATATCTCGGAAACTATAAGAGATAACGCAATTTGGCAATCGGCAACGTAATTAGCATGCCGAATATTACTTGGAATGTGAATTACAACGAAATCGCTAATTCATAAGACCATTTTACAATTCTGGTTCAAGTTAGAAGCAGAGCCAATATTGCAAGATGTCGATAGTCCATATCTCGGAAACTATAAGAGATAACGCAATTCGGCAATCGGCAACGTAATTAGCATGCCGAATATTACTTGGAAAGAGAATTACAACGAAATCGCTAATTCATAAGACCATTTTACAATTCTGGCCCAAGTTAGAAGCAGGGCCAATATTGCAAGATCTCGATAGTCCATATCTCGGAAACTATAAGAGATAATGCAATTTGGCAATCGGCAACGTAATTAGCATGCCAAATATTACTTGGAATGTGAATTACAACGAAATCGCTAATTCATAAGACCATTTTACAATTCTGGCCCAAGTTAGAAGCAGAGCCAATATTGCAAGATGTCGATAGTCCATATCTCGGAAACTATAAGAGATAATGCAATTTGGCAATCGGCAACGTAATTAGCATGCCGAATATTACTTGGAATGTGAATTACAAGGGAATCGCTAATTCATAAGACCATTTTACAATTCTGGCTCAAGTTAGAAGCAGAGCCAATATTGCAAGATGTCGATAGTCCATATCTCGGAAACTATAAGAGATAACGCAATTTGGCAATCGGCAACGTAATTAGCATGCCGAATATTACTTGGAATGTGAATTACAACGAAATCGCTAATTCATAAGACCATTTTACAATTCTGGTTCAAGTTAGAAGCAGAGCCAATATTGCAAGATGTCGATAGTCCATATCTCGGAAACTATAAGAGATAATGCAATTTGGCAATCGGCAACGTAATTAGCATGCCGAATATTACTTGGAATGTGAATTACAAGGGAATCGCTAATTCATAAGACCATTTTACAATTCTGGCACAAGTTAGAAGCAGAGCCAATATTGCAAGAAGTCGATAGTTCATATCTCGGAAACTATAAGAGATAAAGCAATTTGACAATCGGCAACGTAATTAGCATGCCAAATATTACTTGGAATGTGAATTGGAGCGAAATCGCTAATTCATAAGACCATTTTACAATTCTGGCCCAAGTTAGAAGCAGAGCCAATATTGCAAGATGTCGATAGTCCATATCTCGGAAACTGTAAGAGATAACGCAATTTGGCAATCGGCAACGTAATTAGCATGCCGAATATTACTTGGAATGTGAATTACAACGAAATCGCTAATTCATAAGACCATTTTACAATTCTGGCCCAAGTTAGAAGCAGAGCCAATATTGTAAAATGTCGATAGTCCATATCTCGGAAACTATAAGAGATAATGCAATTTGGCCATCGGCAGTGTAATTAGCATGCCGAATATTACTTGGAATGTGAATTTCAACGAAATCGCTAATTCATAAGACCATTTTACAATTCTGGCTCAAGTTAGAAGCAGAGCCAATATTGCAAGATGTCGATAGTCCATATCTCGGAAACTACAAGAGATAACGCAATTTGGCAATCGGCAACGTAATTAGCATGCCGAATATAACTTGGAATGTGAATTACAACGAAATCGCTAATTCATAAGACCATTTTACAATTCTGGCACAAGTTAGAAGCAGAGCCAATATTGCAAGAAGTCGATAGTTCATATCTCGGAAACTATAAGAGATAAAGCAATTTGACAATCGGCAACGTAATTAGCATGCCAAATATTACTTGGAATGTGAATTGGAGCGAAATCGCTAATTCATAAGACCATTTTACTATTTTGACCCAAGTTAGAAGCAGAGCCAATATTGCAAGATGTCGATAGTACATATCTCGGAAACTATAAGAGATAATGCAATTTGGCAATCGGCAACCTAATTAGCAAGCCGAATATTACTTGGAATGTGAATTGGAGCGAAATCGCTAATTCATAAGACCATTTTACAATTTTGACCCAAGTTAGAAGCAGAGCCAATATTGTAAAATGTCGATAGTCCATATCTCGGAAACTATAAGAGATAATGCAATTTGGCAATCGGCAACGTAATTAGCATGCCGAATATTACTTGGAATGTGAATTACAACGAAATCGCAAATTCATAAGACCATTTTACAATTCTGGCCCAAGTTAGAAGCAGAGCCAATATTGTAAAATGTCGATAGTCCATATCTCGGAAACTATAAGATATAATGCAATTTGGCCATCGGCAGTGTAATTAGCATACCGAATATTACTTGGAATTTGAATTGGAGCGAAATCGCTAATTCATAAGACCATTTTACAATTCTGGCCCAAGTTAGAAGCAGAGCCAGTATTGTAAAATGTCGATAGTCCATATCTCGGAAACTATAAGAGATAATGCAATTTGGCCATCGGCAGTGTAATTAGCATGCCGAATATTACTTGGAATGTGAATTACAACGAAATCGCTAATTCATAAGACCATTTTACAATTCTGGCTCAAGTTAGAAGCAGAGCCAATATTGCAAGATGTCGATAGTCCATATCTCGGAAACTATAAGAGATAACGCAATTTGGCAATCGGCAACGTAATTAGCATGCCGAATATTACTTGGAATGTGAATTACAACGAAATCGCTAATTCATAAGGCCATTTTACATTTCTGGCTCAAGTTAGAAGCAGAGCCAATATTGCAAGATGTCGATAGTCCATATCTCGGAAACTCTAAGAGATAACGCAATTTGGCAATCGGCAACGTAATTAGCATGCCGAATATTACTTGGAAAGTGAATTACAACGAAATCGCTAATTCATAAGACCATTTTACAATTCTGGAACAAGTTAGAAGCAGAGCCAATATTGCAAGATGTCGATAGTCCATATCTCGGAAACTATAAGAGATAATGCAATTTGGCAATCGGCAACGTAATTAGCATGCCGAATATTACTTGGAATGTGAATTACAACGAAATCGCAAATTCATAAGACCATTTTACAATTCTGGCCCAAGTTAGAAGCAGAGCCAATATTGTAAAATGTCGATAGTCCATATCTCGGAAACTATAAGAGATAATGCAATTTGGCCATCGGCAGTGTAATTAGCATACCGAATATTACTTGGAATGTGAATTGGAGCGAAATCGCTAATTCATAAGACCATTTTACAAATCTGGCCCAAGTTAGAAGCAGAGCCAGTATTGTAAAATGTCGATAGTCCATATCTCGGAAACTATAAGAGATAATGCAATTTGGCCATCGGCAGTGTAATTAGCATGCCGAATATTACTTGGAATGTGAATTACAACGAAATCGCTAATTCATAAGACCATTTTACAATTCTGGCTCAAGTTAGAAGCAGAGCCAATATTGCAAGATGTCGATAGTCCATATCTCGGAAACTATAAGAGATAACGCAATTTGGCAATCGGCAACGTAATTAGCATGCCGAATATTACTTGGAATGTGAATTACAACGAAATCGCTAATTCATAAGGCCATTTTACAATTCTGGCTCAAGTTAGAAGCAGAGCCAATATTGCAAGATGTCGATAGTCCATATCTCGGAAACTATAAGAGATAACGCAATTTGGCAATCGGCAACGTAATTAGCATGCCGAATATTACTTGGAAAGTGAATTACAACGAAATCGCTAATTCATAAGACCATTTTACAATTCTGGCCCAAGTTAGAAGCAGAGCCAATATTGCAAGATGTCGATAGTCCATATCTCGGAAACTGTAAGAGATAACGCAATTTGGCAATCGGCAACGTAATTAGCATGCCGAATATTACTTGGAATGTGAATTACAACGAAATCGCTAATTCATAAGACCATTTTACAATTCTGGCTCAAGTTAGAAGCAGAGCCAATAATGCAAGATGTCGATAGTCCATATCTCGGAAACTATAAGAGATAACGCAATTTGTTAATCGGCAACGTAATTAGCATGCCGAATATTACTTGGAATGTGAATTACAACGAAATCGCTAATTCATAAGACCATTTTACAATTCTGGCCCAAGTTAGAAGCAGAGCCAATATTGCAAGATGTCGATAGTCCATATCTCGGAAACTATAAGAGATAATGCAATTTGGCAATCGGCAACGTAATTAGCATGCCGAATATTACTTGGAATGTGAATTACAACGAAATCGCTAATTCATAAGACCATTTTACAATTCTGGCTCAAGTTAGAAGCAGAGCCAATATTGCAAGATGTCGATAGTCCATATCTTGGAAACTATAAGAGATAACGCAATTTGGCAATCGGCAACGTAATTAGCATGCCGAATATTACTTGGAATGTGAATTACAACGAAATCGCTAATTCATAAGACCATTTTACAATTCTGGCTCAAGTTAGAAGCAGAGCCAATATTGCAAGATGTCGATAGTCCATATCTCGGAAACTATAAGAGATAACGCAATTTGGCAATCGGCAACGTAATTAGCATGCCGAATATTACTTGGAAAGTGAATTACAACGAAATCGCTAATTCATAAGACCATTTTACAATTCTGGCCCAAGTTAGAAGCAGAGCCAATATTGCAAGATGTCGATAGTCCATATCTCGGAAACTATAAGAGATAATGCAATTTGGCAATCGGCAACGTAATTAGCATGCCGAATATTACTTGGAATGTGAATTACAACGAAATCGCTAATTCATAAGACCATTTTACAATTCTGGCCCAAGTTAGAAGCAGAGCCAATATTGCAAGATGTCGATAGTCCATATCTCGGAAACTGTAAGAGATAACGCAATTTGACAATCGGCAACGTAATTAGCATGCCGAATATTACTTGGAATGTGAATTACAACGAAATCGCTAATTCATAAGACCATTTTACAATTCTGGCCCAAGTTAGAAGCAGAGCCAATATTGTAAAAGGTCGATAGTCCATATCTCGGAAACTATAAGAGATAATGCAATTTGGCCATCGGCAGTGTAATTAGCATGCCGAATATTACTTGGAATGTGAATTTCAACGAAATGGCTAATTCATAAGACCATTTTACAATTCTGGCTCAAGTTAGAAGCAGAGCCAATATTGCAAGATGTCGATAGTCCATATCTCGGAAACTACAAGAGATAACGCAATTTGGCAATCGGCAACGTAATTAGCATGCCGAATATTACTTGGAATGTGAATCACAACGAAATCGCTAATTCATAAGACCATTTTACAATTCTGGCACAAGTTAGAAGCAGAGCCAATATTGCAAGAAGTCGATAGTTCATATCTCGGAAACTATAAGAGATAATGCAATTTGACAATCGGCAACGTAATTAGCATGCCAAATATTACTTGGAATGTGAATTGGAGCGAAATCGCTAATTCATAAGACCATTTTACTATTTTGACCCAAGTTAGAAGCAGAGCCAATATTGTAAAATGTCGATAGTCCATATCTCGGAAACTATAAGAGATAATGCAATTTTGCCATCGGCAGTGTAATTAGCATGCCGAATATTACTTGGAATGTGAATTACAACGAAATCGCTAATTCATAAGACCATTTTACAATTCTGGCCCAAGTTAGAAACAGAGCCAATATTGCAAGATGTGGATAGTCCATATCTCGGAAACTATAAGAGATAACGCAATTTGGCAATAGGCAACGTAATTAGCATGCCGAATATTACTTGGAATGTGAATTACAACGAAATCGCTAATTCATAAGACCATTTTACAATTCTGGCCCAAGTTAGAAGCAAAGCCAATATTGCAAGATGTGGATAGTCCATATCTCGGAAACTATAAGAGATAATGCAATTTGGCAATCGGCAACGTAATTAGCATGCCGAATATTACTTGGAGTGTGAATTACAACGAAATCGCTAATTCATAAGACCATTTTACAATTTTGGCCCAAGTTAAAAGCAGAGCCAATATTGCATGATGTCGATAGTCCATATCTCGGAAACTATAAGAGATAATGCAATTTGGCAATCGGCAACGTAATTAGCATACCGAATATTACTTGGAATGTGAATTACAACGAAATCGCTAATTCATAAGACCATTTTACAATTCTGGCTCAAGTTAGAAGCAGAGCCAATATTGCAAGATGTCGATAGTCCATATCTCGGAAACTATAAGAGATAACGCAATTTGGCAATCGGCAACGTAATTAGCATGCCGAATATTACTTGGAATGTGAATTGGAGCGAAATCGCTAATTCATAAGACCATTTTACAATTCTGGCCCAAGTTAGAAGCAGAGCCAATATTGTAAAATGTCGATAGTCCATACCTCGGAAACTATAAGAGATAATGCAATTTGGCCATCGGCAGTGTAATTAGCATGCCGAATATTACTTGGAATGTGAATTACAACGAAATCGCTAATTCATAAGACCATTTTACAATTCTGGCTCAAGTTAGAAGCAGAGCCAATATTGCAAGATGTTGATAGTCCATATCTCGGAAACTATAAGAGATAACGCAATTTGGCAATCGGCAACGTAATTAGCATGCCGAATATTACTTGGAATGTGAATTACAACGAAATCGCTAATTCATAAGACCATTTTACAATTCTGGTTCCAGTTAGAAGCAGAGCCAATATTGCAAGATGTCGATAGTCCATATCTCGGAAACTATAAGAGATAACGCAATTTGGCAATCGGCAACGTAATTAGCATGCCGAATATTACTTGGAATGAGAATTACAATGGAATCGCTAATTCATAAGACCATTTTACAATTCTGGCCCAAGTTAGAAGCAAAGCCAATATTGCAAGATGTGGATAGTCCATATCTCGGAAACTATAAGAGATAATGCAATTTGGCAATCGGCAACGTAATTAGCATGCCGAATATTACTTGGAGTGTGAATTACAACGAAATCGCTAATTCATAAGACCATTTTACAATTTTGGCCCAAGTTAAAAGCAGAGCCAATATTGCAAGATGTTGATAGTCCATATCTCGGAAACTATAAGAGATAACGCAATTTGGCAATAGGCAACGTAATTAGCATGCCGAATATTACTTGGAATGTGAATTACAACGAAATCGCTAATTCATAAGACCATTTTACAATTCTGGCCCAAGTTAGAAGCAAAGCCAATATTGCAAGATGTGGATAGTCCATATCTCGGAAACTATAAGAGATAATGCAATTTGGCAATCGGCAACGTAATTAGCATGCCGAATATTACTTGGAGTGTGAATTAAAACGAAATCGCTAATTCATAAGACCATTTTACAATTTTGGCCCAAGTTAAAAGCAGAGCCAATATTGCATGATGTCGATAGTCCATATCTCGGAAACTATAAGAGATAATGCAATTTGGCAATCGGCTACGTAATTAGCATACCGAATATTACTTGGAATGTGAATTACAACGAAATCGCTAATTCATAAGACCATTTTACAATTCTGGCTCAAGTTAGAAGCAGAGCCAATATTGCAAGATGTCGATAGTCCATATCTCGGAAACTATAAGAGATAACGCAATTTGGCAATCGGCAACGTAATTAGCATGCCGAATATTACTTGGAATGTGAATTGGAGCGAAATCGCTAATTCATAAGACCATTTTACAATTCTGGCCCAAGTTAGAAGCAGAGCCAATATTGTAAAATGTCGATAGTCCATACCTCGGAAACTATAAGAGATAATGCAATTTGGCCATCGGCAGTGTAATTAGCATGCCGAATATTACTTGGAATGTGAATTACAACGAAATCGCTAATTCATAAGACCATTTTACAATTCTGGCCCAAGTTAGAAGCAGAGCCAATATTGCAAGATGTCGATAGTCCATATCTCGGAAACTATAAGAGATAACGCAATTTGGCAATCGGCAACGTAATTAGCATGCCGAATATTACTTGGAATGTGCATTACAACGAAATCGCCAATTCATAAGACCATTTTACAATTCTGGCCCAAGTTAGAAGCAGAGCCAATATTGCAAGATGTCGATAGTCCATATCTCGGAAACTATAAGAGATAACGCAATTTGGCAATCGGCAACGTAATTAGCATGCCGAATATTACTTGGAATGTGAATTGGAGCGAAATCGCTAATTCATAAGACCATTTTACAATTCTGGCCCAAGTTAGAAGCAGAGCCAATATTGTAAAATGTCGATAGTCCTTATCTCGGAAACTATAAGAGATAATGCAATTTGGCCATCGGCAGTGTAATTAGCATGCCGAATATTACTTGGAATGTGAATTGGAGCGAAATCGCTAATTCATAAGACCATTTTACAATTTTGACCCAAGTTAGAAGCAGAGCCAATATTGTAAAATGTCGATAGTCCATATCTCGGAAACTATAAGAGATAATGCAATTTGGCAATCGGCAACGTAATTAGCATGCCGAATATTACTTGGAATGTGAATTACAATGAAATCGCAAATTCATAAGACCATTTTACAATTCTGGCCCAAGTTAGAAGCAGAGCCAATATTGTAAAATGTCGATAGTCCATATCTCGGAAACTATAAGAGATAATGCAATTTGGCCATCGGCAGTGTAATTAGCATGCCGAATATTACTTGGAATGTGAATTGGAGCGAAATCGCTAATTCATAAGACCATTTTACAATTCTGGCCCAAGTTAGAAGCAGAGCCACTATTGTAAAATGTCGATAGTCCATATCTCGGAAGCTATAAGAGATAATGCAATTTGGCCATCGGCACTGTAATTAGCATGCCGAATATTACTTGGAATATGAATTACAACGAAATCGCTAATTCATAAGACCATTTTACAATTCTGGCTCAAGTTAGAAGCAGAGCCAATATTGCAAGATGTCGATAGTCCATATCTCGGAAACTATAAGAGATAACGCAAATTGGCAATCGGCAACGTAATTAGCATGCCGAATATTACTTGGAATGTGAATTACAATGAAATCGCTAATTCATAAGACCATTTTACAATTCTGGCTCAAGTTAGAAGCAGAGCCAATATTGCAAGATGTCGATAGTCCATATCTCAGAAACTATAAGAGATAACGCAATTTGGCAATCGGCAACGTAATTAGCATGCCGAATATTACTTGGAATGTGAATTACAACGAAATCGCTAATTCATAAGACCATTTTACAATTCTGGCCCAAGTTAGAAGCAGAGCCAATATTGCAAGATGTCGATAGTCCATATCTCGGAAACTATAAGAGATAATGCAATTTGGCAATCGGCAACGTAATTAGCATGCCGAAAATTACTTGGAATGTGAATTACAACGCAATCGCTAATTCATAAGACCATTTTACAATTCTGGCCCAAGTTAGAAGCAGAGCCAATATTGCAAGATGTCGATAGTCCATATCTCGGAAACTATAAGAGATAACGCAATTTGGCAATCGGCAACGTAATTAGCATGCCGAATATTACTTGGAATGTGAATTACAACGAAATCGTTAATTCATAAGACCATTTTACAATTCTGGCCCAAGTTAGAAGCAGAGCCAATATTGTAAAATGTCGATAGTCCATATCTCGGAAACTAAAAGAGATAATGCAATTTGGCCGTCGGCAGTGTAATTAGCATGCCGAATATTACTTGGAATGTGAATTTCAACGAAATCGCTAATTCATAAGACCATTTTACAATTCTGGCTCAAGTTAGAAGCAGAGCCAATATTGCAAGATGTCGATAGTCCATATCTCGGAAACTACAAGAGATAACGCAATTTGGCAATCGGCAACGTAATTAGCATGCCGAATATTACTTGGAATGTGAATTACAACGAAATCGCTAATTCATAAGACCATTTTACAATTCTGGCACAAGTTAGAAGCAGAGCCAATATTGCAAGATGTCGATAGTTCATATCTCGGAAACTATAAGAGATAATGCAATTTGGCAATCGGCAACGTAATTAGCATGCCAAATATTACTTGGAATGTGAATTGGAGCGAAATCGCTAATTCATAAGACCATTTTACTATTTTGACCCAAGTTAGAAGCAGAGCCAATATTGTAAAATGTCGATAGTCCATATCTCGGAAACTATAAGAGATAATGCAATTTTGCCATAGGCAGTGTAATTAGCATGCCGAATATTACTTGGAATGTGAATTACAACGAAATCGCTAATTCATAAGACCATTTTACAATTCTGGCCCAAGTTAGAAGCAGAGCCAATATTGTAAAATGTCGATAGTCCATATCTCGGAAACTATAAGAGATAATGCAATTTGGCCATCGGCAGTGTAATTAGCATGCCGAATATTACTTGGAATGTGAATTGGAGCGAATTCGCTAATTCATAAGACCATTTTACAATTTTGACCCAAGTTAGAAGCAGAGCCAATATTGTAAAATGTCGATAGTCCATATCTCGGAAACTATAAGAGATAATGCAATTTGGCAGTCGGCAACGTAATTAGCATGCCGAATATTACTTGGAATGTGAATTACAATGAAATCGCAAATTCATAAGACCATTTTACAATTCTGGCCCAAGTTAGAAGCAGAGCCAATATTGTAAAATGTCGATAGTCCATATCTCGGAAACTATAAGAGATAATGCAATTTGGCCATCGGCAGTGTAATTAGCATGCCGAATATTACTTGGAATGTGAATTGGAGCGAAATCGCTAATTCATAAGACCATTTTACAATTCTGGCTCAAGTTAGAAGCAGAGCCAATATTGCAAGATGTCGATAGTCCATATCTCGGAAACTATAAGAGATAACGCAATTTGGCAATCGGCAACGTAATTAGCATGCCGAATATTACTTGGAATGTGAATTACAACGAAATCGCTAATTCATAAGACCATTTTACAATTCTGGCTCAAGTTAGAAGCAGAGCCAATATTGCAAGATGTCGATAGTCCATATCTCGGAAACTATAAGAGATAACGCAATTTGGCAATCGGCAACGAAATTAGCATGCCGAATATTACTTGGAATGTGAATTACAACGAAATCGCTAATTCATAAGACCATTTTACAATTCTGGCCCAAGTTAGAAGCAGAGCCAATATTGCAAGATGTCGATAGTCCATATCTCAGAAACTATAAGAGATAATGCAATTTGGCAACCGGCAACGTAATCAGCATGCCGAAAATTACTTGGAATGTGAATTACAACGAAATCGCTAATTCATAAGACCATTTTACAATTCTGGCCCAAGTTAGAAGCAGAGCCAATATTGCAAGATGTCGATAGTCCATATCTCGGAAACTATAAGAGATAACGCAATTTGGCAATCGGCAACGTAATTAGCATGCCGAATATTACTTGGAATGTGAATTACAACGAAATTGTTAATTCATAAGACCATTTTACAATTCTGGCCCAAGTTAGAAGCAGAGCCAATATTGTAAAATGTCTATAGTCCATATCTCGGAAACTATAAGAGATAATGCAATTTGGCCATCGGCAGTGTAATTAGCATGCCGAATATTACTTGGAATGTGAATTTCAACGAAATCGCTAATTCATAAGACCATTTTACAATTCTGGCTCAAGTTAGAAGCAGAGCCAATATTGCAAGATGTCGATAGTCCATACCTCGGAAACTACAAGAGATAACGCAATTTGGCAATCGGCAACGTAATTAGCATGCCGAATATTACTTGGAATGTGAATTACAACGAAATCGCTAATTCATAAGACCATTTTACAATTGTGGCACAAGTTAGAAGCAGAGCCAATATTGCAAGATGTCGATAGTTCATATCTCGGAAACTATAAGAGATAATGCAATTTGGCAATCGGCAACGTAATTAGCATGCCAAATATTATTGGAATGTGAATTGGAGCGAAATCGCTAATTCATAAGACCATTTTACAATTCTGGCTCAAGTTAGAAGCAGAGCCAATATTGCAAGATGTCGATAGTCCATATCTCGGAAACTATAAGAGATAACGCAATTTGGCAATCGGCAACGTAATTAGCATGCCGAATATTACTTGGAATGTGAATTACAACGAAATCGCTAATTCATAAGACCATTTTACAATTCTGGCCCAAGTTAGAAACAGGGCCAATATTGCAAGATGTGGATAGTCCATATCTCGGAAACTATAAGAGATAATGCAATTTGGTAATCGGCAACGTAATTAGCATGCCGAATATTACTTGGAATGTGAATTACAACGAAATCGCTAATTCATAAGACCATTTTACAATTCTGGCCCAAGTTAGAAGCAGAGCCAATATTGCAAGATGTCGATAGTCCATATCTCGGAAACTATAAGAGATAATGCAATTTGGCAATCGGCAACGTAATTAGCATGCCGAATATTACTTGGAATGTGAATTACAACGAAATCGCTAATTCATAAGGCCATTTTACAATTCTGGCTCAAGTTAGAAGCAGAGCCAATATTGTAAGATGTCGATAGTCCATATCTCGGAAACTATAAGAGATAATGCAATTTGGCCATCGGCAGTGTAATTAGCATGCCGAATATTACTTGGAATGTCAATTTCAACGAAATCGCTAATTCATAAGACCATTTTATAATTCTGGCTCAAGTTAGAAGCAGAGCCAATATTGCAAGATGTCGATAGTCCATATCTCGGAAACTACAAGAGATAACGCAATTTGGCAATCGGCAACGTAATTAGCATGCCGAATATTACTTGGAATGTGAATTACAACGAAATCGCTAATTCATAAGACCATTTTACAATTCTGGCACAAGTTAGAAGCAGAGCCAATATTGCAAGATGTCGATAGTTCATATCTCGGAAACTATAAGAGATAATGCAATTTGGCAATCGGCAACGTAATTAGCATGCCAAATATTACTTGGAATGTGAATTAGAGCGAAATCGCTAATTCATAAGACCATTTTACAATTCTGGCTCAAGTTAGAAGCAGAGCCAATATTGCAAGATGTCGATAGTCCATATCTCGGAAACTATAAGAGATAACGCAATTTGGCAATCGGCAACGTAATTAGCATGCCGAATATTACTTGGAATGTGAATTACAACGAAATCGCTAATTCATAAGACCATTTTACAATTTTGACCCAAGTTAGAAGCAGAGCCAATATTGTAAAATGTCGATAGTCCATATCTCGGAAACTATAAGAGATAATGCAATTTTGCAATCGGCGGTGTAATTAGCATGCCGAATATTACTTGGAATGTGAATTACAACGAAATCGCTAATTCATAAGACCATTTTACAATTCTGGCCCAAGTTAGAAACAGGGCCAATATTGCAAGATGTGGATAGTCCATATCTCGGAAACTATAAGAGATAATGCAATTTGGTAATCGGCAACGTAATTAGCATGCCGAATATTACTTGGAATGTGAATTACAACGAAATCGCTAATTCATAAGACCAATTAACAATTCTGGCCCAAGTTAGAAGCAGAGCCAATATTGCAAGATGTCGATAGTCCATATCTCGGAAAACTTGGAATGTGAATTACAACGAAATCGCTAATTTATAAGACCATTTTACAATTCTAGCTCAAGTTAGAAGCAGAGCCAATATTGCAAGATGTCGATAGTCCATATCTCGGAAACTATAAGAGATAATGCAATTTGGCCATCGGCAGTGTAATTAGCATGCCGAATATTACTTGGAATATGAATTACAACGAAATCGCTAATTCATAAGACCATTTTACAATTCTGGCTCAAGTTAGAAGCAGAGCCAATATTGCAAGATGTCGATAGTCCATATCTCAGAAACTATAAGAGATAACGCAATTTGGCAATCGGCAACGTAATTAGCATGCCGAATATTACTTGGAATGTGAATTACAACGAAATCGCTAATTCATAAGACCATTTTACAATTCTGGCTCAAGTTAGAAGCAGAGCCAATATTGCAAGATGTCGATAGTTCATATCTCGGAAACTATAAGATATAATGCAATTTGGCAATCGGCAACGTAATTAGCATGCCGAATATTACTTGGGATGTGAATTGGAGCGAAATCGCTAATTCATAAGACCATTTTACAATTTTGACACAAGTTAGAAGCAGAGCCAATATTGTAAAATGTCGATGGTCCATATCTCGGAAACTATAAGAGATAATGCAATTTGGCAATCGGCAACGTAATTAGCATGCCGAATATTACTTGGAATGTAAATTGGAGCGAAATCGCTAATTCATAAGACCATTTTACAATTTTGACACAAGTTAGAAGCAGAGCCAATATTGTAAAATGTCGATAGTCCATATCTCGGAAACTATAAGAGATAACGCAATTTGGCAATCGGCAACGTAATTAGCATGCCGAATATTACTTGGAATGTGAATTACAACGAAATCGCTAATTCATAAGACCATTTTACAATTCTGGCCCAAGTTAGAAGCAGAGCCAATATTGCAAGATGTCGATAGTCCATATCTCGAAAACTATAAGAGATAATGCAATTTGGCAATCGGCAACGTAATTAGCATGCCGAAAATTACTTGGAATGTGAATTACAACGCAATCGCTAATTCATAAGACCATTTTACAATTCTGGCCCAAGTTAGAAGCAGAGCCAATATTGCAAGATGTCGATAGTCCATATCTCGGAAACTATAAGAGATAACGCAATTTGGCAATCGGCAACGTAATTAGCATGCCGAATATTACTTGGAATGTGAATTACAACGAAATCGTTAATTCATAAGACCATTTTACAATTCTGGCCCAAGTTAGAAGCAGAGCCAATATTGTAAAATGTCGATAGTCCATATCTCGGAAACTAAAAGAGATAATGCAATTTGGCCGTCGGCAGTGTAATTAGCATGCCGAATATTACTTGGAATGTGAATTTCAACGAAATCGCTAATTCATAAGACCATTTTACAATTCTGGCTCAAGTTAGAAGCAGAGCCAATATTGCAAGATGTCGATAGTCCATATCTCGGAAACTACAAGAGATAACGCAATTTGGCAATCGGCAACATAATTAGCATGCCGAATATTACTTGGAATGTGAATTACAACGAAATCGCTAATTCATAAGACCATTTTACAATTCTGGCACAAGTTAGAAGCAGAGCCAATATTGCAAGATGTCGATAGTTCATATCTCGGAAACTATAAGAGATAATGCAATTTGGCAATCGGCAACGTAATTAGCATGCCAAATATTACTTGGAATGTGAATTGGAGCGAAATCGCTAATTCATAAGACCATTTTACTATTTTGACCCAAGTTAGAAGCAGAGCCAATATTGTAAAATGTCGATAGTCCATATCTCGGAAACTATAAGAGATAATGCAATTTTGCCATCGGCAGTGTAATTAGCATGCCGAATATTACTTGGAATGTGAATTACAACGAAATCGCTAATTCATAAGACCATTTTACAATTCTGGCCCAAGTTAGAAGCAGAGCCAATATTGTAAAATGTCGATAGTCCATATCTCGGAAACTATAAGAGATAATGCAATTTGGCCATCGGCAGTGTAATTAGCATGCCGAATATTACTTGGAATGTGAATTGGAGCGAATTCGCTAATTCATAAGACCATTTTACAATTTTGACCCAAGTTAGAAGCAGAGCCAATATTGCAAGATGTCGATAGTCCATATCTCGGAAACTGTAAGAGATAACGCAATTTGGCAATCGGCAACGTAATTAGCATGCCGAATATTACTTGGAATGTGAATTACAACGAAATCGCTAATTCATAAGACCATTTTACAATTCTGGCTCAAGTTAGAAGCAGAGCCAATAATGCAAGATGTCGATAGTCCATATCTCGGAAACTATAAGAGATAACGCAATTTGTTAATCGGCAACGTAATTAGCATGCCGAATATTACTTGGAATGTGAATTACAACGAAATCGCTAATTCATAAGACCATTTTACAATTCTGGCCCAAGTTAGAAGCAGAGCCAATATTGCAAGATGTCGATAGTCCATATCTCGGAAACTATAAGAGATAATGCAATTTGGCAATCGGCAACGTAATTAGCATGCCGAATATTACTTGGAATGTGAATTACAACGAAATCGCTAATTCATAAGACCATTTTACAATTCTGGCTCAAGTTAGAAGCAGAGCCAATATTGCAAGATGTCGATAGTCCATATCTCGGAAACTATAAGAGATAACGCAATTTGGCAATCGGCAACGTAATTAGCATGCCGAATATTACTTGGAATGTGAATTACAACGAAATCGCTAATTCATAAGACCATTTTACAATTCTGGCTCAAGTTAGAAGCAGAGCCAATATTGCAAGATGTCGATAGTCCATATCTCGGAAACTATAAGAGATAACGCAATTTGGCAATCGGCAACGTAATTAGCATGCCGAATATTACTTGGAAAGTGAATTACAACGAAATCGCTAATTCATAAGACCATTTTACAATTCTGGCCCAAGTTAGAAGCAGAGCCAATATTGCAAGATGTCGATAGTCCATATCTCGGAAACTATAAGAGATAATGCAATTTGGCAATCGGCAACGTAATTAGCATGCCGAATATTACTTGGAATGTGAATTACAACGAAATCGCTAATTCATAAGACCATTTTACAATTCTGGCCCAAGTTAGAAGCAGAGCCAATATTGCAAGAT
The DNA here is from genome assembly GCF_030347505.1 of Rhynchophorus ferrugineus. Classification (NCBI taxonomy): domain Eukaryota; kingdom Metazoa; phylum Arthropoda; class Insecta; order Coleoptera; family Curculionidae; genus Rhynchophorus; species Rhynchophorus ferrugineus. The sequence continues at coordinate 21,946,808 of NW_027472586.1, read as the reverse complement.
GTCGATAGTCCATATCTCGGAAACTGTAAGAGATAACGCAATTTGACAATCGGCAACGTAATTAGCATACCGAATATTACTTGGAATGTGAATTACAACGAAATCGCTAATTCATAAGACCATTTTACAATTCTGGCCCAAGTTAGAAGCAGAGCCAATATTGTAAAAGGTCGATAGTCCATATCTCGGAAACTATAAGAGATAATGCAATTTGGCCATCGGCAGTGTAATTAGCATGCCGAATATTACTTGGAATGTGAATTTCAACGAAATCGCTAATTCATAAGACCATTTTACAATTCTGGCTCAAGTTAGAAGCAGAGCCAATATTGCAAGATGTCGATAGTCCATATCTCGGAAACTACAAGAGATAACGCAATTTGGCAATCGGCAACGTAATTAGCATGCCGAATATTACTTGGAATGTGAATCACAACGAAATCGCTAATTCATAAGACCATTTTACAATTCTGGCACAAGTTAGAAGCAGAGCCAATATTGCAAGAAGTCGATAGTTCATATCTCGGAAACTATAAGAGATAATGCAATTTGACAATTGGCAACGTAATTAGCATGCCAAATATTACTTGGAATGTGAATTGGAGCGAAATCGCTAATTCATAAGACCATTTTACTATTTTGACCCAAGTTAGAAGCAGAGCCAATATTGTAAAATGTCGATAGTCCATATCTCGGAAACTATAAGAGATAATGCAATTTTGCCATCGGCAGTGTAATTAGCATGCCGAATATTACTTGGAATGTGAATTACAACGAAATCGCTAATTCATAAGACCATTTTACAATTCTGGCCCAAGTTAGAAACAGAGCCAATATTGCAAGATGTGGATAGTCCATATCTCGGAAACTATAAGAGATAACGCAATTTGGCAATAGGCAACGTAATTAGCATGCCGAATATTACTTGGAATGTGAATTACAACGAAATCGCTAATTCATAAGACCATTTTACAATTCTGGCCCAAGTTAGAAGCAAAGCCAATATTGCAAGATGTGGATAGTCCATATCTCGGAAACTATAAGAGATAATGCAATTTGGCAATCGGCAACGTAATTAGCATGCCGAATATTACTTGGAGTGTGAATTACAACGAAATCGCTAATTCATAAGACCATTTTACAATTCTGGCCCAAGTTAGAAGCAAAGCCAATATTGCAAGATGTGGATAGTCCATATCTCGGAAACTATAAGAGATAATGCAATTTGGCAATTGGCAACGTAATTAGCATGCCAAATATTACTTGGAATGTGAATTGGAGCGAAATCGCTAATTCATAAGACCATTTTACTATTTTGACCCAAGTTAGAAGCAGAGCCAATATTGTAAAATGTCGATAGTCCATATCTCGGAAACTATAAGAGATAATGCAATTTTGCCATCGGCAGTGTAATTAGCATGCCGAATATTACTTGGAATGTGAATTACAACGAAATCGCTAATTCATAAGACCATTTTACAATTCTGGCCCAAGTTAGAAACAGAGCCAATATTGCAAGATGTGGATAGTCCATATCTCGGAAACTATAAGAGATAACGCAATTTGGCAATAGGCAACGTAATTAGCATGCCGAATATTACTTGGAATGTGAATTACAACGAAATCGCTAATTCATAAGACCATTTTACAATTCTGGCCCAAGTTAGAAGCAAAGCCAATATTGCAAGATGTGGATAGTCCATATCTCGGAAACTATAAGAGATAATGCAATTTGGCAATCGGCAACGTAATTAGCATGCCGAATATTACTTGGAGTGTGAATTACAACGAAATCGCTAATTCATAAGACCATTTTACAATTTTGGCCCAAGTTAAAAGCAGAGCCAATATTGCATGATGTCGATAGTCCATATCTCGGAAACTATAAGAGATAATGCAATTTGGCAATCGGCAACGTAATTAGCATACCGAATATTACTTGGAATGTGAATTACAACGAAATCGCTAATTCATAAGACCATTTTACAATTCTGGCTCAAGTTAGAAGCAGAGCCAATATTGCAAGATGTCGATAGTCCATATCTCGGAAACTATAAGAGATAACGCAATTTGGCAATCGGCAACGTAATTAGCATGCCGAATATTACTTGGAATGTGAATTGGAGCGAAATCGCTAATTCATAAGACCATTTTACAATTCTGGCCCAAGTTAGAAGCAGAGCCAATATTGTAAAATGTCGATAGTCCATACCTCGGAAACTATAAGAGATAATGCAATTTGGCCATCGGCAGTGTAATTAGCATGCCGAATATTACTTGGAATGTGAATTACAACGAAATCGCTAATTCATAAGACCATTTTACATTTCTGGCTCAAGTTAGAAGCAGAGCCAATATTGCAAGATGTTGATAGTCCATATCTCGGAAACTATAAGAGATAACGCAATTTGGCAATCGGCAACGTAATTAGCATGCCGAATATTACTTGGAATGTGAATTACAACGAAATCGCTAATTCATAAGACCATTTTACAATTCTGGTTCCAGTTAGAAGCAGAGCCAATATTGCAAGATGTCGATAGTCCATATCTCGGAAACTATAAGAGATAACGCAATTTGGCAATCGGCAACGTAATTAGCATGCCGAATATTACTTGGAATGAGAATTACAATGGAATCGCTAATTCATAAGACCATTTTACAATTCTGGCCCAAGTTAGAAGCAAAGCCAATATTGCAAGATGTGGATAGTCCATATCTCGGAAACTATAAGAGATAATGCAATTTGGCAATCGGCAACGTAATTAGCATGCCGAATATTACTTGGAATGTGAATTACAACGAAATCGCTAATTCATAAGACCATTTTACAATTCTGGCCCAAGTTAGAAGCAAAGCCAATATTGCAAGATGTGGATAGTCCATATCTCGGAAACTATAAGAGATAATGCAATTTGGCAATCGGCAACGTAATTAGCATGCCGAATATTACTTGGAGTGTGAATTAAAACGAAATCGCTAATTCATAAGACCATTTTACAATTTTGGCCCAAGTTAAAAGCAGAGCCAATATTGCATGATGTCGATAGTCCATATCTCGGAAACTATAAGAGATAATGCAATTTGGCAATCGGCAACGTAATTAGCATACCGAATATTACTTGGAATGTGAATTACAACGAAATCGCTAATTCATAAGACCATTTTACAATTCTGGCTCAAGTTAGAAGCAGAGCCAATATTGCAAGATGTCGATAGTCCATATCTCGGAAACTATAAGAGATAACGCAATTTGGCAATCGGCAACGTAATTAGCATGCCGAATATTACTTGGAATGTGAATTGGAGCGAAATCGCTAATTCATAAGACCATTTTACAATTCTGGCCCAAGTTAGAAGCAGAGCCAATATTGTAAAATGTCGATAGTCCATACCTCGGAAACTATAAGAGATAATGCAATTTGGCCATCGGCAGTGTAATTAGCATGCCGAATATTACTTGGAATGTGAATTACAACGAAATCGCTAATTCATAAGACCATTTTACAATTCTGGCCCAAGTTAGAAGCAGAGCCAATATTGCAAGATGTCGATAGTCCATATCTCGGAAACTATAAGAGATAACGCAATTTGGCAATCGGCAACGTAATTAGCATGCCGAATATTACTTGGAATGTGAATTGGAGCGAAATCGCTAATTCATAAGACCATTTTACAATTCTGGCCCAAGTTAGAAGCAGAGCCAATATTGTAAAATGTCGATAGTCCATATCTCGGAAACTATAAGAGATAATGCAATTTTGCCATCGGCAGTGTAATTAGCATGCCGAATATTACTTGGAATGTGAATTACAACGAAATCGCTAATTCATAAGACCATTTTACAATTCTGGCCCAAGTTAGAAGCAGAGCCAATATTGTAAAATGTCGATAGTCCATATCTCGGAAACTATAAGAGATAATGCAATTTGGCCATCGGCAGTGTAATTAGCATGCCGAATATTACTTGGAATGTGAATTGGAGCGAATTCGCTAATTCATAAGACCATTTTACAATTTTGACCCAAGTTAGAAGCAGAGCCAATATTGCAAGATGTCGATAGTCCATATCTCGGAAACTGTAAGAGATAACGCAATTTGGCAATCGGCAACGTAATTAGCATGCCGAATATTACTTGGAATGTGAATTACAACGAAATCGCTAATTCATAAGACCATTTTACAATTCTGGCTCAAGTTAGAAGCAGAGCCAATAATGCAAGATGTCGATAGTCCATATCTCGGAAACTATAAGAGATAACGCAATTTGTTAATCGGCAACGTAATTAGCATGCCGAATATTACTTGGAATGTGAATTACAACGAAATCGCTAATTCATAAGACCATTTTACAATTCTGGCCCAAGTTAGAAGCAGAGCCAATATTGCAAGATGTCGATAGTCCATATCTCGGAAACTATAAGAGATAATGCAATTTGGCAATCGGCAACGTAATTAGCATGCCGAATATTACTTGGAATGTGAATTACAACGAAATCGCTAATTCATAAGACCATTTTACAATTCTGGCTCAAGTTAGAAGCAGAGCCAATATTGCAAGATGTCGATAGTCCATATCTCGGAAACTATAAGAGATAACGCAATTTGGCAATCGGCAACGTAATTAGCATGCCGAATATTACTTGGAATGTGAATTACAACGAAATCGCTAATTCATAAGACCATTTTACAATTCTGGCTCAAGTTAGAAGCAGAGCCAATATTGCAAGATGTCGATAGTCCATATCTCGGAAACTATAAGAGATAACGCAATTTGGCAATCGGCAACGTAATTAGCATGCCGAATATTACTTGGAAAGTGAATTACAACGAAATCGCTAATTCATAAGACCATTTTACAATTCTGGCCCAAGTTAGAAGCAGAGCCAATATTGCAAGATGTCGATAGTCCATATCTCGGAAACTATAAGAGATAATGCAATTTGGCAATCGGCAACGTAATTAGCATGCCGAATATTACTTGGAATGTGAATTACAACGAAATCGCTAATTCATAAGACCATTTTACAATTCTGGCCCAAGTTAGAAGCAGAGCCAATATTGCAAGATGTCGATAGTCCATATCTCGGAAACTGTAAGAGATAACGCAATTTGACAATCGGCAACGTAATTAGCATGCCGAATATTACTTGGAATGTGAATTACAACGAAATCGCTAATTCATAAGACCATTTTACAATTCTGGCCCAAGTTAGAAGCAGAGCCAATATTGTAAAAGGTCGATAGTCCATATCTCGGAAACTATAAGAGATAATGCAATTTGGCCATCGGCAGTGTAATTAGCATGCCGAATATTACTTGGAATGTGAATTTCAACGAAATCGCTAATTCATAAGACCATTTTACACTTCTGGCTCAAGTTAGAAGCAGAGCCAATATTGCAAGATGTCGATAGTCCATATCTCGGAAACTACAAGAGATAACGCAATTTGGCAATCGGCAACGTAATTAGCATGCCGAATATTACTTGGAATGTGAATCACAACGAAATCGCTAATTCATAAGACCATTTTACAATTCTGGCACAAGTTAGAAGCAGAGCCAATATTGCAAGAAGTCGATAGTTCATATCTCGGAAACTATAAGAGATAATGCAATTTGACAATTGGCAACGTAATTAGCATGCCAAATATTACTTGGAATGTGAATTGGAGCGAAATCGCTAATTCATAAGACCATTTTACTATTTTGACCCAAGTTAGAAGCAGAGCCAATATTGTAAAATGTCGATAGTCCATATCTCGGAAACTATAAGAGATAATGCAATTTTGCCATCGGCAGTGTAATTAGCATGCCGAATATTACTTGGAATGTGAATTACAACGAAATCGCTAATTCATAAGACCATTTTACAATTCTGGCCCAAGTTAGAAACAGAGCCAATATTGCAAGATGTGGATAGTCCATATCTCGGAAACTATAAGAGATAACGCAATTTGGCAATAGGCAACGTAATTAGCATGCCGAATATTACTTGGAATGTGAATTACAACGAAATCGCTAATTCATAAGACCATTTTACAATTCTGGCCCAAGTTAGAAGCAAAGCCAATATTGCAAGATGTGGATAGTCCATATCTCGGAAACTATAAGAGATAATGCAATTTGGCAATCGGCAACGTAATTAGCATGCCGAATATTACTTGGAGTGTGAATTACAACGAAATCGCTAATTCATAAGACCATTTTACAATTTTGGCCCAAGTTAAAAGCAGAGCCAATATTGCATGATGTCGATAGTCCATATCTCGGAAACTATAAGAGATAATGCAATTTGGCAATCGGCAACGTAATTAGCATACCGAATATTACTTGGAATGTGAATTACAACGAAATCGCTAATTCATAAGACCATTTTACAATTCTGGCTCAAGTTAGAAGCAGAGCCAATATTGCAAGATGTCGATAGTCCATATCTCGGAAACTATAAGAGATAACGCAATTTGGCAATCGGCAACGTAATTAGCATGCCGAATATTACTTGGAATGTGAATTGGAGCGAAATCGCTAATTCATAAGACCATTTTACAATTCTGGCCCAAGTTAGAAGCAGAGCCAATATTGTAAAATGTCGATAGTCCATACCTCGGAAACTATAAGAGATAATGCAATTTGGCCATCGGCAGTGTAATTAGCATGCCGAATATTACTTGGAATGTGAATTACAACGAAATCGCTAATTCATAAGACCATTTTACATTTCTGGCTCAAGTTAGAAGCAGAGCCAATATTGCAAGATGTTGATAGTCCATATCTCGGAAACTATAAGAGATAACGCAATTTGGCAATCGGCAACGTAATTAGCATGCCGAATATTACTTGGAATGTGAATTACAACGAAATCGCTAATTCATAAGACCATTTTACAATTCTGGTTCCAGTTAGAAGCAGAGCCAATATTGCAAGATGTCGATAGTCCATATCTCGGAAACTATAAGAGATAACGCAATTTGGCAATCGGCAACGTAATTAGCATGCCGAATATTACTTGGAATGAGAATTACAATGGAATCGCTAATTCATAAGACCATTTTACAATTCTGGCCCAAGTTAGAAGCAAAGCCAATATTGCAAGATGTGGATAGTCCATATCTCGGAAACTATAAGAGATAATGCAATTTGGCAATCGGCAACGTAATTAGCATGCCGAATATTACTTGGAATGTGAATTACAACGAAATCGCTAATTCATAAGACCATTTTACAATTCTGGCCCAAGTTAGAAGCAAAGCCAATATTGCAAGATGTGGATAGTCCATATCTCGGAAACTATAAGAGATAATGCAATTTGGCAATCGGCAACGTAATTAGCATGCCGAATATTACTTGGAGTGTGAATTAAAACGAAATCGCTAATTCATAAGACCATTTTACAATTTTGGCCCAAGTTAAAAGCAGAGCCAATATTGCATGATGTCGATAGTCCATATCTCGGAAACTATAAGAGATAATGCAATTTGGCAATCGGCAACGTAATTAGCATACCGAATATTACTTGGAATGTGAATTACAACGAAATCGCTAATTCATAAGACCATTTTACAATTCTGGCTCAAGTTAGAAGCAGAGCCAATATTGCAAGATGTCGATAGTCCATATCTCGGAAACTATAAGAGATAACGCAATTTGGCAATCGGCAACGTAATTAGCATGCCGAATATTACTTGGAATGTGAATTGGAGCGAAATCGCTAATTCATAAGACCATTTTACAATTCTGGCCCAAGTTAGAAGCAGAGCCAATATTGTAAAATGTCGATAGTCCATACCTCGGAAACTATAAGAGATAATGCAATTTGGCCATCGGCAGTGTAATTAGCATGCCGAATATTACTTGGAATGTGAATTACAACGAAATCGCTAATTCATAAGACCATTTTACAATTCTGGCCCAAGTTAGAAGCAGAGCCAATATTGCAAGATGTCGATAGTCCATATCTCGGAAACTATAAGAGATAACGCAATTTGGCAATCGGCAACGTAATTAGCATGCCGAATATTACTTGGAATGTGAATTACAACGAAATCGCCAATTCATAAGACCATTTTACAATTCTGGCCCAAGTTAGAAGCAGAGCCAATATTGCAAGATGTCGATAGTCCATATCTCGGAAACTATAAGAGATAACGCAATTTGGCAATCGGCAACGTAATTAGCATGCCGAATATTACTTGGAATGTGAATTGGAGCGAAATCGCTAATTCATAAGACCATTTTACAATTCTGGCCCAAGTTAGAAGCAGAGCCAATATTGTAAAATGTCGATAGTCCTTATCTCGGAAACTATAAGAGATAATGCAATTTGGCCATCGGCAGTGTAATTAGCATGCCGAATATTACTTGGAATGTGAATTGGAGCGAAATCGCTAATTCATAAGACCATTTTACAATTTTGACCCAAGTTAGAAGCAGAGCCAATATTGTAAAATGTCGATAGTCCATATCTCGGAAACTATAAGAGATAATGCAATTTGGCAATCGGCAACGTAATTAGCATGCCGAATATTACTTGGAATGTGAATTACAATGAAATCGCAAATTCATAAGACCATTTTACAATTCTGGCCCAAGTTAGAAGCAGAGCCAATATTGTAAAATGTCGATAGTCCATATCTCGGAAACTATAAGAGATAATGCAATTTGGCCATCGGCAGTGTAATTAGCATGCCGAATATTACTTGGAATGTGAATTGGAGCGAAATCGCTAATTCATAAGACCATTTTACAATTCTGGCCCAAGTTAGAAGCAGAGCCACTATTGTAAAATGTCGATAGTCCATATCTCGGAAGCTATAAGAGATAATGCAATTTGGCCATCGGCACTGTAATTAGCATGCCGAATATTACTTGGAATATGAATTACAACGAAATCGCTAATTCATAAGACCATTTTACAATTCTGGCTCAAGTTAGAAGCAGAGCCAATATTGCAAGATGTCGATAGTCCATATCTCGGAAACTATAAGAGATAACGCAAATTGGCAATCGGCAACGTAATTAGCATGCCGAATATTACTTGGAATGTGAATTACAATGAAATCGCTAATTCATAAGACCATTTTACAATTCTGGCTCAAGTTAGAAGCAGAGCCAATATTGCAAGATGTCGATAGTCCATATCTCAGAAACTATAAGAGATAACGCAATTTGGCAATCGGCAACGTAATTAGCATGCCGAATATTACTTGGAATGTGAATTACAACGAAATCGCTAATTCATAAGACCATTTTACAATTCTGGCCCAAGTTAGAAGCAGAGCCAATATTGCAAGATGTCGATAGTCCATATCTCGGAAACTATAAGAGATAATGCAATTTGGCAATCGGCAACGTAATTAGCATGCCGAAAATTACTTGGAATGTGAATTACAACGCAATCGCTAATTCATAAGACCATTTTACAATTCTGGCCCAAGTTAGAAGCAGAGCCAATATTGCAAGATGTCGATAGTCCATATCTCGGAAACTATAAGAGATAACGCAATTTGGCAATCGGCAACGTAATTAGCATGCCGAATATTACTTGGAATGTGAATTACAACGAAATCGTTAATTCATAAGACCATTTTACAATTCTGGCCCAAGTTAGAAGCAGAGCCAATATTGTAAAATGTCGATAGTCCATATCTCGGAAACTAAAAGAGATAATGCAATTTGGCCGTCGGCAGTGTAATTAGCATGCCGAATATTACTTGGAATGTGAATTTCAACGAAATCGCTAATTCATAAGACCATTTTACAATTCTGGCTCAAGTTAGAAGCAGAGCCAATATTGCAAGATGTCGATAGTCCATATCTCGGAAACTACAAGAGATAACGCAATTTGGCAATCGGCAACGTAATTAGCATGCCGAATATTACTTGGAATGTGAATTACAACGAAATCGCTAATTCATAAGACCATTTTACAATTCTGGCACAAGTTAGAAGCAGAGCCAATATTGCAAGATGTCGATAGTTCATATCTCGGAAACTATAAGAGATAATGCAATTTGGCAATCGGCAACGTAATTAGCATGCCAAATATTACTTGGAATGTGAATTGGAGCGAAATCGCTAATTCATAAGACCATTTTACTATTTTGACCCAAGTTAGAAGCAGAGCCAATATTGTAAAATGTCGATAGTCCATATCTCGGAAACTATAAGAGATAATGCAATTTTGCCATCGGCAGTGTAATTAGCATGCCGAATATTACTTGGAATGTGAATTACAACGAAATCGCTAATTCATAAGACCATTTTACAATTCTGGCCCAAGTTAGAAGCAGAGCCAATATTGTAAAATGTCGATAGTCCATATCTCGGAAACTATAAGAGATAATGCAATTTGGCCATCGGCAGTGTAATTAGCATGCCGAATATTACTTGGAATGTGAATTGGAGCGAATTCGCTAATTCATAAGACCATTTTACAATTTTGACCCAAGTTAGAAGCAGAGCCAATATTGTAAAATGTCGATAGTCCATATCTCGGAAACTATAAGAGATAATGCAATTTGGCAGTCGGCAACGTAATTAGCATGCCGAATATTACTTGGAATGTGAATTACAATGAAATCGCAAATTCATAAGACCATTTTACAATTCTGGCCCAAGTTAGAAGCAGAGCCAATATTGTAAAATGTCGATAGTCCATATCTCGGAAACTATAAGAGATAATGCAATTTGGCCATCGGCAGTGTAATTAGCATGCCGAATATTACTTGGAATGTGAATTGGAGCGAAATCGCTAATTCATAAGACCATTTTACAATTCTGGCTCAAGTTAGAAGCAGAGCCAATATTGCAAGATGTCGATAGTCCATATCTCGGAAACTATAAGAGATAACGCAATTGGGCAATCGGCAACGTAATTAGCATGCCGAATATTACTTGGAATGTGAATTACAACGAAATCGCTAATTCATAAGACCATTTTACAATTCTGGCTCAAGTTAGAAGCAGAGCCAATATTGCAAGATGTCGATAGTCCATATCTCGGAAACTATAAGAGATAACGCAATTTGGCAATCGGCAACGAAATTAGCATGCCGAATATTACTTGGAATGTGAATTACAACGAAATCGCTAATTCATAAGACCATTTTACAATTCTGGCCCAAGTTAGAAGCAGAGCCAATATTGCAAGATGTCGATAGTCCATATCTCAGAAACTATAAGAGATAATGCAATTTGGCAACCGGCAACGTAATTAGCATGCCGAAAATTACTTGGAATGTGAATTACAACGAAATCGCTAATTCATAAGACCATTTTACAATTCTGGCCCAAGTTAGAAGCAGAGCCAATATTGCAAGATGTCGATAGTCCATATCTCGGAAACTATAAGAGATAACGCAATTTGGCAATCGGCAACGTAATTAGCATGCCGAATATTACTTGGAATGTGAATTACAACGAAATCGTTAATTCATAAGACCATTTTACAATTCTGGCCCAAGTTAGAAGCAGAGCCAATATTGTAAAATGTCTATAGTCCATATCTCGGAAACTATAAGAGATAATGCAATTTGGCCATCGGCAGTGTAATTAGCATGCCGAATATTACTTGGAATGTGAATTTCAACGAAATCGCTAATTCATAAGACCATTTTACAATTCTGGCTCAAGTTAGAAGCAGAGCCAATATTGCAAGATGTCGATAGTCCATATCTCGGAAACTACAAGAGATAACGCAATTTGGCAATCGGCAACGTAATTAGCATGCCGAATATTACTTGGAATGTGAATTACAACGAAATCGCTAATTCATAAGACCATTTTACAATTCTGGCACAAGTTAGAAGCAGAGCCAATATTGCAAGATGTCGATAGTTCATATCTCGGAAACTATAAGAGATAATGCAATTTGGCAATCGGCAACGTAATTAGCATGCCAAATATTATTGGAATGTGAATTGGAGCGAAATCGCTAATTCATAAGACCATTTTACAATTCTGGCTCAAGTTAGAAGCAGAGCCAATATTGCAAGATGTCGATAGTCCATATCTCGGAAACTATAAGAGATAACGCAATTTGGCAATCGGCAACGTAATTAGCATGCCGAATATTACTTGGAATGTGAATTACAACGAAATCGCTAATTCATAAGACCATTTTACAATTTTGACCCAAGTTAGAAGCAGAGCCAATATTGTAAAACTTGGAATGTGAATTACAACGAAATCGCTAATTCATAAGACCATTTTACAATTCTGGCCCAAGTTAGAAACAGGGCCAATATTGCAAGATGTGGATAGTCCATATCTCGGAAACTATAAGAGATAATGCAATTTGGTAATCGGCAACGTAATTAGCATGCCGAATATTACTTGGAATGTGAATTACAACGAAATCGCTAATTCATAAGACCATTTTACAATTCTGGCCCAAGTTAGAAGCAGAGCCAATATTGCAAGATGTCGATAGTCCATATCTCGGAAACTATAAGAGATAATGCAATTTGGCAATCGGCAACGTAATTAGCGTGCCGAATATTACTTGGAATGTGAATTACAACGAAATCGCTAATTCATAAGGCCATTTTACAATTCTGGCTCAAGTTAGAAGCAGAGCCAATATTGCAAGATGTCGATAGTCCATATCTCGGAAACTATAAGAGATAATGCAATTTGGCCATCGGCAGTGTAATTAGCATGCCGAATATTACTTGGAATGTCAATTTCAACGAAATCGCTAATTCATAAGACCATTTTATAATTCTGGCTCAAGTTAGAAGCAGAGCCAATATTGCAAGATGTCGATAGTCCATATCTCGGAAACTATAAGAGATAATGCAATTTGGCAATCGACAACGTAATTAGCATGCCGAATATTACTTGGAATGTGAATTACAACGAAATCGCTAAATCATAAGACCATTTTACAATTCTGGCCCTAGTTAGAAGCAGAGCCAATATTGCAAGATGTCGATAGTCCATATCTCGGAAACTATAAGAGATAATGCAATTTGGCACTCGGCAACGTAATTAGCATGCCGAATATTACTTGGAATGTGAATTACAACGAAATCGCTAATTCATAAGACCATTTTACAATTCTGGCCCAAGTTAGAAGCAGAGCCAATATTGTAAAATGTCGATAGACCATATCTCGGAAACTATAAGAGATAATGCAATTTGGCAATCGGCAACGAAATTAGCATGCCGAATATTACTTGGAATGTGAATTACAACGAAATCGCTAATTCATAAGACCATTTTACAATTCTGGCCCAAGTTAGAAGCAGAGCCAATATTGCAAGATGTCGATAGTCCATATCTCAGAAACTATAAGAGATAATGCAATTTGGCAACCGGCAACGTAATTAGCATGCCGAAAATTACTTGGAATGTGAATTACAACGAAATCGCTAATTCATAAGACCATTTTACAATTCTGGCCCAAGTTAGAAGCAGAGCCAATATTGCAAGATGTCGATAGTCCATATCTCGGAAACTATAAGAGATAACGCAATTTGGCAATCGGCAACGTAATTAGCATGCCGAATATTACTTGGAATGTGAATTACAACGAAATCGTTAATTCATAAGACCATTTTACAATTCTGGCCCAAGTTAGAAGCAGAGCCAATATTGTAAAATGTCTATAGTCCATATCTCGGAAACTATAAGAGATAATGCAATTTGGCCATCGGCAGTGTAATTAGCATGCCGAATATTACTTGGAATGTGAATTTCAACGAAATCGCTAATTCATAAGACCATTTTACAATTCTGGCTCAAGTTAGAAGCAGAGCCAATATTGCAAGATGTCGATAGTCCATATCTCGGAAACTACAAGAGATAACGCAATTTGGCAATCGGCAACGTAATTAGCATGCCGAATATTACTTGGAATGTGAATTACAACGAAATCGCTAATTCATAAGACCATTTTACAATTCTGGCACAAGTTAGAAGCAGAGCCAATATTGCAAGATGTCGATAGTTCATATCTCGGAAACTATAAGAGATAATGCAATTTGGCAATCGGCAACGTAATTAGCATGCCAAATATTATTGGAATGTGAATTGGAGCGAAATCGCTAATTCATAAGACCATTTTACAATTCTGGCTCAAGTTAGAAGCAGAGCCAATATTGCAAGATGTCGATAGTCCATATCTCGGAAACTATAAGAGATAACGCAATTTGGCAATCGGCAACGTAATTAGCATGCCGAATATTACTTGGAATGTGAATTACAACGAAATCGCTAATTCATAAGACCATTTTACAATTTTGACCCAAGTTAGAAGCAGAGCCAATATTGTAAAACTTGGAATGTGAATTACAACGAAATCGCTAATTCATAAGACCATTTTACAATTCTGGCCCAAGTTAGAAACAGGGCCAATATTGCAAGATGTGGATAGTCCATATCTCGGAAACTATAAGAGATAATGCAATTTGGTAATCGGCAACGTAATTAGCATGCCGAATATTACTTGGAATGTGAATTACAACGAAATCGCTAATTCATAAGACCATTTTACAATTCTGGCCCAAGTTAGAAGCAGAGCCAATATTGCAAGATGTCGATAGTCCATATCTCGGAAACTATAAGAGATAATGCAATTTGGCAATCGGCAACGTAATTAGCATGCCGAATATTACTTGGAATGTGAATTACAACGAAATCGCTAATTCATAAGGCCATTTTACAATTCTGGCTCAAGTTAGAAGCAGAGCCAATATTGCAAGATGTCGATAGTCCATATCTCGGAAACTATAAGAGATAATGCAATTTGGCCATCGGCAGTGTAATTAGCATGCCGAATATTACTTGGAATGTCAATTTCAACGAAATCGCTAATTCATAAGACCATTTTATAATTCTGGCTCAAGTTAGAAGCAGAGCCAATATTGCAAGATGTCGATAGTCCATATCTCGGAAACTACAAGAGATAACGCAATTTGGCAATCGGCAACGTAATTAGCATGCCGAATATTTCTTGGAATGTGAATTACAACGAAATCGCTAATTCATAAGACCATTTCACAATTCTGGCACAAGTTAGAAGCAGAGCCAATATTGCAAGATGTCGATAGTTCATATCTCGGAAACTATAAGAGATAATGCAATTTGGCAATCGGCAACGTAATTAGCATGCCAAATATTACTTGGAATGTGAATTAGAGCGAAATCGCTAATTCATAAGACCATTTTACAATTCTGGCTCAAGTTAGAAGCAGAGCCAATATTGCAAGATGTCGATAGTCCATATCTCGGAAACTATAAGAGATAACGCAATTTGGCAATCGGCAACGTAATTAGCATGCCGAATATTACTTGGAATATGAATTACAACGAAATCGCTAATTCATAAGACCATTTTACAATTTTGACCCAAGTTAGAAGCAGAGCCAATATTGTAAAATGTCGATAGTCCATATCTCGGAAACTATAAGAGATAATGCAATTTTGCCATCGGCGGTGTAATTAGCATGCCGAATATTACTTGGAATGTGAATTACAACGAAATCGCTAATTCATAAGACCATTTTACAATTCTGGCCCAAGTTAGAAACAGGGCCAATATTGCAAGATGTGGATAGTCCATATCTCGGAAACTATAAGAGATAATGCAATTTGGTAATCGGCAACGTAATTAGCATGCCGAATATTACTTGGAATGTGAATTACAACGAAATCGCTAATTCATAAGACCAATTAACAATTCTGGCCCAAGTTAGAAGCAGAGCCAATATTGCAAGATGTCGATAGTCCATATCTCGGAAACTATAAGAGATAATGCAATTTGGCAATCGGCAACGTAATTAGCATGCCGAATATTACTTGGAATGTGAATTACAACGAAATCGCTAATTCATAAGACCATTTTACAATTCTAGCTCAAGTTAGAAGCAGAGCCAATATTGCAAGATGTCGATAGTCCATATCTCGGAAACTATAAGAGATAATGCAATTTGGCCATCGGCAGTGTAATTAGCATGCCGAATATTACTTGGAATATGAATTACAACGAAATCGCTAATTCATAAGACCATTTTACAATTCTGGCTCAAGTTAGAAGCAGAGCCAATATTGCAAGATGTCGATAGTCCATATCTCAGAAACTATAAGAGATAACGCAATTTGGCAATCGGCAACGTAATTAGCATGCCGAATATTACTTGGAATGTGAATTACAACGAAATCGCTAATTCATAAGACCATTTTACAATTCTGGCTCAAGTTAGAAGCAGAGCCAATATTGCAAGATGTCGATAGTTCATATCTCGGAAACTATAAGATATAATGCAATTTGGCAATCGGCAACGTAATTAGCATGCCGAATATTACTTGGAATGTGAATTGGAGCGAAATCGCTAATTCATAAGACCATTTTACAATTTTGACACAAGTTAGAAGCAGAGCCAATATTGTAAAATGTCGATGGTCCATATCTCGGAAACTATAAGAGATAATGCAATTTGGCAATCGGCAACGTAATTAGCATGCCGAATATTACTTGGAATGTAAATTGGAGCGAAATCGCTAATTCATAAGACCATTTTACAATTTTGACACAAGTTAGAAACAGAGCCAATATTGTAAAATGTCGATAGTCCATATCTCGGAAACTATAAGAGATAACGCAATTTGGCAATCGGCAACGTAATTAGCATGCCGAATATTACTTGGAATGTGAATTACAACGAAATCGCTAATTCATAAGACCATTTTACAATTCTGGCCCAAGTTAGAAGCAGAGCCAATATTGCAAGATGTCGATAGTCCATATCTCGGAAACTATAAGAGATAATGCAATTTTGCCATCGGCAGTGTAATTAGCATGCCGAATATTACTTGGAATGTGAATTACAACGAAATCGCTAATTCATAAGACCATTTTACAATTCTGGCCCAAGTTAGAAGCAGAGCCAATATTGTAAAATGTCGATAGTCCATATCTCGGAAACTATAAGAGATAATGCAATTTGGCCATCGGCAGTGTAATTAGCATGCCGAATATTACTTGGAATGTGAATTGGAGCGAATTCGCTAATTCATAAGACCATTTTACAATTTTGACCCAAGTTAGAAGCAGAGCCAATATTGTAAAATGTCGATAGTCCATATCTCGGAAACTATAAGAGATAATGCAATTTGGCAGTCGGCAACGTAATTAGCATGCCGAATATTACTTGGAATGTGAATTACAATGAAATCGCAAATTCATAAGACCATTTTACAATTCTGGCCCAAGTTAGAAGCAGAGCCAATATTGTAAAATGTCGATAGTCCATATCTCGGAAACTATAAGAGATAATGCAATTTGGCCATCAGCAGTGTAATTAGCATGCCGAATATTACTTGGAATGTGAATTGGAGCGAAATCGCTAATTCATAAGACCATTTTACAATTCTGGCTCAAGTTAGAAGCAGAGCCAATATTGCAAGATGTCGATAGTCCATATCTCGGAAACTATAAGAGATAACGCAATTTGGCAATCGGCAACGTAATTAGCATGCCGAATATTACTTGGAATGTGAATTACAACGAAATCGCTAATTCATAAGACCATTTTACAATTCTGGCTCAAGTTAGAAGCAGAGCCAATATTGCAAGATGTCGATAGTCCATATCTCGGAAACTATAAGAGATAACGCAATTTGGCAATCGGCAACGAAATTAGCATGCCGAATATTACTTGGAATGTGAATTACAACGAAATCGCTAATTCATAAGACCATTTTACAATTCTGGCCCAAGTTAGAAGCAGAGCCAATATTGCAAGATGTCGATAGTCCATATCTCAGAAACTATAAGAGATAATGCAATTTGGCAACCGGCAACGTAATTAGCATGCCGAAAATTACTTGGAATGTGAATTACAACGAAATCGCTAATTCATAAGACCATTTTACAATTCTGGCCCAAGTTAGAAGCAGAGCCAATATTGCAAGATGTCGATAGTCCATATCTCGGAAACTATAAGAGATAACGCAATTTGGCAATCGGCAACGTAATTAGTATGCCGAATATTACTTGGAATGTGAATTACAACGAAATCGTTAATTCATAAGACCATTTTACAATTCTGGCCCAAGTTAGAAGCAGAGCCAATATTGTAAAATGTCTATAGTCCATATCTCGGAAACTATAAGAGATAATGCAATTTGGCCATCGGCAGTGTAATTAGCATGCCGAATATTACTTGGAATGTGAATTTCAACGAAATCGCTAATTCATAAGACCATTTTGCAATTCTGGCTCAAGTTAGAAGCAGAGCCAATATTGCAAGATGTCGATAGTCCATATCTCGGAAACTACAAGAGATAACGCAATTTGGCAATCGGCAACGTAATTAGCATGCCGAATATTACTTGGAATGTGAATTACAACGAAATCGCTAATTCATAAGACCATTTTACAATTCTGGCACAAGTTAGAAGCAGAGCCAATATTGCAAGATGTCGATAGTTCATATCTCGGAAACTATAAGAGATAATGCAATTTGGCAATCGGCAACGTAATTAGCATGCCAAATATTATTGGAATGTGAATTGGAGCGAAATCGCTAATTCATAAGACCATTTTACAATTCTGGCTCAAGTTAGAAGCAGAGCCAATATTGCAAGATGTCGATAGTCCATATCTCGGAAACTATAAGAGATAACGCAATTTGGCAATCGGCAACGTAATTAGCATGCCGAATATTACTTGGAATGTGAATTACAACGAAATCGCTAATTCATAAGACCATTTTACAATTTTGACCCAAGTTAGAAGCAGAGCCAATATTGTAAAACTTGGAATGTGAATTACAACGAAATCGCTAATTCATAAGACCATTTTACAATTCTGGCCCAAGTTAGAAACAGGGCCAATATTGCAAGATGTGGATAGTCCATATCTCGGAAACTATAAGAGATAATGCAATTTGGTAATCGGCAACGTAATTAGCATGCCGAATATTACTTGGAATGTGAATTACAACGAAATCGCTAATTCATAAGACCATTTTACAATTCTGGCCCAAGTTAGAAGCAGAGCCAATATTGCAAGATGTCGATAGTCCATATCTCGGAAACTATAAGAGATAATGCAATTTGGCAATCGGCAACGTAATTAGCATGCCGAATATTACTTGGAATGTGAATTACAACGAAATCGCTAATTCATAAGGCCATTTTACAATTCTGGCTCAAGTTAGAAGCAGAGCCAATATTGCAAGATGTCGATAGTCCATATCTCGGAAACTATAAGAGATAATGCAATTTGGCCATCGGCAGTGTAATTAGCATGCCGAATATTACTTGGAATGTCAATTTCAACGAAATCGCTAATTCATAAGACCATTTTATAATTCTGGCTCAAGTTAGAAGCAGAGCCAATATTGCAAGATGTCGATAGTCCATATCTCGGAAACTACAAGAGATAACGCAATTTGGCAATCGGCAACGTAATTAGCATGCCGAATATTACTTGGAATGTGAATTACAACGAAATCGCTAATTCATAAGACCATTTTACAATTCTGGCACAAGTTAGAAGCAGAGCCAATATTGCAAGATGTCGATAGTTCATATCTCGGAAACTATAAGAGATAATGCAATTTGGCAATCGGCAACGTAATTAGCATGCCAAATATTACTTGGAATGTGAATTGGAGCGAAATCGCTAATTCATAAGACCATTTTACAATTCTGGCTCAAGTTAGAAGCAGAGCCAATATTGCAAGATGTCGATAGTCCATATCTCGGAAACTATAAGAGATAACGCAATTTGGCAATCGGCAACGTAATTAGCATGCCGAATATTACTTGGAATGTGAATTACAACGAAATCGCTAATTCATAAGACCATTTTACAATTTTGACCCAAGTTAGAAGCAGAGCCAATATTGTAAAATGTCGATAGTCCATATCTCGGAAACTATAAGAGATAATGCAATTTTGCCATCGGCGGTGTAATTAGCATGCCGAATATTACTTGGAATGTGAATTACAACGAAATCGCTAATTCATAAGACCATTTTACAATTCTGGCCCAAGTTAGAAACAGGGCCAATATTGCAAGATGTGGATAGTCCATATCTCGGAAACTATAAGAGATAATGCAATTTGGTAATCGGCAACGTAATTAGCATGCCGAATATTACTTGGAATGTGAATTACAACGAAATCGCTAATTCATAAGACCAATTAACAATTCTGGCCCAAGTTAGAAGCAGAGCCAATATTGCAAGATGTCGATAGTCCATATCTCGGAAACTATAAGAGATAATGCAATTTGGCAATCGGCAACGTAATTAGCATGCCGAATATTACTTGGAATGTGAATTACAACGAAATCGCTAATTCATAAGACCATTTTACAATTCTGGCTCAAGTTAGAAGCAGAGCCAATATTGCAAGATGTCGATAGTCCATATCTCGGAAACTATAAGAGATAATGCAATTTGGCCATCGGCAGTGTAATTAGCATGCCGAATATTACTTGGAATATGAATTACAACGAAATCGCTAATTCATAAGACCATTTTACAATTCTGGCTCAAGTTAGAAGCAGAGCCAATATTGCAAGATGTCGATAGTCCATATCTCAGAAACTATAAGAGATAACGCAATTTGGCAATCGGCAACGTAATTAGCATGCCGAATATTACTTGGAATGTGAATTACAACGAAATCGCTAATTCATAAGACCATTTTACAATTCTGGCTCAAGTTAGAAGCAGAGCCAATATTGCAAGATGTCGATAGTTCATATCTCGGAAACTATAAGATATAATGCAATTTGGCAATCGGCAACGTAATTAGCATGCCGAATATTACTTGGAATGTGAATTGGAGCGAAATCGCTAATTCATAAGACCATTTTACAATTTTGACACAAGTTAGAAGCAGAGCCAATATTGTAAAATGTCGATGGTCCATATCTCGGAAACTATAAGAGATAATGCAATTTGGCAATCGGCAACGTAATTAGCATGCCGAATATTACTTGGAATGTAAATTGGAGCGAAATCGCTAATTCATAAGACCATTTTACAATTTTGACACAAGTTAGAAGCAGAGCCAATATTGTAAAATGTCGATAGTCCATATCTCGGAAACTATAAGAGATAACGCAATTTGACAATCGGCAACGTAATTAGCATGCCGAATATTACCTGGAATGTGAATTACAACGAAATCGCTAATTCATAAGACCATTTTACAATTCTGGCTCAAGTTAGAAGCAGAGCCAATATTGCAAGATGTCTATAGTCCATATCTCGGAAACTATAAGAGATAATGCAATTTGGCAATCGGCAACGTAATTAGCATGCCGAATATTACTTGGAATGTGAATTACAACGAAATCGCTAATTCATAAAACCATTTTACAATTTTGACACAAGTTAGAAGCAGAGCCAATATTGTAAAATGTCGATAGTCCATATCTCGGAAACTATCAGAGATAATGCAATTTGGCAATCGGCAACGTAATTAGCATGCCGAATATTACTTGTAATGTGAATTACAACGAAATCGCTAATTCATAAGACCATTTTACAATTCTGGCCCAAGTTAGAAGCAGAGCCAATATTGTAAAATGTCGATAGTCCATATCTCGGAAACTATCAGAGATAACGCAATTTGACAATTGGCAACGTAATTAGCATGCCGAATATTACTTGGAATGTGAATTACAACGAAATCGCTAATTCATAAGACCATTTTACAATTCTGGCTCAAGTTAGAAGCAGAGCCAATATTGCAAGATGTCTATAGTCCATATCTCGGAAACTATAAGAGATAATGCAATTTGGCAATCGGCAACGTAATTAGCATGCCGAATATTACTTGGAATGTGAATTACAACGAAATCGCTAATTCATAAAACCATTTTACAATTTTGACACAAGTTAGAAGCAGAGCCAATATTGTAAAATGTCGATAGTCCATATCTCGGAAACTATCAGAGATAATGCAATTTGGCAATCGGCAACGTAATTAGCATGCCGAATATTACTTGGAATGTGAATTACAACGAAATCGCTAATTCATAAAACCATTTTACAATTTTGACACAAGTTAGAAGCAGAGCCAATATTGTAAAATGTCGATAGTCCATATCTCGGAAACTATCAGAGATAATGCAATTTGGCAATCGGCAACGTAATTAGCATGCCGAATATTACTTGGAGTATGAATTACAACGAAATCGCTAATTCATAAGACCATTTTACAATTCTGGCCCAAGTTAGAAGCAGAGCCAATATTGCAAGATGTCGATAGTCCATATCTCGGAAACTATAAGAGGTAATGCAATTTGGCAATCGGCAACGTAATTAGCATGCCGAATATTACTTGGAATGTGAATTACAACGAAATCGCTAATTCATAAAACCATTTTACAATTTTGACACAAGTTAGAAGCAGAGCCAATATTGTAAAATGTCGATAGTCCATATCTCGGAAACTATCAGAGATAATGCAATTTGGCAATCGGCAACGTAATTAGCATGCCGAATATTACTTGTAATGTGAATTACAACGAAATCGCTAATTCATAAGACCATTTTACAATTCTGGCCCAAGTTAGAAGCAGAGCCAATATTGTAAAATGTCGATAGTCCATATCTCGGAAACTATAAGAGATAATGCAATTTGGCCATCGGCAGTGTAATTAGCATGCCGAATATTACTTGGAATGTGAATTACAACTAAATCGCTAATTCATAAGACCATTTTACAATTCTGGCTCAAGTTAGAAGCAGAGCCAATATTGCAAGATGTCGATAGTCCATATCTCGGAAACTATAAGAGATAACGCAATTTGGCAATCGGCAACGTAATTAGCATGCCGAATATTACTTGGAATGTGAATTACAACGAAATCGCTAATTTATAAGACCATTTTACAATTCTGGCCCAAGTTAGAAGCAGAGCCAATATTGCAAGATGTCGATAGTCCATATCTCGGAAACTATAAGAGACAATGCAATTTGGCAATCGCCAACGTAATTAGCATGCCGAATGTTACTTGGAATGTGAATTACAACGAAATCGCTAATTCATAAGACCATTTTACAATTCTGGCTCAAGTTAGAAGCAGAGCCAATATTGCAAGATGTCGATAGTCCATATCTCGGAAACTATAAGAGATAACGCAATTTGGCAATCGGCAACGTAATTAGCATGCCGAATATTACTTGGAATGAGAATTACAACGAAATCGCTAATTCATAAGACCATTTTACAATTTTGACCCAAGTTAGAAGCAGAGCCAATATTGTAAAATGTCGATAGTCCATATCTCGGAAACTATAAGAGATAATGCAATTTTGCCATCGGCAGTGTAATTAGCATGCCGAATATTACTTGGAATGTGAATTACAACGAAATCGCTAATTCATAAGACCATTTTACAATTCTGGCCCAAGTTAGAAACAGGGCCAATATTGCAAGATGTGGATAGTCCATATCTCGGAAACTATAAGAGATAATGCAATTTGGTAATCGGCAACGTAATTAGCCTGCCGAATATTACTTGGAATGTGAATTACAACGAAATCGCTAATTCATAAGACCAATTTACAATTCTGGCCCAAGTTAGAAGCAGAGCCAATATTGCAAGATGTCGATAGTCAATATCTCGGAAACTATAGGAGATAATGCAATTTGGCAATCGGCAACGTAATTAGCATGCCGAATATTACTTGGAATGTGAATTACAACGAAATCGCTAATTCATAAGACCATTTTACAATTCTGGCCCAAGTTAGAAGCAGAGCCAATATTGCAAGATGTCGATAGTCCATATCTCGGAAACTATAAGAGATAATGCAATTTGGCAATCGGCAACGTAATTAGCATGCCGAATATTACTTGGAATGTGAATTACAACGAAATCGCTAATTCATAAGACCATTTTACAATTCTGGCTCAGGTTAGAAGCAGAGCCAATATTGCAAGATGTCGATAGTCCATATCTCGGAAACTATAAGAGATAATGCAATTTGGCAATCGGCAACGTAATTAGCATGCCGAATATTACTTGGAATGTGAATTAAAACGAAATCGCTAATTCATAAGACCATTTTACAATTCTGGCTCAAGTTAGAAGCAGAGCCAATATTGCAAGATGTCGATAGTCCATATCTCGGAAGCTATAAGAGATAATGTAATTTGGCATTCGGCAACGTAATTAGAATGCCGAATATTACTTGGAATGTGAATTACAACGAAATCGCTAATTCATAAGACCATTTTACAATACTGGCCCAAGTTAGAAGCAGAGCCTATATTGTAAAATGTCGATAGTCCATATCTCGGAAACTATAAGAGATAATGCAATTTGGCAATCGGCAACGTAATTAGCATGCCGAATATTACTTGGAATGTGAATTAAAACGAAATCGCTAATTCATAAGACCATTTTACAATTCTGGCTCAAGTTAGAAGCAGAGCCAATATTGCAAGATGTCGATAGTCCATATCTCGGAAACTATAAGAGATAATGTAATTTGGCATTCGGCAACGTAATTAGAATGCCGAATATTACTTGGAATGTGAATTACAACGAAATCGCTAATTCATAAGACCATTTTACAATTCTGGCCCAAGTTAGAAGCAGAGCCAATATTGTAAAATGTCGATAGTCCATATCTCGGAAACTATAAGAGATAATGCAATTTGGCCATCGGCAGTGTAATTAGCATGCCGAATATTACTTGGAATGTGAATTACAACGAAATCGCTAATTCATAAGACCATTTTACAATTCTGGCTCAAGTTAGAAGCAGAGCCAATATTGCAAGATGTCGATAGTCCATATCTCAGAAACTATAAGAGATAACGCAATTTGGCAATCGGCAACGTAATTAGCATGCCGAATATTACTTGGAATGTGAATTACAACGAAATCGCTAATTCATAAGACCATTTTACAATTCTGGCTCAAGTTAGAAGCAGAGCCAATATTGCAAGATGTCGATAGTTCATATCTCGGAAACTATAAGATATAATGCAATTTGGCAATCGGCAACGTAATTAGCATGCCGAATATTACTTGGAATGTGAATTGGAGCGAAATCGCTAATTCATAAGACCATTTTACAATTTTGACACAAGTTAGAAGCAGAGCCAATATTGTAAAATGTCGATAGTCCATATCTCGGAAACTCTAAGAGATAATGCAATTTGGCAATCGGCAACGTAATTAGCATGCCGAATATTACTTGGAATGTAAATTGGAGCGAAATCGCTAATTCATGAGACCATTTTACAATTTTGACACAATTTAGAAGCAGAGCCAATATTGTAAAATGTCGATAGTCCATATCTCGGAAACTATAAGAGATAACGCAATTTGACAATCTTCAACGTAATTAGCATGCCGAATATTACTTGGAATGTGAATTACAACGAAATCGCTAATTCATAAGACCATTTTACAATTCTGGCTCAAATTAGAAGCAGAGCCAATATTGCAAGATGTCTATAGTCCATATCTCGGAAACTATAAGAGATAACGCAATTTGGCAATCGGCAACGTAATTAGCATGCCGAATATTACTTGGAATGTGAATTACAACGATATCGCTAATTCATAAGACCATTTTACAATTCTGGCCCAAGTTAGAAGCAGAGCCAATATTGCAAGATGTCGATAGTCCATATCTCGGAAACTATAAGAGATAATGCAGTTTGGCAATCGGCAACGTAATTAGCATGCCGAATATTACTTGGAATGTGAATTGGAGCAAAATCGCTAATTCATAAGACCATTTTACAATTTTGACACAAGTTAGAAGCAGAGCCAATATTGTAAAATGTCGATAGTCCATATCTCGGAAACTATCAGAGATAATGCAATTTGGCAATCGGCAACGTAATTAGCATTCCGAATATTACTTGTAATGTGAATTACAACGAAATCGCTAATTCATAAGACCATTTTACAATTCTGGCCCAAGTTAGAAGCAGAGCCATTATTGTAAAATGTCGATAGTCCATATCTCGGAAACTATAAGAGATAATGCAATTTGGCCATCGGCAGTGTAATTAGCATGCCGAATATTACTTGGAATGTGAATTACAACGAAATCGCTAATTCATAAGGCCATTTTACAATTCTGGCTCAAGTTAGAAGCAGAGCCAATATTGCAAGATGTCGATAGTCCATATCTCGGAAACTATAAGAGATAATGCAATTTGGCAATCGGCAACGTAATTAGCATGCCGAATATTACTTGGAATGTGAATTGGAGCAAAATCGCTAATTCATAAGACCATTTTACAATTTTGACACAAGTTAGAAGCAGAGCCAATATTGCAAGATGTCGATAGTCCATATCTCGGAAACTATAAGAGATAACGCAATTTGGCAATCGGCAACGTAATTAGCATGCCAAATATTACTTGGAATGTGAATTCGAGCGAAATCGCTAATTCATAAGACCATTTTACAATTTTGACCCAAGTTAGAAGCAGAGCCAATATTGCAAGATGTGGATAGTCCATATCTCGGAAACTATAAGAGATAATGCAATTTGGCAATCGGCAACGTAATTAGCATGCCGAATATTACTTGGAATGTGAATTACAACGGAATCGCTAATTCATAAGACCATTTTACAATTCTGGCTCAAGTTAGAAGCAGAGCCAATATTGCAAGATGTCGATAGTCCATATCTCGGAAACTATAAGAGATAATGCAATTTGGCAATCGGCAACGTAATTAGCATGCCGAATATTACTTGGAATGTGAATTACAACGAAATCGCTAATTCATAAGACCATTTTACAATTCTGGCAAAAGTTAGAAGCAGAGCCAATATTGCAAGATGTGGATAGTCCATATCTCGGAAACTATAAGAGATAATGCAATTTGGCAATCGGCAACGTAATTAGCATGCCGAATATTACTTGGAATGTGAATTACAACGGAATCGCTAATTCATAAGACCATTTTACAATTCTGGCTTAAGTTAGAAGCAGAGCCAATATTGCAAGATGTGGATAGTCCATATCTCGGAAACTATAAGAGATAATGCAATTTGGCAATCGGCAACGTAATTAGCATGCCGAATATTACTTGGAATGTGAATTACAACGAAATCGCTAATTTATAAGACCATTTTACAATTCTGGCCCAAGTTAGAAGCAGAGCCAATATTGCAAGATGTCGATAGTCCATATCTCGGAAACTATAAGAGATAATGCAATTTGGCAATCCGCAACGTAATTAGCATACCGAATATTACTTGGAATGTGAATTGGAGCGAAATCGCTAATTCGTAAGACCATTTTACAATTTTGACAAAAGTTAGAAGCAGAGCCAATATTGCAAGATGTCGATAGTCCATATCTCGGAAACTATAAGAGATAATGCAATTTGGCAATCGGCAACGTAATTAGCATGCCGAATATTACTTGGAGTGTGAATTACAACGAAATTGCTAATTCATAAGACCATTTTACAATTCTGGCTCAAGTTAGAAGTAGAGCCAATATTGCAATATGTCGATAGTCCATATCTCGGAAACTATAAGAGATAATGCAATTTGGCAATCGGCAACGTAATTAGCATGCCGAATATTACTTGGAATGTGAATTACAACGAAATCGCTAATTCATAAGACCATTTTACAGTTCTGGCCCAAGTTAGAAGCAGAGCCAATATTGCAAGATGTCGATAGTCCATATCTCGGAAACTATAAGAGATAACGCAATTTGGCAATCTTCAACGTAATTAGCATGCCGAATATTACTTGGAATGTGAATTACAACGAAATCGCTAATTCATAAGACCATTTTACAATTCTGGCTCAAGTTAGAAGCAGAGCCAATATTGCAAGATGTCGATAGTTCATATCTCGGAAACTATAAGATATAATGCAATTTGGCAATCGGCAACGTAATTAGCATGCCGAATATTACTTGGAATGTGAATTGGAGCGAAATCGCTAATTCATAAGACCATTTTACAATTTTGAGACAAGTTAGAAGCAGAGCCAATATTGTAAAATGTCGATAGTCCATATCTCGGAAACTATAAAAGATAATGCAATTTGGCAATCGGCAACGTAATTAGCATGCCGAATATTACTTGGAAAGTAAATTGGAGCGAAATCGCTAATTCATAAGACCATTTTACAATTTTGACACAAGTTAGAAGCAGAGCCAATATTGTAAAATGTTGATAGTCCATATCTCGGAAACTATAAGAGATAACGCAATTTGACAATCGGCAACGTAATTAGCATGCCGAATATTACTTGGAATGTGAATTACAACGAAATCGCTAATTCATAAGACCATTTTACAATTCTGGCTCAAATTAGAAGCAGAGCCAATATTGCAAGAGGTCGATAGTCCATATCTCGGAAACTATAAGAGATAACGCAATTTGGCAATCGGCAACGTAATTAGCATGCCAAATATTACTTGGAATGTGAATTCGAGCGAAATCGCTAATTCATAAGACCATTTTACAATTTTGACCCAAGTTAGAAGCAGAGCCAATATTGTAAAATGTCGATAGTCCATATCTCGGAAACTAAAAGAGATAATGCAATTTTGCCATCGGCAGTGTAATTAGCATGCCGAATATTACTTGGAATGTGAATTACAACGAAATCGCTAATTCATAAGACCATTTTACAATTCTGGCCCAAGTTAGAAACAGAGCCAATATTGCAAGATGTGGATAGTCCATATCTCGGAAACTATAAGAGATAATGCAATTTGGCAATCGGCAACGTAATTAGCATGCCGAATATTACTTGGAATGTGAATTACAACGGAATCGCTAATTCATAAGACCATTTTACAATTCTGGCTTAAATTAGAAGCAGAGCCAATATTGCAAGATGTGGATAGTCCATATCTCGGAAACTATAAGAGATAACGCAATTTGGCAATCGGCAATGTAATTAGCATGCCGAATATTACTTGGAATGTGAATTACAACGAAATCGCTAATTCATAAGACCATTTTACAATTCTGGCACAAGTTA
Organism: Rhynchophorus ferrugineus; assembly: GCF_030347505.1. Classification (NCBI taxonomy): domain Eukaryota; kingdom Metazoa; phylum Arthropoda; class Insecta; order Coleoptera; family Curculionidae; genus Rhynchophorus; species Rhynchophorus ferrugineus. The sequence continues at coordinate 21,917,838 of NW_027472586.1, read as the reverse complement.
GAAGCAGAGCCAATATTGCAAGAAGTCGATAGTTCATATCTCGGAAACTATAAGAGATAATGCAATTTGACAATCGGCAACGTAATTAGCATGCCAAATATTACTTGGAATGTGAATTGGAGCGAAATCGCTAATTCATAAGACCATTTTACTATTTTGACCCAAGTTAGAAGCAGAGCCAATATTGTAAAATGTCGATAGTCCATATCTCGGAAACTATAAGAGATAATGCAATTTTGCCATCGGCAGTGTAATTAGCTTGCCGAATATTACTTGGAATGTGAATTACAACGAAATCGCTAATTCATAAGACCATTTTACAATTCTGGCCCAAGTTAGAAACAGAGCCAATATTGCAAGATGTGGATAGTCCATATCTCGGAAACTATAAGAGATAATGCAATTTGGCAATCGGCAACGTAATTAGCATGCCGAATATTACTAGGAATGTGAATTACAACGAAATCTCTAATTCATAAGACCATTTTACAATTCTGGCCCAAGTTAGAAGCAGAGCCAATATTGCAAGATGTCGATAGTCCATATCTCGGAAACTATAAGAGATAACGCAATTTGGCAATAGGCAACGTAATTAGCATGCCGAATATTACTTGGAATGTGAATTACAACGAAATCGCTAATTCATAAGACCATTTTACAATTCTGGCCCAAGTTAGAAGCAAAGCCAATATTGCAAGATGTGGATAGTCCATATCTCGGAAACTATAAGAGATAATGCAATTTGGCAATCGGCAACGTAATTAGCATGCCGAATATTACTTGGAGTGTGAATTACAACGAAATCGCTAATTCATAAGACCATTTTACAATTTTGGCCCAAGTTAAAAGCAGAGCCAATATTGCATGATGTCGATAGTCCATATCTCGGAAACTATAAGAGATAATGCAATTTGGCAATCGGCAACGTAATTAGCATACCGAATATTACTTGGAATGTGAATTACAACGAAATCGCTAATTCATAAGACCATTTTACAATTCTGGCTCAAGTTAGAAGCAGAGCCAATATTGCAAGATGTCGATAGTCCATATCTCGGAAACTATAAGAGATAACGCAATTTGGCAATCGGCAACGTAATTAGCATGCCGAATATTACTTGGAATGTGAATTGGAGCGAAATCGCTAATTCATAAGACCATTTTACAATTCTGGCCCAAGTTAGAAGCAGAGCCAATATTGTAAAATGTCGATAGTCCATACCTCGGAAACTATAAGCAATCGGCAACGTAATTAGCATGCCGAATATTACTTGGAATGTGAATTACAATGAAATCGCAAATTCATAAGACCATTTTACAATTCTGGCCCAAGTTAGAAGCAGAGCCAATATTGTAAAATGTCGATAGTCCATATCTCGAAAACTATAAGAGATAATGCAATTTGGCCATCGGCAGTGTAATTAGCATGCCGAATATTACTTGGAATGTGAATTGGAGCGAAATCGCTAATTCATAAGACCATTTTACAATTCTGGCCCAAGTTAGAAGCAGAGCCACTATTGTAAAATGTCGATAGTCCATATCTCGGAAACTATAAGAGATAATGCAATTTGGCCATCGGCACTGTAATTAGCATGCCGAATATTACTTGGAATGTGAATTACAACGAAATCGCTAATTCATAAGACCATTTTACAATTCTGGCTCAAGTTAGAAGCAGAGCCAATATTGCAAGATGTCGATAGTCCATATCTCGGAAACTATAAGAGATAACGCAATTTGGCAATCGGCAACGTAATTAGCATGCCGAATATTACTTGGAATGTGAATTACAATGAAATCGCTAATTCATAAGACCATTTTACAATTCTGGCTCAAGTTAGAAGCAGAGCCAATATTGCAAGATGTCGATAGTCCATATCTCAGAAACTATAAGAGATAACGCAATTTGGCAATCGGCAACGTAATTAGCATGCCGAATATTACTTGGAATGTGAATTACAACGAAATCGCTAATTCATAAGACCATTTTACAATTCTGGCCCAAGTTAGAAGCAGAGCCAATATTGCAAGATGTCGATAGTCCATATCTCGGAAACTATAAGAGATAATGCAATTTGGCAATCGGCAACGTAATTAGCATGCCGAAAATTACTTGGAATGTGAATTACAACGCAATCGCTAATTCATAAGACCATTTTACAATTCTGGCCCAAGTTAGAAGCAGAGCCAATATTGCAAGATGTCGATAGTCCATATCTCGGAAACTATAAGAGATAACGCAATTTGGCAATCGGCAACGTAATTAGCATGCCGAATAATACTTGGAATGTGAATTACAAGGAAATCGTTAATTCATAAGACCATTTTACAATTCTGGCCCAAGTTAGAAGCAGAGCCAATATTGTAAAATGTCGATAGTCCATATCTCGGAAACTAAAAGAGATAATGCAATTTGGCCGTCGGCAGTGTAATTAGAGGTTCGTCCATCGATCGATGGACGAACATGCCGAATATTACTTGGAATGTGAATTTCAACGAAATCGCTAATTCATAAGACCATTTTACAATTCTGGCTCAAGTTAGAAGCAGAGCCAATATTGCAAGAAGTCGAGAGTCCATATCTCGCAAACTACAAGAGATAACGCAATTTGGCAATCGGCAACGTAATTAGCATGCCGAATATTACTTGGAATGTGAATTGGAGCGAAATCGCTAATTCATAAGACCATTTTACAATTCTGGCACAAGTTAGAAGCAGAGCCAATATTGCAAGATGTCGATAGTTCATATCTCGGAAACTATAAGAGATAATGCAATTTGGCAATCGGCAACGTAATTAGCATGCCAAATATTACTTGGAATGTGAATTGGAGCGAAATCGCTAATTCATAAGACCATTTTACTATTTTGACCCAAGTTAGAAGCAGAGCCAATATTGTAAAATGTCGATAGTCCATATCTCGGAAACTATAAGAGATAATGCAATTTTGCCATCGGCAGTGTAATTAGCATGCCGAATATTACTTGGAATGTGAATTACAACGAAATCGCTAATTCATAAGACCATTTTACAATTCTGGCCCAAGTTAGAAGCAGAGCCAATATTGTAAAATGTCGATAGTCCATATCTCGGAAACTATAAGAGATAATGCAATTTGGCCATCGGCAGTGTAATTAGCATGCCGAATATTACTTGGAATGTGAATTGGAGCGAATTCGCTAATTCATAAGACCATTTTACAATTTTGACCCAAGTTAGAAGCAGAGCCAATATTGTAAAATGTCGATAGTCCATATCTCGGAAACTATAAGAGATAATGCAATTTGGCAGTCGGCAACGTAATTAGCATGCCGAATATTACTTGGAATGTGAATTACAATGAAATCGCAAATTCATAAGACCATTTTACAATTCTGGCCCAAGTTAGAAGCAGAGCCAATATTGTAAAATGTCGATAGTCCATATCTCGGAAACTATAAGAGATAATGCAATTTGGCCATCGGCAGTGTAATTAGCATGCCGAATATTACTTGGAATGTGAATTGGAGCGAAATCGCTAATTCATAAGACCATTTTACAATTCTGGCTCAAGTTAGAAGCAGAGCCAATATTGCAAGATGTCGATAGTCCATATCTCGGAAACTATAAGAGATAACGCAATTTGGCAATCGGCAACGTAATTAGCATGCCGAATATTACTTGGAATGTGAATTACAACGAAATCGCTAATTCATAAGACCATTTTACAATTCTGGCTCAAGTTAGAAGCAGAGCCAATATTGCAAGATGTCGATAGTCCATATCTCGGAAACTATAAGAGATAACGCAATTTGGCAATCGGCAACGAAATTAGCATGCCGAATATTACTTGGAATGTGAATTACAACGAAATCGCTAATTCATAAGACCATTTTACAATTCTGGCCCAAGTTAGAAGCAGAGCCAATATTGCAAGATGTCGATAGTCCATATCTCAGAAACTATAAGAGATAATGCAATTTGGCAACCGGCAACGTAATTAGCATGCCGAAAATTACTTGGAATGTGAATTACAACGAAATCGCTAATTCATAAGACCATTTTACAATTCTGGCCCAAGTTAGAAGCAGAGCCAATATTGCAAGATGTCGATAGTCCATATCTCGGAAACTATAAGAGATAACGCAATTTGGCAATCGGCAACGTAATTAGCATGCCGAATATTACTTGGAATGTGAATTACAACGAAATCGTTAATTCATAAGACCATTTTACAATTCTGGCCCAAGTTAGAAGCAGAGCCAATATTGTAAAATGTCGATAGTCCATATCTCGGAAACTATAAGAGATAATGCAATTTGGCCATCGGCAGTGTAATTAGCATGCCGAATATTACTTGGAATGTGAATTTCAACGAAATCGCTAATTCATAAGACCATTTTACAATTCTGGCTCAAGTTAGAAGCAGAGCCAATATTGCAAGATGTCGATAGTCCATATCTCGGAAACTACAAGAGATAACGCAATTTGGCAATCGGCAACGTAATTAGCATGCCGAATATTACTTGGAATGTGAATTACAACGAAATCGCTAATTCATAAGACCATTTTACAATTCTGGCGCAAGTTAGAAGCAGAGCCAATATTGCAAGATGTCGATAGTTCATATCTCGGAAACTATAAGAGATAATGCAATTTGGCAATCGGCAACGTAATTAGCATGCCAAATATTATTGGAATGTGAATTGGAGCGAAATCGCTAATTCATAAGACCATTTTACAATTCTGGCTCGTTAGAAGCAGAGCCAATATTGCAAGATGTCGATAGTCCATATCTCGGAAACTATAAGAGATAACGCAATTTGGCAATCGGCAACGTAATTAGCATGCCGAATATTACTTGGAATGTCAATTTTGTTCTGGCCCAAGTTAGAAACAGGGCCAATATTGCAAGATGTGGATAGTCCATATCTCGGAAACTATAAGAGATAATGCAATTTGGTAATCGGCAACGTAATTAGCATGCCGAATATTACTTGGAATGTGAATTACAACGAAATCGCTAATTCATAAGAACAATTAACAATTCCGGCCCAAGTTAGAAGCAGAGCCAATATTGCAAGATGTCGATAGTCCATATCTCGGAAACTATAAGAGATAATGCAATTTGGCAATCGGCAACGTAATTAGCATGCCGAATATTACTTGGAATGTGAATTACAACGAAATCGCTAATTCATAAGACCATTTTACAATTCTGGCTCAAGTTAGAAGCAGAGCCAATATTGCAAGATGTCGATAGTCCATATCTCGGAAACTATAAGAGATAATGCAATTTGGCCATCGGCAGTGTAATTAGCATGCCGAATATTACTTGGAATGTCAATTTCAACGAAATCGCTAATTCATAAGACCATTTTATAATTCTGGCTCAAGTTAGAAGCAGAGCCAATATTGCAAGATGTCGATAGTCCATATCTCGGAAACTACAAGAGATAACGCAATTTGGCAATCGGCAACGTAATTAGCATGCCGAATATTACTTGGAATGTGAATTACAACGAAATCGCTAATTCATAAGACCATTTTACAATTCTGGCACAAGTTAGAAGCAGAGCCAATATTGCAAGATGTCGATAGTTCATATCTCGGAAACTATAAGAGATAATGCAATTTGGCAATCGGCAACGTAATTAGCATGCCAAATATTACTTGGAATGTGAATTGGAGCGAAATCGCTAATTCATAAGACCATTTTACAATTCTGGCTCAAGTTAGAAGCAGAGCCAATATTGCAAGATGTCGATAGTCCATATCTCGGAAACTACAAGAGATAACGCAATTTGGCAATCTGCAACGTAATTAGCATGCCGAATATTACTTGGAATGTGAATTACAACGAAATCGCTAATTCATAAGACCATTTTACAATTTTGACCCAAGTTAGAAGCAGAGCCAATATTGTAAAATGTCGATAGTCCATATCTCGGAAACTATAAGAGATAATGCAATTTTGCCATCGGCGGTGTAATTAGCATGCCGAATATTACTTGGAATGTGAATTACAACGAAATCGCTAATTCATAAGACCATTTTACAATTCTGGCCCCAGTTAGAAACAGGGCCAATATTGCAAGATGTGGATAGTCCATATCTCGGAAACTATAAGAGATAATGCAATTTGGCCATCGGCAGTGTAATTAGCATGCCGAATATTACTTGGAATGTGAATTACAACGAAATCGCTAATTCATAAGACCATTTTACAATTCTGGCTCAAGTTAGAAGCAGAGCCAATATTGCAAGATGTCGATAGTCCATATCTCGGAAACTATAAGAGATAATGCAATTTGGCCATCGGCAGTGTAATTAGCATGCCGAATATTACTTGGAATATGAATTACAACGAAATCGCTAATTCATAAGACCATTTTACAATTCTGGCTCAAGTTAGAAGCAGAGCCAATATTGCAAGATGTCGATAGTCCATATCTCAGAAACTATAAGAGATAACGCAATTTGGCAATCGGCAACGTAATTAGCATGCCGAATATTACTTGGAATGTGAATTACAACGAAATCGCTAATTCATAAGACCATTTTACAATTCTGGCTCAAGTTAGAAGCAGAGCCAATATTGCAAGATGTCGATAGTTAATATCTCGGAAACTATAAGATATAATGCAATTTGGCAATCGGCAACGTAATTAGCATGCCGAATATTACTTGGAATGTGAATTGGAGCGAAATCGCTAATTCATAAGACCATTTTACAATTTTGACACAAGTTAGAAGCAGAGCCAATATTGTAAAATGTCGATTGTCCATATCTCGGAAACTATAAGAGATAATGCAATTTGGCAATCGGCAACGTAATTAGCATGCCGAATATTACTTGGAATGTAAATTGGAGCGAAATCGCTAATTCATAAGACCATTTTACAATTTTGACACAAGTTAGAAGCAGAGCCAATATTGTAAAATGTCGATAGTCCATATCTCGGAAACTATAAGAGATAACGCAATTTGACAATCGGCAACGTAATTAGCATGCCGAATATTACTTGGAATGTGAATTACAACGAAATCGCTAATTCATAAGACCATTTTACAATTCTGGCTCAAGTTAGAAGCAGAGCCAATATTGCAAGATGTCTATAGTCCATATCTCGGAAACTATAAGAGATATCGCAATTTGGCAATCGGCAACGTAATTAGCATGCCGAATATTACTTGGAGTATGAATTACAACGAAATCGCTAATTCATAAGACCATTTTACAATTCTGGCCCAAGTTAGAAGCAGAGCCAATATTGCAAGATGTCGATAGTCCATATCTCGGAAACTATAAGAGATAATGCAATTTGGCAATCGGCAACGTAATTAGCATGCCGAATATTACTTGAAATGTGAATTACAACGAAATCGCTAATTCATAAAACCATTTTACAATTTTGACACAAGTTAGAAGCAGAGCCAATATTGTAAAATGTCGATAGTCCATATCTCGGAAACTATAAGAGATAATGCAATTTGGCAATCGGCAACGTAATTAGCATGCCGAATATTACTTGGAATGTGAATTACAACGAAATCGCTAATTCATAAAACCATTTTACAATTTTGACACAAGTTAGAAGCAGAGCCAATATTGTAAAATGTCGATAGTCCATATCTCGGATACTATAAGAGATAATGCAATTTGGCCATCGGCAGTGTAATTAGCATGCCGAATATTACTTGGAATGTGAATTACAACTAAATCGCTAATTCATAAGACCATTTTACAATTCTGGCTCAAGTTAGAAGCAGAGCCAATATTGCAAGATGTCGATAGTCCATATCTCGGAAACTATAAGAGATAACGCAATTTGGCAATCGGCAACGTAATTAGCATGCCGAATATCACTTGGAATGTGAATTACAACGAAATCGCTAATTTATAAGACCATTTTACAATTCTGGCCCAAGTTAGAAGCAGAGCCAATATTGCAAGATGTCGATAGTCCATATCTCGGAAACTATAAGAGATAATGCAATTTGGCAATCGCCAACGTAATTAGCATGCCGAATGTTACTTGGAATGTGAATTACAACGAAATCGCTAATTCATAAGACCATTTTACAATTCTGGCTCAAGTTAGAAGCAGAGCCAATATTGCAAGATGTCGATAGTCCATATCTCGGAAACTATAAGAGATAACGCAATTTGGCAATCGGCAACGTAATTAGCATGCCGAATATTACTTGGAATGAGAATTACATCGAAATCGCTAATTCATAAGACCATTTTACAATTTTGACCCAAGTTAGAAGCAGAGCCAATATTGTAAAATGTCGATAGTCCATATCTCGGAAACTATAAGAGATAATGCAATTTTGCCATCGGCAGTGTAATTAGCATGCCGAATATTACTTGGAATGTGAATTACAACGAAATCGCTAATTCATAAGACCATTTTACAATTCTGGCCCAAATTAGAAACAGGGCCAATATTGCAAGATGTGGATAGTCCATATCTCGGAAACTATAAGAGATAATGCAATTTGGTAATCGGCAACGTAATTAGCATGCCGAATATTACTTGGAATGTGAATTACAACGAAATCGCTAATTCATAAGACCAATTTACAATTCTGGCCCAAGTTAGAAGCAGAGCCAATATTGCAAGATGTCGATAGTCAATATCTCGGAAACTATAGGAGATAATGCAATTTGGCAATCGGCAACGTAATTAGCATGCCGAATATTACTTGGAATGTGAATTACAACGAAATCGCTAATTCATAAGACCATTTTACAATTCTGGCCCAAGTTAGAAGCAGAGCCAATATTGCAAGATGTCGATAGTCCATATCTCGGAAACTATAAGAGATAATGCAATTTGGCAATCGGCAACGTAATTAGCATGCCGAATATTACTTGGAATGTGAATTACAACGAAATCGCTAATTCATAAGACCATTTTACAATTCTGGCTCAGGTTAGAAGCAGAGCCAATATTGCAAGATGTCGATAGTCCATATCTCGGAAACTATAAGAGATAATGCAATTTGGCAATCGGCAACGTAATTAGCATGCCGAATATTACTTGGGATGTGAATTAAAACGAAATCGCTAATTCATAAGACCATTTTACAATTCTGGCTCAAGTTAGAAGCAGAGCCAATATTGCAAGATGTCGATAGTCCATATCTCGGAAGCTATAAGAGATAATGTAATTTGGCATTCGGCAGCGTAATTAGAATGCCGAATATTACTTGGAATGTGAATTACAACGAAATCGCTAATTCATAAGACCATTTTACAATTCTGGCCCAAGTTAGAAGCAGAGCCAATATTGTAAAATGTCGATAGTCCATATCTCGGAAACTATAAGAGATAATGTAATTTGGCCATCGGCAGTGTAATTAGCATGCCGAATATTACTTGGAATGTGAATTACAACGAAATCGCTAATTCATAAGACCATTTTACAATTCTGGCCCAAGTTAGAAGCAGAGCCAATATTGCAAGATGTCGATAGTCCATATCTCGGAAACTATAAGAGATAATGCAATTTGGCAATCGGCAACGTAATTAGCATGCCGAATATTACTTGGAATGTGAATTACAACGAAATCGCTAATTCATAAGACCATTTTACAATTCTGGCTCAAGTTAGAAGCAGAGCCAATATTGCAAGATGTCGATAGTCCATATCTCGGAAACTATAAGAGATAATGCAATTTGGCCATCGGCAGTGTAATTAGCATGCCGAATATTACTTGGAATATGAATTACAACGAAATCGCTAATTCATAAGACCATTTTACAATTCTGGCTCAAGTTAGAAGCAGAGCCAATATTGCAAGATGTCGATAGTCCATATCTCAGAAACTATAAGAGATAACGCAATTTGGCAATCGGCAACGTAATTAGCATGCCGAATATTACTTGGAATGTGAATTACAACGAAATCGCTAATTCATAAGACCATTTTACAATTCTGGCTCAAGTTAGAAGCAGAGCCAATATTGCAAGATGTCGATAGTTCATATCTCGGAAACTATAAGATATAATGCAATTTGGCAATCGGCAACGTAATTAGCATGCCGAATATTACTTGGAATGTGAATTGGAGCGAAATCGCTAATTCATAAGACCATTTTACAATTTTGACACAAGTTAGAAGCAGAGCCAATATTGTAAAATGTCGATGGTCCATATCTCGGAAACTATAAGAGATAATGCAATTTGGCAATCGGCAACGTAATTAGCATACCGAATATTACTTGGAATGTAAATTGGAGCGAAATCGCTAATTCATAAGACCATTTTACAATTTTGACACAAGTTAGAAGCAGAGCCAATATTGTAAAATGTCGATAGTCCATATCCCGGAAACTATAAGAGATAACGCAATTTGACAATCGGCAACGTAATTAGCATGCCGAATATTACTTGGAATGTGAATTACAACGAAATCGCTAATTCATAAGACCATTTTACAATTCTGGCTCAAGTTAGAAGCAGAGCCAATATTGCAAGAGGTCTATAGTCCATATCTCGGAAACTATAAGAGATATCGCAATTTGGCAATCGGCAACGTAATTAGCATGCCGAATATTACTTGGAGTATGAATTACAACGAAATCGCTAATTCATAAGACCATTTTACAATTCTGGCCCAAGTTAGAAGCAGAGCCAATATTGCAAGATGTCGATAGTCCATATCTCGGAAACTATAAGAGATAATGCAATTTGGCAATCGGCAACGTAATTAGCATGCCGAATATTACTTGGAATGTGAATTACAACGAAATCGCTAATTCATAAAACCATTTTACAATTTTGACACAAGTTAGAAGCAGAGCCAATATTGTAAAATGTCGATAGTCCATATCTCGGAAACTATCAGAGATAATGCAATTTGGCAATCGGCAACGTAATTAGCATGCCGAATATTACTTGTAATGTGAATTACAACGAAATCGCTAATTCATAAGACCATTTTACAATTCTGGCCCAAGTTAGAAGCAGAGCCAATATTGTAAAATGTCGATAGTCCATATCTCGGAAACTATAAGAGATAATGCAATTTGGCCATCGGCAGTGTAATTAGCATGCCGAATATTACTTGGAATGTGAATTACAACTAAATCGCTAATTCATAAGACCATTTTACAATTCTGGCTCAAGTTAGAAGCAGAGCCAATATTGCAAGATGTCGATAGTCCATATCTCGGAAACTATAAGAGATAACGCAATTTGGCAATCGGCAACGTAATTAGCATGCCGAATATTACTTGGAATGTGAATTACAACGAAATCGCTAATTTATAGGACCATTTTACAATTCTGGCCCAAGTTAGAAGCAGAGCCAATATTGCAAGATGTCGATAGTCCATATCTCGGAAACTATAAGAGATAATGCAATTTGGCAATCGCCAACGTAATTAGCATGCCGAATGTTACTTGGAATGTGAATTACAACGAAATCGCTAATTCATAAGACCATTTTACAATTCTGGCTCAAGTTAGAAGCAGAGCCAATATTGCAAGATGTCGATAGTCCATATCTCGGAAACTATAAGAGATAACGCAATTTGGCAATCGGCAACGTAATTAGCATGCTGAATATTACTTGGAATGAGAATTACAACGAAATCGCTAATTCATAAGACCATTTTACAATTTTGACCCAAGTTAGAAGCAGAGCCAATATTGTAAAATGTCGATAGTCCATATCTCGGAAACTATAAGAGATAATGCAATTTGGCAATCGGCAACGTAATTAGCATGCCGAATATTACTTGGAATGTGAATTAAAACGAAATCGCTAATTCATAAGACCATTTTACAATTCTGGCTCAAGTTAGAAGCAGAGCCAATATTGCAAGATGTCGATAGTCCATATCTCGGAAGCTATAAGAGATAATGTAATTTGGCATTCGGCAACGTAATTAGAATGCCGAATATTACTTGGAATGTGAATTACAACGAAATCGCTAATTCATAAGACCATTTTACAATTCTGACCCAAGTTAGAAGCAGAGCCAATATTGTAAAATGTCGATAGTCCATATCTCGGAAACTATAAGAGATAATGCAATTTGGCAATCGGCAACGTAATTAGCATGCCGAATATTACTTGGAATGTGAATTAAAACGAAATCGCTAATTCATAAGACCATTTTACAATTCTGGCTCAAGTTAGAAGCAGAGCCAATATTGCAAGATGTCGATAGTCCATATCTCGGAAACTATAAGAGATAATGTAATTTGGCATTCGGCAACGTAATTAGAATGCCGAATATTACTTGGAATGTGAATTACAACGAAATCGCTAATTCATAAGACCATTTTACAATTCTGGCCCAAGTTAGAAGCAGAGCCAATATTGTAAAATGTCGATAGTCCATATCTCGGAAACTATAAGAGATAATGCAATTTGGCCATCGGCAGTGTAATTAGCATGCCGAATATTACTTGGAATGTGAATTACAACGAAATCGCTAATTCATAAGACCATTTTACAATTCTGGCTCAAGTTAGAAGCAGAGCCAATATTGCAAGATGTCGATAGTCCATATCTCAGAAACTATAAGAGATAACGCAATTTGGCAATCGGCAACGTAATTAGCATGCCGAATATTACTTGGAATGTGAATTACAACGAAATCGCTAATTCATAAGACCATTTTACAATTCTGGCTCAAGTTAGAAGCAGAGCCAATATTGCAAGATGTCGATAGTTCATATCTCGGAAACTATAAGATATAATGCAATTTGGCAATCGGCAACGTAATTAGCATGCCGAATATTACTTGGAATGTGAATTGGAGCGAAATCGCTAATTCATAAGACCATTTTACAATTTTGACACAAGTTAGAAGCAGAGCCAATATTGTAAAATGTCGATAGTCCATATCTCGGAAACTCTAAGAGATAATGCAATTTGGCAATCGGCAACGTAATTAGCATGCCGAATATTACTTGGAATGTAAATTGGAGCGAAATCGCTAATTCATGAGACCATTTTACAATTTTGACACAAGTTAGAAGCAGAGCCAATATTGTAAAATGTCGATAGTCCATATCTCGGAAACTATAAGAGATAAGGCAATTTGACAATCTTCAACGTAATTAGCATGCCGAATATTACTTGGAATGTGAATTACAACGAAATCGCTAATTCATAAGACCATTTTACAATTCTGGCTCAAATTAGAAGCAGAGCCAATATTGCAAGATGTCTATAGTCCATATCTCGGAAACTATAAGAGATAACGCAATTTGGCAATCGGCAACGTAATTAGCATGCCGAATATTACTTGGAATGTGAATTACAACGATATCGCTAATTCATAAGACCATTTTACAATTCTGGCCCAAGTTAGAAGCAGAGCCAATATTGCAAGATGTCGATAGTCCATATCTCGGAAACTATAAGAGATAATGCAGTTTGGCAATCGGCAACGTAATTAGCATGCCGAATATTACTTGGAATGTGAATTGGAGCAAAATCGCTAATTCATAAGACCATTTTACAATTTTGACACAAGTTAGAAGCAGAGCCAATATTGTAAAATGTCGATAGTCCATATCTCGGAAACTATCAGAGATAATGCAATTTGGCAATCGGCAACGTAATTAGCATTCCGAATATTACTTGTAATGTGAATTACAACGAAATCGCTAATTCATAAGACCATTTTACAATTCTGGCCCAAGTTAGAAACAGAGCCATTATTGTAAAATGTCGATAGTCCATATCTCGGAAACTATAAGAGATAATGCAATTTGGCCATCGGCAGTGTAATTAGCATGCCGAATATTACTTGGAATGTGAATTACAACGAAATCGCTAATTCATAAGGCCATTTTACAATTCTGGCTCAAGTTAGAAGCAGAGCCAATATTGCAAGATGTCGATAGTCCATATCTCGGAAACTATAAGAGATAACGCAATTTGGCAATCGGCAACGTAATTAGCATGCCAAATATTACTTGGAATGTGAATTCGAGCGAAATCGCTAATTCATAAGACCTTTTTACAATTTTGACCCAAGTTAGAAGCAGAGCCAATATTGCAAGATGTGGATAGTCCATATCTCGGAAACTATAAGAGATAATGCAATTTGGCAATCGGCAACGTAATTAGCATGCCGAATATTACTTGGAATGTGAATTACAACGGAATCGCTAATTCATAAGACCATTTTACAATTCTGGCTCAAGTTAGAAGCAGAGCCAATATTGCAAGATGTCGATAGTCCATATCTCGGAAACTATAAGAGATAATGCAATTTGGCAATCGGCAACGTAATTAGCATGCCGAATATTACTTGGAATGTGAATTACAACGAAATCGCTAATTCATAAGACCATTTTACAATTCTGGCAAAAGTTAGAAGCAGAGCCAATATTGCAAGATGTGGATAGTCCATATCTCGGAAACTATAAGAGATAATGCAATTTGGCAATCGGCAAAGTAATTAGCATGCCGAATATTACTTGGAATGTGAATTACAACGAAATCGCTAATTTATAAGACCATTTTACAATTCTGGCCCAAGTTAGAAGCAGAGCCAATAATGCAAGATGTCGATAGTCCATATCTCGGAAACAATAAGAGATAATGCAATTTGGCAATCGGCAACGTAATTAGCATGCCGAATATTACTTGGAATGTGAATTGGAGCGAAATCGCTAATTCATAAGACCATTTTACAATTTTGACAAAAGTTAGAAGCAGAGCCAATATTGCAAGATGTCGATAGTCCATATCTCGGAAACTATAAGAGATAATGCAATTTGGCAATCGGCAACATAATTAGCATGCCGAATATTACTTGGAGTGTGAATTACAACGAAATCGCTAATTCATAAGACCATTTTACAATTCTGGCTCAAGTTAGAAGTAGAGCCAATATTGCAATATGTCGATAGTCCATATCTCGGAAACTATAAGAGATAATGCAATTTGGCAATCGGCAACGTAATTAGCATGCCGAATATTACTTGGAATGTGAATTACAACGAAATCGCTAATTCATAAGACCATTTTACAGTTCTGGCTCAAGTTAGAAGCAGAGCCAATATTGCAAGATGTCGATAGTCCATATCTCGGAAACTATAAGAGATAATGTAATTTGGCATTCGGCAACGTAATTAGCATGCCGAATATTACTTGGAATGTGAATTACAACGAAATCGCTAATTCATAAGACCATTTTACAATTCTGGCCCAAGTTAGAAGCAGAGCCAATATTGCAAGATGTCGATAGTCCATATCTCGGAAACTAAACGAGATAACGCAATTTGGCAATCGGCAACGTAATTAGCATGCCGAATATTACTTGGAATGTGAATTACAACGAAATCGCTAATTCATAAGACCATTTTACAATTCTGGCTCAAGTTAGAAGCAGAGCCAATATTGCAAGATGTCGATAGTTCATATCTCGGAAACTATAAGATATAATGCAATTTGGCAATCGGCAACGTAATTAGCATGCCGAATATTACTTGGAATGTGAATTGGAGCGAAATCGCTAATTCATAAGACCATTTTACAATTTTGAGACAAGTTAGAAGCAGAGCCAATATTGTAAAATGTCGATAGTCCATATCTCGGAAACTATAAAAGATAATGCAATTTGGCAATCGGCAACGTAATTAGCATGCCGAATATTACTTGGAAAGTAAATTGGAGCGAAATCGCTAATTCATAAGACCATTTTACAATTTTGACACAAGTTAGAAGCAGAGCCAATATTGTAAAATGTTGATAGTCCATATCTCGGAAACTATAAGAGATAACGCAATTTGACAATCGGCAACGTAATTAGCATGCCGAATATTACTTGGAATGTGAATTACAACGAAATCGCTAATTCATAAGACCATTTTACAATTCTGGCTCAAATTAGAAGCAGAGCCAATATTGCAAGAGGTCGATAGTCCATATCTCGGAAACTATAAGAGATAACGCAATTTGGCAATCGGCAACGTAATTAGCATGCCAAATATTACTTGGAATATGAATTCGAGCGAAATCGCTAATTCATAAGACCATTTTACAATTTTGACCCAAGTTAGAAGCAGAGCCAATATTGTAAAATGTCGATAGTCCATATCTCGGAAACTAAAAGAGATAATGCAATTTTGCCATCGGCAGTGTAATTAGCATGCCGAATATTACTTGGAATGTGAATTACAACGAAATCGCTAATTCATAAGACCATTTTACAATTCTGGCCCAAGTTAGAAACAGAGCCAATATTGCAAGATGTGGATAGTCCATATCTCGGAAACTATAAGAGATAATGCAATTTGGCAATCGGCAACGTAATTAGCATGCCGAATATTACTTGGAATGTGAATTACAACGGAATCGCTAATTCATAAGACCATTTTACAATTCTGGCTTAAATTAGAAGCAGAGCCAATACTGCAAGATGTGGATAGTCCATATCTCGGAAACTATAAGAGATAACGCAATTTGGCAATCGGCAACGTAATTAGCATGCCGAATATTACTTGGAATGTAAATTACAACGAAATCGCTAATTCATAAGACCATTTTACAATTTTGACACAAGTTAGAAGCAGAGCCAATATTGTAAAATGTCGATAGTCCATATCTCGGAAACTATAAGAGATAATGCAATTTGGCAATCGGCAACGTAATTAGCATGCCGAATATTACTTGGAATGTGAATTGGAGCGAAATCGCTAATTCATAAGACCATTTTACAATTTTGACACAAGTTAGAAGCAGAGCCAATATTGTAAAATGTCGATAGTCCATATCTCGGAAACTATAAGAGATAATGCAATTTGGCAATCGGCAACGTAATTAGCATGCCAAATATTACTTGGAATGTGAATTCGAGCGAAATCGCTAATTCATAAGACCATTTTACAATTTTGACCCAAGTTAGAAGCAGAGCCAATATTGTAAAATGTCGATAGTCCATATCTCGGAAACTATAAGAGATAATGCAATTTTGCCATCGGCAGTGTAATTAGCATGCCGAATATTACTTGGAATGTGAATTACAACGAAATCGCTAATTCATAAGACCATTTTACTATTCTGGCCCAAGTTAGAAACAGAGCCAATATTGCAAGATGTGGATAGTCCATATCTCGGAAACTATAAGAAATAATGCAATTTGGCAATCGGCAACGTAATTAGCATGCCGAATATTACTTGGAATGTGAATTACAACGGAATCGCTAATTCATAAGACCATTTTACAATTCTGGCTCAAGTTAGAAGCAGAGCCAATATTGCAAGATGTCGATAGTTCATATCTCGGAAACTATAAGATATAATGCAATTTGGCTATCGGCAACGTAATTAGCATGCCGAATATTACTTGGAATGTGAATTGGAGCGAAATCGCTAATTCATAAGACCATTTTACAATTTTGACACAAGTTAGAAGCAGAGCCAATATTGTAAAATGTCGATAGTCCATATCTCGGAAACTATAAGAGATAATGCAATTTGGCAATCGGCAACGTAATTAGCATGCCGAATATTACTTGGAATGTGAATTGGAGCGAAATCGCTAATTCATAAGACCATTTTACAATTTTGACACAAGTTAGAAGCAGAGCCAATATTGTAAAATGTCGATAGTCCATATCTCGGAAACTATAAGAGATAATGCAATTTGGCAATCGGCAACGTAATTAGCATGCCGAATATTACTTGGAATGTAAATTGGAGCGAAATCGCTAATTCATAAGACCATTTTACAATTTTGACACAAGTTAGAAGCAGAGCCAATATTGTAAAATGTCGATAGTCCATATCTCGGAAACTATAAGAGATAACGCAATTTGACAATCGGCAACGTAATTAGCATGCCGAATATTACTTGGAATGTGAATTACAACGAAATCGCTAATTCATAAGACCATTTTACAATTCTGGCTCAAATTAGAAGCAGAGCCAATATTGCAAGATGTCTATAGTCCATATCTCGGAAACTATAAGAGATAACGCAATTTGGCAATCGGCAACGTAATTAGCATGCCGAATATTACTTGGAATGTGAATTACAACGAAATCGCTAATTCATAAGACCATTTTACCATTCTGGCCCAAGTTAGAAGCAGAGCCAATATTGCAAGATGTCGATAGTCCATATCTCGGAAACTATAAGAGATAATGCAATTTGGCAATCGGCAACGTAATTAGCATGCCGAATATTACTTGGAATGTGAATTGGAGCAAAATCGCTAATTCATAAGACCATTTTACAATTCTGGCCCAAGTTAGAAGCAGAGCCAATATTGCAAGATGTCGATAGTCTATATCTCGGAAACTATAAGAGATAATGCAATTTGGCAATCGGCAACGTAATTAGCATGCCGAATATTACTTGGAATGTGAATTACAACGAAATCGCTAATTCATAAGACCATTTTACAATTCTGGCTCAGGTTAGAAGCAGAGCCAATATTGCAAGATGTCGATAGTCCATATCTCGGAAACTATAAGAGATAATGCAATTTGGCAATCGGCAACGTAATTAGCATGCCGAATATTACTTGGAATGTGAATTAAAACGAAATCGCTAATTCATAAGACCATTTTACAATTCTGGCTCAAGTTAGAAGCAGAGCCAATATTGCAAGATGTCGATAGTCCATATCTCGGAAGCTATAAGAGATAATGTAATTTGGCATTCGGCAACGTAATTAGAATGCCGAATATTACTTGGAATGTGAATTACAACGAAATCGCTAATTCATAAGACCATTTTACAATTCTGGCCCAAGTTAGAAGCAGAGCCAATATTGTAAAATGTCGATAGTCCATATCTCGGAAACTATAAGAGATAATGCAATTTGGCCATCGGCAGTGTAATTAGCATGCCGAATATTACTTGGAATGTGAATTACAACGAAATCGCTAATTCATAAGACCATTTTACAATTCTGGCTCAAGTTAGATGCAGAGCCAATATTGCAAGATGTCGATAGTCCATATCTCAGAAACTATAAGAGATAACGCAATTTGGCAATCGGCAACGTAATTAGCATGCCGAATATTACTTGGAATGTGAATTACAACGAAATCGCTAATTCATAAGACCATTTTACAATTCTGGCTCAAGTTAGAAGCAGAGCCAATATTGCAAGATGTCGATAGTTCATATCTCGGAAACTATAAGATATAATGCAATTTGGCAATCGGCAACGTAATTATCATGCCGAATATTACTTGGAATGTGAATTGGAGCGAAATCGCTAATTCATAAGACCATTTTACAATTTTGACACAAGTTAGAAGCAGAGCCAATATTGTAAAATGTCGATAGTCCATATCTCGGAAACTCTAAGAGATAATGCAATTTGGCAATCGGCAACGTAATTAGCATGCCGAATATTACTTGGAATGTAAATTGGAGCGAAATCGCTAATTCATGAGACCATTTTACAATTTTGACACAAGTTAGAAGCAGAGCCAATATTGTAAAATGTCGATAGTCCATATCTCGGAAACTATAAGAGATAACGCAATTTGACAATCTTCAACGTAATTAGCATGCCGAATATTACTTGGAATGTGAATTACAACGAAATCGCTAATTCATAAGACCATTTTACAATTCTGGCTCAAATTAGAAGCAGAGCCAATATTGCAAGATGTCTATAGTCCATATCTCGGAAACTATAAGAGATAACGCAATTTGGCAATCGGCAACGTAATTAGCATGCCGAATATTACTTGGAATGTGAATTACAACGATATCGCTAATTCATAAGACCATTTTACAATTCTGGCCCAAGTTAGAAGCAGAGCCAATATTGCAAGATGTCGATAGTCCATATCTCGGAAACTATAAGAGATAATGCAGTTTGGCAATCGGCAACGTAATTAGCATGCCGAATATTACTTGGAATGTGAATTACAACGAAATCGCTAATTCATAAGACCATTTTACAATTTTGACACAAGTTAGAAGCAGAGCCAATATTGTAAAATGTCGATAGTCCATATCTCGGAAACTATCAGAGATAATGCAATTTGGCAATCGGCAACGTAATTAGCATTCCGAATATTACTTGTAATGTGAATTACAACGAAATCGCTAATTCATAAGACCATTTTACAATTCTGGCCCAAGTTAGAAGCAGAGCCATTATTGTAAAATGTCGATAGTCCATATCTCGGAAACTATAAGAGATAATGCAATTTGGCCATCGGCAGTGTAATTAGCATGCCGAATATTACTTGGAATGTGAATTACAACGAAATCGCTAATTCATAAGGCCATTTTACAATTCTGGCTCAAGTTAGAAGCAGAGCCAATATTGCAAGATGTCGATAGTCCATATCTCGGAAACTATAAGAGATAACGCAATTTGGCAATCGGCAACGTAATTAGCATGCCAAATATTACTTGGAATGTGAATTCGAGCGAAATCGCTAATTCATAAGACCATTTTACAATTTTGACCCAAGTTAGAAGCAGAGCCAATATTGCAAGATGTGGATAGTCCATATCTCGGAAACTATAAGAGATAATGCAATTTGGCAATCGGCAACGTAATTAGCATGCCGAATATTACTTGGAATGTGAATTACAACGGAATCGCTAATTCATAAGACCATTTTACAATTCTGGCTCAAGTTAGAAGCAGAGCCAATATTGCAAGATGTCGATAGTCCATATCTCGGAAACTATAAGAGATAATGCAATTTGGCAATCGGCAACGTAATTAGCATGCCGAATATTACTTGGAATGTGAATTACAACGAAATCGCTAATTCATAAGACCATTTTACAATTCTGACAAAAGTTAGAAGCAGAGCCAATATTGCAAGATGTGGATAGTCCATATCTCGGAAACTATAAGAGATAATGCAATTTGGCAATCGGCAACGTAATTAGCATGCCGAATATTACTTGGAATGTGAATTAAAACGGAATCGCTAATTCATAAGACCATTTTACAATTCTGGCTTAAGTTAGAAGCAGAGCCAATATTGCAAGATGTGGATAGTCCATATCTCGGAAACTATAAGAGATAATGCAATTTGGCAATCGGCAACGTAATTAGCATGCCGAATATTACTTGGAATGTGAATTACAACGAAATCGCTAATTTATAAGACCATTTTACAATTCTGGCCCAAGTTAGAAGCAGAGCCAATATTGCAAGATGTCGATAGTCCATATCTCGGAAACTATAAGAGATAATGCAATTTGGCAATCGGCAACGTAATTAGCATGCCGAATATTACTTGGAATGTGAATTGGAGCGAAATCGCTAATTCATAAGGCCATTTTACAATTTTGACAAAAGTTAGAAGCAGAGCCAATATTGCAAGATGTCGATAGTCCATATCTCGGAAACTATAAGAGATAATGCAATTTGGCAATCGACAACGTAATTAGCATGCCGAATATTACTTGGAGTGTGAATTACAACGAAATCGCTAATTCATAAGACCATTTTACAATTCTGGCTCAAGTTAGAAGTAGAGCCAATATTGCAATATGTCGATAGTCCATATCTCGGAAACTATAAGAAATAATGCAATTTGGCAATCGGCAACGTAATTAGCATGCCGAATATTACTTGGAATGTGAATTACAACGAAATCGCTAATTCATAAGACCATTTTACAGTTCTGGCTCAAGTTAGAAGCAGAGCCAATATTGCAAGATGTCGATAGTCCATATCTCGGAAACTATAAGAGATAATCTAATTTGGCATTCGGCAACGTAATTAGCATGCCGAATATTACTTGGAATGTGAATTACAACGAAATCGCTAATTCATAAGACCATTTTACAATTCTGGCTCAAGTTAGAAGCAGAGCCAATATTGCAATATGTCGATAGTCCATATCTCGGAAACTATAAGAAATAATGCAATTTGGCAATCGGCAACGTAATTAGCATGCCGAATATTACTTGGAATGTGAATTACAACGAAATCGCTAATTCATAAGACCATTTTACAGTTCTGGCTCAAGTTAGAAGCAGAGCCAATATTGCAAGATGTCGATAGTCCATATCTCGGAAACTATAAGAAATAATGCAATTTGGCAATCGGCAACGTAATTAGCATGCCGAATATTACTTGGAATGTGAATTACAACGAAATCGCTAATTCATAAGACCATTTTACAGTTCTGGCTCAAGTTAGAAGCAGAGCCAATATTGCAAGATGTCGATAGTCCATATCTCGGAAACTATAAGAGATAACGCAATTTGGCAATCGGCAACGTAATTAGCATGCCGAATATTACTTGGAATGTGAATTACAACGAAATCGCTAATTCATAAGACCATTTTACAATTCTGGCTCAAGTTAGAAGCAGAGCCAATATTGCAAGATGTCGATAGTTCATATCTCGGAAACTATAAGATATAATGCAATTTGGCAATCGGCAACGTAATTAGCATGCCGAATATTACTTGGAATGTGAATTGGAGCGAAATCGCTAATTCATAAGACCATTTTACAATTTTGAGACAAGTTAGAAGCAGAGCCAATATTGTAAAATGTCGATAGTCCATATCTCGGAAACTATAAAAGATAATGCAATTTGGCAATCGGCAACGTAATTAGCATGCCGAATATTACTTGGAAAGTAAATTGGAGCGAAATCGCTAATTCATAAGACCATTTTACAATTTTGACACAAGTTAGAAGCAGAGCCAATATTGTAAAATGTTGATAGTCCATATCTCGGAAACTATAAGAGATAACGCAATTTGACAATCGGCAACGTAATTAGCATGCCGAATATTACTTGGAATGTGAATTACAACGAAATCGCTAATTCATAAGACCATTTTACAATTCTGGCTCAAATTAGAAGCAGAGCCAATATTGCAAGAGGTCGATAGTCCATATCTCGGAAAATATAAGAGATAACGCAATTTGGCAATCGGCAACGTAATTAGCATGCCAAATATTACTTGGAATGTGAATTAGAGCGAAATCGCTAATTCATAAGACCATTTTACAATTTTGACCCAAGTTAGAAGCAGAGCCAATATTGTAAAATGTCGATAGTCCATATCTCGGAAACTAAAAGAGATAATGCAATTTTGCCATCGGCAGTGTAATTAGCATGCCGAATATTACTTGGAATGTGAATTACAACGAAATCGCTAATTCATAAGACCATTTTACAATTCTGGCCCAAGTTAGAAACAGAGCCAATATTGCAAGATGTGGATAGTCCATATCTCGGAAACTATAAGAGATAATGCAATTTGGCAATCGGCAACGTAATTAGCATGCCGAATATTACTTGGAATGTGAATTACAACGGAATCGCTAATTCATAAGACCATTTTACAATTCTGGCTTAAATTAGAAGCAGAGCCAATATTGCAAGATGTGGATAGTCCATATCTCGGAAACTATAAGAGATAACGCAATTTGGCAATCGGCAACGTAATTAGCATGCCGAATATTACTTGGAATGTAAATTACAACGAAATCGCTAATTCATAAGACCATTTTACAATTTTGACACAAGTTAGAAGCAGAGCCAATATTGTAAAATGTCGATAGTCCATATCTCGGAAACTATAAGAGATAATGCAATTTGGCAATCGGCAACGTAATTAGCATGCCGAATATTACTTGGAATGTGAATTGGAGCGAAATCGCTAATTCATAAGACCATTTTACAATTTTGACACAAGTTAGAAGCAGAGCCAATATTGTAAAATGTCGATAGTCCATATCTCGGAAACTATAAGAGATAATGCAATTTGGCAATCGGCAACGTAATTAGCATGCCAAATATTACTTGGAATGCGAATTCGAGCGAAATCGCTAATTCATAAGACCATTTTACAATTTTGACCCAAGTTAGAAGCAGAGCCAATATTGTAAAATGTCGATAGTCCATATCTCGGAAACTATAAGAGATAATGCAATTTTGCCATCGGCAGTGTAATTAGCATGCCGAATATTACTTGGAATGTGAATTACAACGAAATCGCTAATTCATAAGACCATTTTACAATTCTGGCCCAATTTAGAAACAGAGCCAATATTGCAAGATGTGGATAGTCCATATCTCGGAAACTATAAGAAATAATGCAATTTGGCAATCGGCAACGTAATTAGCATGCCGAATATTACTTGGAATGTGAATTACAACGGAATCGCTAATTCATAAGACCATTTTACAATTCTGGCTCAAGTTAGAAGCAGAGCCAATATTGCAAGATGTCGATAGTTCATATCTCGGAAACTATAAGATATAATGCAATTTGGCAATCGGCAACGTAATTAGCATGCCGAATATTACTTGGAATGTGAATTGGAGCGAAATCGCTAATTCATAAGACCATTTTACAATTTTGACACAAGTTAGAAGCAGAGCCAATATTGTAAAATGTCGATAGTCCATATCTCGGAAACTATAAGAGATAATGCAATTTGGCAATCGGCAACGTAATTAGCATGCCGAATATTACTTGGAATGTGAATTGGAGCGAAATCGCTAATTCATAAGACCATTTTACAATTTTGACACAAGTTAGAAGCAGAGCCAATATTGTAAAATGTCGATAGTCCATATCTCGGAAACTATAAGAGATAATGCAATTTGGCAATCGGCAACGTAATTAGCATGCCGAATATTACTTGGAATGTAAATTGGAGCGAAATCGCTAATTCATAAGACCATTTTACAATTTTGACACAAGTTAGAAGCAGAGCCAATATTGTAAAATGTCGATAGTCCATATCTCGGAAACTATAAGAGATAACGCAATTTGACAATCGGCAACGTAATTAGCATGCCGAATATTACTTGGAATGTGAATTACAACGAAATCGCTAATTCATAAGACCATTTTACAATTCTGGCTCAAATTAGAAGCAGAGCCAATATTGCAAGATGTCTATAGTCCATATCTCGGAAACTATAAGAGATAACGCAATTTGGCAATCGGCAACGTAATTAGCATGCCGAATATTACTTGGAATGTGAATTACAACGAAATCGCTAATTCATAAGACCATTTTACCATTCTGGCCCAAGTTAGAAGCAGAGCCAATATTGCAAGATGTCGATAGTCCATATCTCGGAAACTATAAGAGATAATGCAATTTGGCAATCGGCAACGTAATTAGCATGCCGAATATTACTTGGAATGTGAATTGGAGCAAAATCGCTAATTCATAAGACCATTTTACAATTTTGACACAAGTTAGAAGCAGAGCCAATATTGTAAAATGTCGATAGTCCATATCTCGGAAACTATCAGAGATAATGCAATTTGGCAATCGGCAACGTAATTAGCATTCCGAATATTACTTGTAATGTGAATTACAACGAAATCGCTAATTCATAAGACCATTTTACAATTCTGGCCCAAGTTAGAAGCAGAGCCATTATTGTAAAATGTCGATAGTCCATATCTCGGAAACTATAAGAGATAATGCAATTTGGCCATCGGCAGTGTAATTAGCATGCCGAATATTACTTGGAATGTGAATTACAACGAAATCGCTAATTTATAAGGCCATTTTACAATTCTGGCTCAAGTTAGAAGCAGAGCCAATATTGCAAGATGTCGATAGTCCATATCTCGGAAACTATAAGAGATAACGCAATTTGGCAATCGGCTACGTAATTAGCATGCCAAATATTACTTGGAATGTGAATTCGAGCGAAATCGCTAATTCATAAGACCATTTTACAATTTTGACCCAAGTTAGAAGCAGAGCCAATATTGTAAAATGTCGATAGTCCATATCTCGGAAACTATAAGAGATAATGCAATTTTGCCATCGGCAGTGTAATTAGCATGCCGAATATTACTTGGAATGTGAATTACAACGAAATCGCTAATTCATAAGACCATTTTACAATTCTGGCCCAAGTTAGAAACAGAGCCAATATTGCAAGATGTGGATAGTCCATATCTCGGAAACTATAAGAGATAATGCAATTTGGCAATCGGCAACGTAATTAGCATGCCGAATATTACTTGGAATGTGAATTACAACGGAATCGCTAATTCATAAGAAAATTTTACAATTCTGGCTTAAGTTAGAAGCAGAGCCAATATTGCAAGATGTGGATAGTCCATATCTCGGAAACTATAAGAGATAATGCAATTTGGCAATCGGCAACGTAATTAGCATGCCGAATATTACTTGGAATGTGAATTACAACGAAATCGCTAATTTATAAGACCATTTTACAATTCTGGCCCAAGTTAGAAGCAGAGCCAATATTGCAAGATGTCGATAGTCCATATCCCGGAAACTATAAGAGATAATGCAATTTGGCAATCGGCAACGTAAATAGCATGCCAAATATTACTTGGAATGTGAATTGGAGCGAAATCGCTAATTCATAAGGCCATTTTACAATATTGACAAAAGTTAGAAGCAGAGCCAATATTGCAAGATGTCGATAGTCCATATCTCGGAAACTATAAGAGATAATGCAATTTGGCAATCGGCAACGTAATTAGCATGCCGAATATTACTTGGAGTGTGAATTACAACGAAATCGCTAATTCATAAGACCATTTTACAATTCTGACTCAAGTTAGAAGCAGAGCCAATATTGCAAGATGTCGATAGTCCATATCTCGGAAACTATAAGAGATAATGCAATTTGGCAATCGGCAACGTAATTAGCATGCCAAATATTACTTGGAATGTGAATTACAACGAAATCGCTAATTCATAAGACCATCTTACAATTCTGGCTCAAGTTAGAAGCAGAGCCAATATTGCAAGATGTCGATAGTCCATATCTCGGAAACTATAAGAGATAATGTAATTTGACAATCGGCAACGTAATTAGCATGCCGAATATTACTTGGAATGTGAATTACAACGAAATCGCTAATTCATAAGACCATTTTACAATTCTGGCCCAAGTTAGAAGCAGAGCCAATATTGCAAGATGTCGATAGTCCATATCTCGGAAACTATTAGAGGTAACGCAATTTGGCAATCGGCAACGTAATTAGCATGCCGAATATTACTTGGAATGTGAATTACAACGAAATCGCTAATTCATAAGACCATTTTACAATTCTGGCCCAAGTTAGAAGCAGAGCCATTATTGTAAAATGTCGATAGTCCATATCTCGGAAACTATAAGAGATAATGCAATTTGGCCATCGGCAGTGTAATTAGCATGCCGAATATTACTTGGAATGTGAATTACAACGAAATCGCTAATTCATAAGGCCATTTTACAATTCTGGCTCAAGTTAGAAGCAGAGCCAATATTGCAAGATGTCGATAGTCCATATCTCGGAAACTATAAGAGATAACGCAATTTGGCAATCGGCAACGTAATTAGCATGCCGAATATTACTTGGAATGTGAATTACAACGAAATCGCTAATTCATAAGACCATTTTACAATTCTGGCTCAAGTTAGAAGCAGAGCCAATATTGCAAGATGTCGATAGTCCATATCTCGGAAACTATAAAAGATAATGCAATTTGGCAATCGGCAACGTAATTAGCATGCCGAATATTACTTGGAATGTAAATTGGAGCGAAATCGCTAATTCATAAGACCATTTTACAATTTTGACACAAGTTAGAAGCAGAGCCAATATTGTAAAATGTGGATAGTCCATATCTCGGAAACTATAAGAGATAACGCAATTTGACAATCGGCAACGTAATTAGCATGCCGAATATTACTCGGAATGTGAATTACAACGAAATCGCTAATTCATAAGACCATTTTACAATTCTGGCTCAAATTAGAAGCAGAGCCAATATTGCAAGAGGTCGATAGTCCATATCTCGGAAACTATAAGAGATAACGCAATTTGGCAATCGGCAACGTAATTAGCGTGCCGAATATTACTTGGAATGTGAATTACAACGAAATCGCTAATTCATAAGACCATTTTACAATTCTGGCCCAAGTTAGAAGCAGAGCCAATATTGCAAGATATCGATAGTCCATATCTCGGAAACTATAAGAGATAATGCAATATGGCAATCGGCAACGTAATTAGCATGCCGAATATTACTTGGAATGTGAATTACAACGAAATCGCTAATTCATAAGACCATTTTACAATTCTGGCCCAAGTTAGAAGCAGAGCCAATATTGCAAGATATCGATAGTCCATATCTCGGAAACTATAAGAGATAATGCAATTTGGCAATCGGCAACGTAATTAGCATGCCGAATATTACTTGGAATGTGAATTACAACGAAATCGCTAATTCATAAGACCATTTTACAATTCTCACCCAAGTTAGAAGCAGAGCCAATATTGCAAGATGTCGATAGTCCATATCTCGGAAACTATAAGAGATAATGCAATTTGGCAATCGCCAACGTAATTAGCATGCCGAATATTACTTGGAATGTGAATTGGAGCGAAATCGCTAATTCATAAGACCATTTTACAATTTTGACCCAAGTTAGAAGCAGAGCCAATATTGTAAAATGTCGATAGTCCATATCCCGGAGACTATAAGAGATAATGCAAATTTGCCATCGGCAGTGTAATTAGCATGCCGAATATTACTTGGAATGTGAATTACAACGAAATCGCTAATTCATAAGACCATTTTACAATTCTGGCCCAAGTTAGAAACAGAGCCAATATTGCAAGATGTGGAGAGTCCATATCTCGGAAACTATAAGAGATAATGCAATTTGGTAATCGGCAACGTAATTAGCATACCGAATATTACTTGGAATGTGAATTACAACGAAATCGCTAATTCATAAGACCAATTTACAATTCTGGCCCAAGTTAGAAGTAGAGCCAATATTGCAAGATGTCGATAGTCCATATCTCGGAAACTATAAGAGATGATGCAATTTGGCAATCGGCAACGTAATTAGCATGCCGAATATTACTTGGAATGTGAATTACAACGAAATTAGCTAATTCATAAGACCATTTTACAATTCTGGCCCAAGTTAGAAGCAGAGCCAATATTGTAAAATGTCGATAGTCCATATCCCGGAAACTATAAGAGATAATGCAATTTGGCCATCGGCAGTGTAACTGGCATGCCGAATATTACTTGGAATGTGAATTACAACGAAATCGCTAATTCATAAGACCATTTTACAATTCTGGCTCAAGATAGAAGCAGAGCCAATATTGTAAAATGTCGATAGTCCATATCTTGGAAACTATAAGAGATAATGCAATTTGGCAATCGGCAACGTAATTAGCATGCCGAATATTACTTGGAATGTGAATTGGTGCGAAATCGCTAATTCATAAGACCATTTTACAATTTTGACCCAAGTTAGAAGCAGAGCCAATATTGTTAAATGTCGAGAGTCCATATCTCGGTAACTATAAGAGATAATGCAATTTGGCATTCGGCAATGTAATTAGCATGCCGAATATTACTTGGAATGTGAATTACAACGAAATCGCTAATTCATAAGACCATTTTACAATTCTGGCTCAAGTTAGAAGCAGAGCCAATATTGCAAGATGTCGATAGTTCATATCTCGGAAACTATAAGAGATAATGCAATTTGGCAATCGGCAACGTAATTAGCATGCCGAATATTACTTGGAATGTGAATTGGAGCGGAATCGCTAATTCATAAGACCATTTTACAATTTTGACCCAAGTTAGAAGCAGAGCCAATATTGCAAGATGTCGATAGTCCATATCTCAGAAACTATAAGAGATAATGCAATTTGGCAATCGGCAACGTAATTAGCATGCCGAATATTACTTGGAATGTGAATTGGAGCGAAATCGCTAATTCATAAGACCTTTTTACAATTTTGACCCAAGTTTGAAGCAGAGCCAATATTGTTAAAGGTCGAGAGTCCATATCTCGGTAACTATAAGAGATAATGCAATTTGGCAATCGGCAACGTAATTAGCATGCCGAATATTACTTGGAATGTGAATTACAACGAAATCGCTAATTCATAAGACCATTTTACAATTCTGGCCCAAGTTAGAAGCAGAGCCAATATTGTAAAATGTCGATAGTCCATATCTCGGAAACTATAAGATATAATGCAATATGGCCATCGGCGGTGTAATTAGCATGCCGAATATTACTTAGAATGTGAATTACAACGAAATCGCTAATTCATAAGACCATTTTACAATTCTGGCTCAAGTTAGAAGCAGAGCCAATATTGCAAGATGTCGATAGTCCATATCTCGGAAACTATAAGAGATAACGCAATTTGGCAATCGGCAACGTAATTAGAATGCCGAATATTACTTGGAATGTGAATTACAACGAAATCGCTAATTCATAAGACCATTTTACAATTCTGGCCCAAGTTAGAAGCAGAGCCAATATTGCAAGATGTCGATAGTCCATATCTCGGAAACTATAAGAGATAACGCAATTTGGCAATCGGCAACGTAATTAGCATGCCGAATATTACTTTTAATGTGAATTACAACGAAATCGCTAATTCATAAGACCATTTTACAATTCTGGCCCAAGTTAGAAGCAGAGCCAATATTGCAAGATGTCGATAGTCCATATCTCGGAAACTATAAGAGATAACGCAATTTGGCAATCGGCAACGTAATTAGCATGCCGAATATTACTTTTAATGTGAATTACAACGAAATCGCTAATTCATAAGAATATTTTACAATTCTGGCCCAAGTTAGAAGCAGAGCCAATATTGTAAAATGTCGATAGTCCATATCTCGGAAACTATAAGAGATAATGCAATTTGGCGATCGGCAGTGTAATTAGCATGCCGAATATTACTTGGAATGTGAATTACAACGAAATCGCTAATTCATAAGACCATTTTACATTTCTGGCTCAAGTTAGAAGCAGAGCCAATATTGCAAGATATCGATAGTCCATATCTCGGAAACTATAAGAGATAACGCAATTTGGCAATCGGCAACGTAATTAGCATGCCGAATATTACTTGGAATGTGAATTACAACGAAATCGCTAATTCATAAGACCATTTTACAATTCTGGCTCAAGTTAGAAGCAGAGCTAATATTGCAAAATGTCGATAGTTCATATATCGGAAACTATAAGAGATAATGCAATTTGGCAATCGGCAACGTAACTAGCATGCCGAATATTACTTGGAATGTGAATTGGAGCGAAATCGCTAATTCATAAGACCATTTTACAATTTTGACCCAAGTTAGAAGCAGAGCCAATATTGCAAGATGTCGATAGTCCATATCTCGGAAACTATAAGAGATAATGCAATTTGGCAATCGGCAACGTAATTAGCATGCCGAATATTACTTGGAATGTGAATTGGAGCGAAATCGCTAATTCATAAGACCATTTTACAATTTTGACCCAAGTTAGAAGCAGAGCCAATATTGTAAAATGTCGAGAGTCCATATCTCGGTAACTATAAGAGATAATGCAATTTGGCAATCGGCAACGTAATTAGCATGCCGAATATTACTTGGAATGTGAATTACAACGAAATCGCTAATTCATAAGACCATTTTACAATTCTGGCCAAAGTTAGAAGCAGAGCCAATATTGTAAAAGGTCGATAGTCCATATCTCGGAAACTATAAGAGATAATGCAATTTGGCCATCGGCGGTGTAATTAGCATGACGAATATTACTTGGAATGTGAATTACAACGAAATCGCTAATTCATAAGACCATTTTACAATTCTGGCTCAAGTTAAAGCAGAGCCAATATTGCAAGATGTCGATAGTCCATATCTCGGAAACTATAAGAGATAACGCAATTTGGCAATCGGCAACGTAATTAGCATGCCGAATATTACTTGGAATGTGAATTACAACGAAATCGCTAATTCATAAGACCATTTTACAATTCTGGCTCAAGTTAGAAGCAGAGATAATATTGCAAGATGTCGATAGTCCATATCTCGGAAACTATAAGAGATAACGCAATTTGGCAATCGGCAACGTAATTAGCATGCCGAATATTACTTGGAATTTGAATTAAAACGAAATCGCTAATTCATATAACCATTTTACAATTCTGGCCCAAGTTAGAAGCACAGCCAATATTGCAAGATGTCGATAGTCCATATCTCGGAAACTATAAGAGATAATGCAATTTGGCAATCGGCAACGTAATTAGCATGCCGAATATTACTTGGAATGTGAATTACAACGAAATCGCTAATTCATAAGACCATTTTACAATTCTGGCCCAAGTTAGAAGCAGAGCCAATATTGTAAAATGTCGATAGTCCATATCTCGGAAACTATAAGAGATAATGCAATTTGGCCTTCGGCGGTGTAATTAGCATGACGAATATTACTTGGAATGTGAATTACAACGAAATCGCTAATTCATAAGACCATTTTACAATTCTGGCTCAAGTTAGAAGCAGAGCCAATATTGCAAGATGTCGATAGTCCATATCTCGGAAACTATAAGAGATAACGCAATTTGGCAATCGGCAACGTAATTAGCATGCCGAATATTACTTGGAGTGTGAATTACAACGAAATCGCTAATTCATAAGACCATTTTACAATTCTGGCTCAAGTTAGAAGCAGAGCCAATATTGCAAGATGTCGATAGTCCATATCTCGGAAACTATAAGAGATAACGCAATTTGGCAATCGGCAACGTAATTAGCATGCCGAATATTACTTGGAATTTGAATTACAACGAAATCGCTAATTCATATAACCATTTTACAATTCTGGCCCAAGTTAGAAGCAGAGCCAATATTGCAAGATGTCGATAGTCCATATCTCGGAAACTATAAGAGATAACGCAATTTGGCAATCGGCAACGTAATTAGCATGCCGAATATTATTTGGAATGTGAATTACAACGAAATCGCCAATTCATAAAACCATTTTACAGTTCTGGCCCAAGTTAGAAGCAGAGCCAATATTGCAAGATGTCGATAGTCCATATCTCGGAAATTATAAGAGATAATGCAATTTGGCAATCGGCATCGTAATTAGCATGCCGATTATTACTTGGAATGTGAATTACAACGGAATCGCTAATTCATAAGACCATTTTACAATTCTGGCTTAAGTCAGAAGCAGAGCCAATATTGCAAGATGTGGATAGTCCATATCTCGGAAACTATAAGAGATAATGCAATTTGGCAATCGGCAACGTAATTAGCATGCCGAATATTACTTGGAATGTGAATTACAACGAAATCGCTAATTCATAAGACCATTTTACAATTCTAGCCCAAGTTAGAAGCAGAGCCAATATTGCAAGATGTCGATAGTCCATAGCTCGGAAGCTATAAGAGATTACGCAATTTGGCAATCGGCAACGTAATTAGCATGCCGAATATTACTTTTAATGTGAATTACAACAAAATCGCTAATTCATAAGACCATTTTACAATTCTGGCCCAAGTTAGAAGCAGAGCCAATATTGTAAAATGTCGATAGTCCATATCTCGGAAACTATAAGAGATAATCCAATTTGGCCATCGGCAGTGTAATTAGCATGCCGAATATTACTTGGAATGTGAATTACAACGAAATCGCTAATTCATAAGACCATTTTACAATTCTGGCTCAAGTTAGAAGCAGAGCCAATATTGCAAGATATCGATAGTCCATATCTCGGAAACTATAAGCGATAACGCAATTTGGCAATCGGCAACGTAATTAGCATGCCGAATATTACTTGGAATGTGAATTACAACGAAATCGCTAATTCATAAGACCATTTTACAATTCTGGCTCAAGTTAGAAGCAGAGCCAATATTGCAAGATGTCGATAGTCCATATCTCGGAAACTATAAGAGATAATGCAATTTGGCAATCGGCAACGTAATTAGCATGCCGAATATTACTTGGAATGTGAATTGGAGCGAAATCGCTAATTCATAAGACCATTTTACAATTTTGACAAAAGTTAGAAGCCGAGCCAATATTGCAAGATGTCGATAGTCCATATCTCGGAAACTATAAGAGATAATGCAATTTGGCAATCGGCAGCGTAATTAGCATGCCGAATATTACTTGGAGTGTGAATTACAACGAAATCGCTAATTCATAAGACCATTTTACAATTCTGGCTCAAGTTAGAAGCAGAGCCAATATTGCAAGATGTCGATAGTCCATATCTCGGAAACTATAAGAGATAATGCAATTTGGCAATCGGCAACGTAATTAGCATGCCGAATATTACTTGGAATGTGAATTACAACGAAATCGCTAATTCATAAGACCATTTTACAATTCTGGCTCAAGTTAGAAGCAGAGCCAATATTGCAAGATGTCGATAGTCCATATCTCGGAAACTATAAGAGATAATGTAATTTGGCATTCGGCAACGTAATTAGCATGCCGAATATTACTTGGAATGTGAATTACAACGAAATCGCTAATTCATAAAACCATTTTACAATTCTGGCCCAAGTTAGAAGCAGAGCCAATATTGCAAGATGTCGATAGTCCATATCTCGGAAACTATAAGAGATAACGCAATTTGGCAATCGGCAACGTAATTAGCATGCCGAATATTACTTGGAATGTGAATTACAACGAAATCGCTAATTCATAAGACCATTTTACAATTCTGGCTCAAGTTAGAAGCAGAGATAATATTGCAAGATGTCGATAGTCCATATCTCGGAAACTATAAGAGATAACGCAATTTGGCAATCGGCAACGTAATTAGCATGCCGAATATTACTTGGAATTTGAATTAAAACGAAATCGCTAATTCATATAACCATTTTACAATTCTGGCCCAAGTTAGAAGCACAGCCAATATTGCAAGATGTCGATAGTCCATATCTCGGAAACTATAAGAGATAATGCAATTTGGCAATCGGCAACGTAATTAGCATGCCGAATATTACTTGGAATGTGAATTACAACGAAATCGCTAATTCATAAGACCATTTTACAATTCTGGCCCAAGTTAGAAGCAGAACCAATATTGTAAAATGTCGATAGTCCATATCTCGGAAACTATAAGAGATAATGCAATTTGGCCTTCGGCGGTGTAATTAGCATGACGAATATTACTTGGAGTGTGAATTACAACGAAATAGCTAATTCATAAGACCATTTTACAATTCTGGCTCAAGTTAGAAGCAGGGCCAATATTGCAAGATGTCGATAGTCCATATCTCGGAAACTATAAGAGATAACGCAATTTGGCAATCGGCAACGTAATTAGCATGCCGAATATTACTTGGAATTTGAATTACAACGAAATCGCTAATTCATATAACCATTTTACAATTCTGGCCCAAGTTAGAAGCAGAGCTAATATTGCAAGATGTCGATAGTCCATATCTCGGAAACTATAAGAGATAACGCAATTTGGCAATCGGCAACGTAATTAGCATGCCGAATATTATTTGGAATGTGAATTACAACGAAATCGCCAATTCATAAAACCATTTTACAATTCTGGCCCAAGTTAGAAGCAGAGCCAATATTGCAAGATGTCGATAGTCCATATCTCGGAAATTATAAGAGATAATGCAATTTGGCAATCGGCATCGTAATTAGCATGCCGAATATTACTTGGAATGTGAATTACAACGGAATTGCTAATTCATAAGACCATTTTACAATTCTGGCTTAAGTCAGAAGCAGAGCCAATATTGCAAGATGTGGATAGTCCATATCTCGGAAACTATAAGAGATAATGCAATTTGGCAATCGGCAACGTAATTAGCATGCCGAATATTACTTGGAATGTGAATTACAACGAAATCGCTAATTCATAAGACCATTTTACAATTCTAGCCCAAGTTAGAAGCAGAGCCAATATTGTAAAATGTCGATAGTCCATATCTCGGAAACTATAAGAGATAATGCAATTTGGCCATCGGAAGTGTAAATAGCATGCCGAATATTACTTGGAATGTGAATTACAACGAAATCGCTAATTCATAAGACCATTTTACAATTCTGGCTCAAGTTAGAAGCAGAGCCAATATTGCAAGATATCGATAGTCCATATCTCGGAAACTATAAGCGATAACGCAATTTGGCAATCGGCAACGTAATTAGCATGCCGAATATTACTTGGAATGTGAATTACAACGAAATCGCTAATTCATAAGACCATTTTACAATTCTGGCTCAAGTTAGAAGCAGAGCCAATATTGCAAGATGTCGATAGTCCATATCTCGGAAACTATAAGAGATAATGCAATTTGGCAATCGGCAACGTAATTAGCATGCCGAATATTACTTGGAATGTCAATTACAACGAAATCGCTAATTCATAAGACCATTTTACAATTCTGGCCCAAGTTAGAAGCAGAGCCAATATTGCAAGATGTCGATAGTCCATATCTCGGAAACTATAAGAGATAACGCAATTTGGCAATCGGCAACGTAATTAGCATGCCGAATATTACTTGGAATGTGAATTACAACGAAATCGCTAATTCATAAGACCATTTTACAATTCTGGCTCAAGTTAGAAGCAGAGCCAATATTGCAAGATGTCGATAGTCCATATCTCGGAAACTATAAGAGATAATGTAATTTGGCATTCGGCAACGTAATTAGCATGCCGAATATTACTTGGAATGTGAATTACAACGAAATCGCTAATTCATAAGACCATTTTACAATTCTGGCCCAAGTTAGAAGCAGAGCCAATATTGCAAGATGTCGATAGTCCATATCTCGGAAACTATAAGAGATAACGCAATTTGGCAATCGGCAACGTAATTAGCATGCCGAATATTACTTGGAATGTGAATTACAACGAAATCGCTAATTCATAAGACCATTTTACAATTCTGGCCCAAGTTAGAAGCAGAGCCATTATTGTAAAATGTCGATAGTCCATATCTCGGAAACTATAAGAGATAATGCAATTTGGCCATCGGCAGTGTAATTAGCATGCCGAATATTACTTGGAATGTGAATTACAACGAAATCGCTAATTCATAAGGCCATTTTACAATTCTGGCTCAAGTTAGAAGCAGAGCCAATATTGCAAGATGTCGATAGTCCATATCTCGGAAACTATAAGAGATAACGCAATTTGGCAATCGGCAACGTAATTAGCATGCCGAATATTACTTGGAATGTGAATTGGAGCAAAATCGCTAATTCATAAGAAAATTTTACAATTCTGGCTCAAGTTAGAAGCAGAGCCAATATTGCAAGATGTCGATAGTCCATATCTCGGAAACTATAAGAGATAATGCAATTTGGCAATCGGCAACGTAATTAGCATGCCGAATATTACTTGGAATGTAAATTACAACGAAATCGCTAATTCATAAGACCATTTTACAATTCTCACCCAAGTTAGAAGCAGAGCCAATATTGCAAGATGTCGATAGTCCATATCTCGGAAACTATAAGAGATAATGCAATTTGGCAATCGCCAACGTAATTAGCATGCCGAATATTACTTGGAATGTGAATTGGAGCGAAATCGCTAATTCATAAGACCATTTTACAATTTTGACCCAAGTTAGAAGCAGAGCCAATATTGTAAAATGTCGATAGTCCATATCCCGGAAACTATAAGAGATAATGCAAATTTGCCATCGGCAGTGTAATTAGCATGCCGAATATTACTTGGAATGTGAATTACAACTAAATCGCTAATTCATAAGACCATTTTACAATTCTCACCCAAGTTAGAAGCAGAGCCAATATTGCAAGATGTCGATAGTCCATATCTCGGAAGCTATAAGAGATAATGCAATTTGGCAATCGCCAACGTAATTAGCATGCCGAATATTACTTGGAATGTGAATTGGAGCGAAATCGCTAATTCATAAGACCATTTTACAATTTTGACCCAAGTTAGAAGCAGAGCCAATATTGTAAAATGTCGATAGTCCATATCCCGGAAACTATAAGAGATAATGCAAATTTGCCATCGGCAGTGTAATTAGCATGCCGAATATTACTTGGAATGTGAATTACAACGAAATCGCTAATTCATAAGACCATTTTACAATTCTGGCCCAAGTTAGAAACAAAGCCAATATTGCAAGATGTGGAGAGTCCATATCTCGTAAACTATAAGAGATAATGCAATTTGGTAATCGGCAACGTAATTAGCATACCGAATATTACTTGGAATGTGAATTACAACGAAATCGCTAATTCATAAGATCAATTTACAATTCTGGCCCAAGTTAGAAGCAGAGCCAATATTGCAAGATGTCGATAGTCCATATCCCGGAAACTATAAGAGATAATGCAATTTGGCAATCGGCAACGTAAATAGCATGCCAAATATTACTTGGAATGTGAATTGGAGCGAAATCGCTAATTCATAAGGCCATTTTACAATATTGACAAAAGTTAGAAGCAGAGCCAATATTGCAAGATGTCGATAGTCCATATCTCGGAAACTATAAGAGATAATGCAATTTGTCAATCGGCAACGTAATTAGCATGCCGAATATTACTTGGAGTGTGAATTACAACGAAATCGCTAATTCATAAGACCATTTTACAATTCTGACTCAAGTTAGAAGCAGAGCCAATATTGCAAGATGTCGATAGTCCATATCTCGGAAACTATAAGAGATAATGCAATTTGGCAATCGGCAACGTAATTAGCATGCCAAATATTACTTGGAATGTGAATTACAACGAAATCGCTAATTCATAAGACCATCTTACAATTCTGGCTCAAGTTAGAAGCAGAGCCAATATTGCAAGATGTCGATAGTCCATATCTCGGAAACTATAAGAGATAATGTAATTTGACAATCGGCAACGTAATTAGCATGCCGAATATTACTTGGAATGTGAATTACAACGAAATCGCTAATTCATAAGACCATTTTACAATTCTGGCCCAAGTTAGAAGCAGAGCCAATATTGCAAGATGTCGATAGTCCATATCTCGGAAACTATTAGAGGTAACGCAATTTGGCAATCGGCAACGTAATTAGCATGC
This sequence comes from Rhynchophorus ferrugineus, assembly GCF_030347505.1. Taxonomy (NCBI): domain Eukaryota; kingdom Metazoa; phylum Arthropoda; class Insecta; order Coleoptera; family Curculionidae; genus Rhynchophorus; species Rhynchophorus ferrugineus. The sequence continues at coordinate 21,879,068 of NW_027472586.1, read as the reverse complement.
CGAATATTACTTGGAATGTGAATTACAACGAAATCGCTAATTCATAAGACCATTTTACAATTCTGGCCCAAGTTAGAAGCAGAGCCATTATTGTAAAATGTCGATAGTCCATATCTCGGAAACTATAAGAGATAATGCAATTTGGCCATCGGCAGTGTAATTAGCATGCCGAATATTACTTGGAATGTGAATTACAACGAAATCGCTAATTCATAAGGCCATTTTACAATTCTGGCTCAAGTTAGAAGCAGAGCCAATATTGCAAGATGTCGATAGTCCATATCTCGGAAACTATAAGAGATAACGCAATTTGGCAATCGGCAACGTAATTAGCATGCCGAATATTACTTGGAATGTGAATTACAACGAAATCGCTAATTCATAAGACCATTTTACAATTCTGGCTCAAGTTAGAAGCAGAGCCAATATTGCAAGATGTCGATAGTCCATATCTCGGAAACTATAAAAGATAATGCAATTTGGCAATCGGCAACGTAATTAGCATGCCGAATATTACTTGGAATGTAAATTGGAGCGAAATCGCTAATTCATAAGACCATTTTACAATTTTAACACAAGTTAGAAGCAGAGCCAATATTGTAAAATGTGGATAGTCCATATCTCGGAAACTATAAGAGATAACGCAATTTGACAATCGGCAACGTAATTAGCATGCCGAATATTACTCGGAATGTGAATTACAACGAAATCGCTAATTCATAAGACCATTTTACAATTCTGGCTCAAATTAGAAGCAGAGCCAATATTGCAAGAGGTCGATAGTCCATATCTCGGAAACTATAAGAGATAACGCAATTTGGCAATCGGCAACGTAATTAGCGTGCCGAATATTACTTGGAATGTGAATTACAACGAAATCGCTAATTCATAAGACCATTTAACAATTCTGGCCCAAGTTAGAAGCAGAGCCAATATTGCAAGATATCGATAGTCCATATCTCGGAAACTATAAGAGATAATGCAATATGGCAATCGGCAACGTAATTAGCATGCCGAATATGACTTGGAATGTGAATTGGAGCAAAATCGCTAATTCATAAGAAAATTTTACAATTCTGGCTCAAGTTAGAAGCAGAGCCAATATTGCAAGATGTCGATAGTCCATATCTCGGAAACTATAAGAGATAATGCAATTTGGCAATCGGCAACGTAATTAGCATGCCGAATATTACTTGGAATGTGAATTACAACGAAATCGCTAATTCATAAGACCATTTTACAATTCTCACCCAAGTTAGAAGCAGAGCCAATATTGCAAGATGTCGATAGTCCATATCTCGGAAACTATAAGAGATAATGCAATTTGGCAATCGCCAACGTAATTAGCATGCCGAATATTACTTGGAATGTGAATTGGAGCGAAATCGCTAATTCATAAGACCATTTTACAATTTTGACCCAAGTTAGAAGCAGAGCCAATATTGTAAAATGTCGATAGTCCATATCCCGGAAACTATAAGAGATAATGCAAATTTGCCATCGGCAGTGTAATTAGCATGCCGAATATTACTTGGATTGTGAATTACAACGAAATCGCTAATTCATAAGACCATTTTACAATTCTGGCCCAAGTTAGAAACAGAGCCAATATTGCAAGATGTGGAGAGTCCATATCTCGGAAACTATAAGAGATAATGCAATTTGGTAATCGGCAACGTAATTAGCATACCGAATATTACTTGGAATGTGAATTACAACGAAATCGCTAATTCATAAGACCAATTTACAATTCTGGCCCAAGTTAGAAGTAGAGCCAATATTGCAAGAGGTCGATAGTCCATATCTCGGAAACTATAAGAGATGATGCAATTTGGCAATCGGCAACGTAATTAGCATGCCGAATATTACTTGGAATGTGAATTACAACGAAATTAGCTAATTCATAAGACCATTTTACAATTCTGGCCCAAGTTAGAAGCAGAGCCAATATTGTAAAATGTCGATAGTCCATATCCCGGAAACTATAAGAGATAATGCAATTTGGCCATCGGCAGTGTAACTGGCATGCCGAATATTACTTGGAATGTGAATTACAACGAAATCGCTAATTCATAAGACCATTTTACAATTCTGGCTCAAGATAGAAGCAGAGCCAATATTGCAAGATGTCGATAGTCCATATCTCGGAAACTATAAGAGATAACGCAATTTGGCAATCGGCAACGTAATTAGCATGCCGAATATTACTTGGAATGTGAATTACAACGAAATCGCTAATTCATAAGACCATTTTACAATTCTGGCTCAAGTTAGAAGCAGAGCCAATATTGCAAGATGTCGATAGTCTATATCTCGGAAACTATAAGAGATAATGCAATTTGGCAATCGGCAACGTAATTAGCATGCCGAATATTACTTGGAATGTGAATTGGAGCGAAATCGCTAATTCATAAGACCATTTTACAATTTTGACAAAAGTTAGAAGCCGAGCCAATATTGCAAGATGTCGATAGTCCATATCTCGGAAACTATAAGAGATAATGCAATTTGGCAATCGGCAACGTAATTAGCATGCCGAATATTACTTGGAGTGTGAATTACAACGAAATCGCTAATTCATAAGACCATTTTACAATTCTGGCTCAAGTTAGAAGCAGAGCCAATATTGCAAGATGTCGATAGTCCATATCTCGGAAACTATAAGAGATAATGCAATTTGGCAATCGGCAACGTAATTAGCATGCCGAATATTACTTGGAATGTGAATTACAACGAAATCGCTAATTCATAAGACCATTTTACAATTCTGGCTCAAGTTAGAAGCAGAGCCAATATTGCAAGATGTCGATAGTCCATATCTCGGAAACTATAAGAGATAATGTAATTTGGCATTCGGCAACGTAATTAGCATGCCGAATATTACTTGGAATGTGAATTACAACGAAATCGCTAATTCATAAAACCATTTTACAATTCTGGCCCAAGTTAGAAGCAGAGCCAATATTGCAAGATGTCGATAGTCCATATCTCGGAAACTATAAGAGATAACGCAATTTGGCAATCGGCAACGTAATTAGCATGCCGAATATTACTTGGAATGTGAATTACAACGAAATCGCTAATTCATAAGACCATTTTACAATTCTGGCTCAAGTTAGAAGCAGAGATAATATTGCAAGATGTCGATAGTCCATATCTCGGAAACTATAAGAGATAACGCAATTTGGCAATCGGCAACGTAATTAGCATGACGAATATTACTTGGAATGTGAATTACAACGAAATCGCTAATTCATAAGACCATTTTACAATTCTGGCTCAAGTTAGAAGCAGAGCCAATATTGCAAGATGTCGATAGTCCATATCTCGGAAACTATAAGAGATAATGTAATTTGGCATTCGGCAACGTAATTAGCATGCCGAATATTACTTGGAATGTGAATTACAACGAAATCGCTAATTCATATAACCATTTTACAATTCTGGCCCAAGTTAGAAGCACAGCCAATATTGCAAGATGTCGATAGTCCATATCTCGGAAACTATAAGAGATAATGCAATTTGGCAATCGGCAACGTAATTAGCATGCCGAATATTACTTGGAATGTGAATTACAACGAAATCGCTAATTCATAAGACCATTTTACAATTCTGGCCCAAGTTAGAAGCAGAACCAATATTGTAAAATGTCGATAGTCCATATCTCGGAAACTATAAGAGATAATGCAATTTGGCCTTCGGCGGTGTAATTAGCATGACGAATATTACTTGGAATGTGAATTACAACGAAATCGCTAATTCATAAGACCATTTTACAATTCTGGCTCAAGTTAGAAGCAGAGCCAATATTGCAAAATGTCGATAGTCCATATCTCGGAAACTATAAGAGATAACGCAATTTGGCAATCGGCAACGTAATTAGCATGCCGAATATTACTTGGAGTGTGAATTACAACGAAATAGCTAATTCATAAGACCATTTTACAATTCTGGCTCAAGTTAGAAGCAGGGCCAATATTGCAAGATGTCGATAGTCCATATCTCGGAAACTATAAGAGATAACGCAATTTGGCAATCGGCAACGTAATTAGCATGCCGAATATTACTTGGAATTTGAATTACAACGAAATCGCTAATTCATATAACCATTTTACAATTCTGGCCCAAGTTAGAAGCAGAGCTAATATTGCAAGATGTCGATAGTCCATATCTCGGAAACTATAAGAGATAACGCAATTTGGCAATCGGCAACGTAATTAGCATGCCGAATATTATTTGGAATGTGAATTACAACGAAATCGCCAATTCATAAAACCATTTTACAATTCTGGCCCAAGTTAGAAGCAGAGCCAATATTGCAAGATGTCGATAGTCCATATCTCGGAAATTATAAGAGATAATGCAATTTGGCAATCGGCATCGTAATTAGCATGCCGAATATTACTTGGAATGTGAATTACAACGGAATTGCTAATTCATAAGACCATTTTACAATTCTGGCTTAAGTCAGAAGCAGAGCCAATATTGCAAGATGTGGATAGTCCATATCTCGGAAACTATAAGAGATAATGCAATTTGGCAATCGGCAACGTAATTAGCATGCCGAATATTACTTGGAATGTGAATTACAACGAAATCGCTAATTCATAAGACCATTTTACAATTCTAGCCCAAGTTAGAAGCAGAGCCAATATTGTAAAATGTCGATAGTCCATATCTCGGAAACTATAAGAGATAATGCAATTTGGCCATCGGCAGTGTAATTAGCATGCCGAATATTACTTGGAATGTGAATTACAACGAAATCGCTAATTCATAAGACCATTTTACAATTCTGGCTCAAGTTAGAAGCAGAGCCAATATTGCAAGATATCGATAGTCCATATCTCGGAAACTATAAGCGATAACGCAATTTGGCAATCGGCAACGTAATTAGCATGCCGAATATTACTTGGAATGTGAATTACAACGAAATCGCTAATTCATAAGACCATTTTACAATTCTGGCTCAAGTTAGAAGCAGAGCCAATATTGCAAGATGTCGATAGTCCATATCTCGGAAACTATAAGAGATAATGCAATTTGGCAATCGGCAACGTAATTAGCATGCCGAATATTACTTGGAATGTCAATTACAACGAAATCGCTAATTCATAAGACCATTTTACAATTCTGGCCCAAGTTAGAAGCAGAGCCAATATTGCAAGATGTCGATAGTCCATATCTCGGAAACTATAAGAGATAACGCAATTTGGCAATCGGCAACGTAATTAGCATGCCGAATATTACTTGGAATGTGAATTACAACGAAATCGCTAATTCATAAGACCATTTTACAATTCTGGCTCAAGTTAGAAGCAGAGCCAATATTGCAAGATGTCGATAGTCCATATCTCGGAAACTATAAGAGATAATGTAATTTGGCATTCGGCAACGTAATTAGCATGCCGAATATTACTTGGAATGTGAATTACAACGAAATCGCTAATTCATAAGACCATTTTACAATTCTGGCCCAAGTTAGAAGCAGAGCCAATATTGCAAGATGTCGATAGTCCATATCTCGGAAACTATAAGAGATAACGCAATTTGGCAATCGGCAACGTAATTAGCATGCCGAATATTACTTGGAATGTGAATTACAACGAAATCGCTAATTCATAAGACCATTTTACAATTCTGGCCCAAGTTAGAAGCAGAGCCATTATTGTAAAATGTCGATAGTCCATATCTCGGAAACTATAAGAGATAATGCAATTTGGCCATCGGCAGTGTAATTAGCATGCCGAATATTACTTGGAATGTGAATTACAACGAAATCGCTAATTCATAAGGCCATTTTACAATTCTGGCTCAAGTTAGAAGCAGAGCCAATATTGCAAGATGTCGATAGTCCATATCTCGGAAACTATAAGAGATAACGCAATTTGGCAATCGGCAACGTAATTAGCATGCCGAATATTACTTGGAATGTGAATTGGAGCAAAATCGCTAATTCATAAGAAAATTTTACAATTCTGGCTCAAGTTAGAAGCAGAGCCAATATTGCAAGATGTCGATAGTCCATATCTCGGAAACTATAAGAGATAATGCAATTTTTCAATCGGCAACGTAATTAGCATGCCGAATATTACTTGGAATGTAAATTACAACGAAATCGCTAATTCATAAGACCATTTTACAATTCTCACCCAAGTTAGAAGCAGAGCCAATATTGCAAGATGTCGATAGTCCATATCTCGGAAACTATAAGAGATAATGCAATTTGGCAATCGCCAACGTAATTAGCATGCCGAATATTACTTGGAATGTGAATTGGAGCGAAATCGCTAATTCATAAGACCATTTTACAATTTTGACCCAAGTTAGAAGCAGAGCCAATATTGTAAAATGTCGATAGTCCATATCCCGGAAACTATAAGAGATAATGCAAATTTGCCATCGGCAGTGTAATTAGCATGCCGAATATTACTTGGAATGTGAATTACAACTAAATCGCTAATTCATAAGACCATTTTACAATTCTCACCCAAGTTAGAAGCAGAGCCAATATTGCAAGATGTCGATAGTCCATATCTCGGAAACTATAAGAGATAATGCAATTTGGCAATCGCCAACGTAATTAGCATGCCGAATATTACTTGGAATGTGAATTGGAGCGAAATCGCTAATTCATAAGACCATTTTACAATTTTGACCCAAGTTAGAAGCAGAGCCAATATTGTAAAATGTCGATAGTCCATATCCCGGAAACTATAAGAGATAATGCAAATTTGCCATCGGCAGTGTAATTAGCATGCCGAATATTACTTGGAATGTGAATTACAACGAAATCGCTAATTCATAAGACCATTTTACAATTCTGGCCCAAGTTAGAAACAAAGCCAATATTGCAAGATGTGGAGAGTCCATATCTCGTAAACTATAAGAGATAATGCAATTTGGTAATCGGCAACGTAATTAGCATACCGAATATTACTTGGAATGTGAATTACAACGAAATCGCTAATTCATAAGACCAATTTACAATTCTGGCCCAAGTTAGAAGCAGAGCCAATATTGCAAGATGTCGATAGTCCATATCCCGGAAACTATAAGAGATAATGCAATTTGGCAATCGGCAACGTAAATAGCATGCCAAATATTACTTGGAATGTGAATTGGAGCGAAATCGCTAATTCATAAGGCCATTTTACAATATTGACAAAAGTTAGAAGCAGAGCCAATATTGCAAGATGTCGATAGTCCATATCTCGGAAACTATAAGAGATAATGCAATTTGGCAATCGGCAACGTAATTAGCATGCCGAATATTACTTGGAGTGTGAATTACAACGAAATCGCTAATTCATAAGACCATTTTACAATTCTGACTCAAGTTAGAAGCAGAGCCAATATTGCAAGATGTCGATAGTCCATATCTCGGAAACTATAAGAGATAATGCAATTTGGCAATCGGCAACGTAATTAGCATGCCAAATATTACTTGGAATGTGAATTACAACGAAATCGCTAATTCATAAGACCATCTTACAATTCTGGCTCAAGTTAGAAGCAGAGCCAATATTGCAAGATGTCGATAGTCCATATCTCGGAAACTATAAGAGATAATGTAATTTGACAATCGGCAACGTAATTAGCATGCCGAATATTACTTGGAATGTGAATTACAACGAAATCGCTAATTCATAAGACCATTTTACAATTCTGGCCCAAGTTAGAAGCAGAGCCAATATTGCAAGATGTCGATAGTCCATATCTCGGAAACTATTAGAGGTAACGCAATTTGGCAATCGGCAACGTAATTAGCATGCCGAATATTACTTGGAATGTGAATTACAACGAAATCGCTAATTCATAAGACCATTTTACAATTCTGGCCCAAGTTAGAAGCAGAGCCATTATTGTAAAATGTCGATAGTCCATATCTCGGAAACTATAAGAGATAATGCAATTTGGCCATCGGCAGTGTAATTAGCATGCCGAATATTACTTGGAATGTGAATTACAACGAAATCGCTAATTCATAAGGCCATTTTACAATTCTGGCTCAAGTTAGAAGCAGAGCCAATATTGCAAGATGTCGATAGTCCATATCTCGGAAACTATAAGAGATAACGCAATTTGGCAATCGGCAACGTAATTAGCATGCCGAATATTACTTGGAATGTGAATTACAACGAAATCGCTAATTCATAAGACCATTTTACAATTCTGGCTCAAGTTAGAAGCAGAGCCAATATTGCAAGATGTCGATAGTCCATATCTCGGAAACTATAAAAGATAATGCAATTTGGCAATCGGCAACGTAATTAGCATGCCGAATATTACTTGGAATGTAAATTGGAGCGAAATCGCTAATTCATAAGACCATTTTACAATTTTAACACAAGTTAGAAGCAGAGCCAATATTGTAAAATGTGGATAGTCCATATCTCGGAAACTATAAGAGATAACGCAATTTGACAATCGGCAACGTAATTAGCATGCCGAATATTACTCGGAATGTGAATTACAACGAAATCGCTAATTCATAAGACCATTTTACAATTCTGGCTCAAATTAGAAGCAGAGCCAATATTGCAAGAGGTCGATAGTCCATATCTCGGAAACTATAAGAGATAACGCAATTTGGCAATCGGCAACGTAATTAGCGTGCCGAATATTACTTGGAATGTGAATTACAACGAAATCGCTAATTCATAAGACCATTTAACAATTCTGGCCCAAGTTAGAAGCAGAGCCAATATTGCAAGATATCGATAGTCCATATCTCGGAAACTATAAGAGATAATGCAATATGGCAATCGGCAACGTAATTAGCATGCCGAATATAACTTGGAATGTGAATTGGAGCAAAATCGCTAATTCATAAGAAAATTTTACAATTCTGGCTCAAGTTAGAAGCAGAGCCAATATTGCAAGATGTCGATAGTCCATATCTCGGAAACTATAAGAGATAATGCAATTTGGCAATCGGCAACGTAATTAGCATGCCGAATATTACTTGGAATGTGAATTACAACGAAATCGCTAATTCATAAGACCATTTTACAATTCTCACCCAAGTTAGAAGCAGAGCCAATATTGCAAGATGTCGATAGTCCATATCTCGGAAACTATAAGAGATAATGCAATTTGGCAATCGCCAACGTAATTAGCATGCCGAATATTACTTGGAATGTGAATTGGAGCGAAATCGCTAATTCATAAGACCATTTTACAATTTTGACCCAAGTTAGAAGCAGAGCCAATATTGTAAAATGTCGATAGTCCATATCCCGGAAACTATAAGAGATAATGCAAATTTGCCATCGGCAGTGTAATTAGCATGCCGAATATTACTTGGATTGTGAATTACAACGAAATCGCTAATTCATAAGACCATTTTACAATTCTGGCCCAAGTTAGAAACAGAGCCAATATTGCAAGATGTGGAGAGTCCATATCTCGGAAACTATAAGAGATAATGCAATTTGGTAATCGGCAACGTAATTAGCATACCGAATATTACTTGGAATGTGAATTACAACGAAATCGCTAATTCATAAGACCAATTTACAATTCTGGCCCAAGTTAGAAGTAGAGCCAATATTGCAAGATGTCGATAGTCCATATCTCGGAAACTATAAGAGATGATGCAATTTGGCAATCGGCAACGTAATTAGCATGCCGAATATTACTTGGAATGTGAATTACAACGAAATTAGCTAATTCATAAGACCATTTTACAATTCTGGCCCAAGTTAGAAGCAGAGCCAATATTGTAAAATGTCGATAGTCCATATCCCGGAAACTATAAGAGATAATGCAATTTGGCCATCGGCAGTGTAACTGGCATGCCGAATATTACTTGGAATGTGAATTACAATGAAATCGCTAATTCATAAGACCATTTTACAATTCTGGCTCAAGATAGAAGCAGAGCCAATATTGCAAGATGTCGATAGTCCATATCTCGGAAACTATAAGAGATAACGCAATTTGGCAATCGGCAACGTAATTAGCATGCCGAATATTACTTGGAATGTGAATTACAACGAAATCGCTAATTCATAAGACCATTTTACAATTTTGACACAAGTTAGAAGCAGAGCCAATATTGTAAAATGTCGATAGTCCATATCTCGGAAACTATAAGAGATAATGCAATTTGGCAATCGGCAACGTAATTAGCATGCCGAATATTACTTGGAATGTGAATTGGTGCGAAATCGCTAATTCATAAGACCATTTTACAATTTTGACCCAAGTTAGAAGCAGAGCCAATATTGTTAAATGTCGAGAGTCCATATCTCGGTAACTATAAGAGATAATGCAATTTGGCATTCGGCAATGTAATTAGCATGCCGAATATTACTTGGAATGTGAATTACAACGAAATCGCTAATTCATAAGACCATTTTACAATTCTGGCTCAAGTTAGAAGCAGAGCCAATATTGCAAGATGTCGATAGTTCATATCTCGGAAACTATAAGAGATAATGCAATTTGGCAATCGGCAACGTAATTAGCATGCCGAATATTACTTGGAATGTGAATTGGAGCGGAATCGCTAATTCATAAGACCATTTTACAATTTTGACCCAAGTTAGAAGCAGAGCCAATATTGCAAGATGTCGATAGTCCATATCTCAGAAACTATAAGAGATAATGCAATTTGGCAATCGGCAACGTAATTAGCATGCCGAATATTACTTGGAATGTGAATTGGAGCGAAATCGCTAATTCATAAGACCTTTTTACAATTTTGACCCAAGTTTGAAGCAGAGCCAATATTGTTAAAGGTCGAGAGTCCATATCTCGGTAACTATAAGAGATAATGCAATTTGGCAATCGGCAACGTAATTAGCATGCCGAATATTACTTGGAATGTGAATTACAACGAAATCGCTAATTCATAAGACCATTTTACAATTCTGGCCCAAGTTAGAAGCAGAGCCAATATTGTAAAATGTCGATAGTCCATATCTCGGAAACTATAAGATATAATGCAATATGGCCATCGGCGGTGTAATTAGCATGCCGAATATTACTTGGAATGTGAATTACAACGAAATCGCTAATTCATAAGACCATTTTACAATTCTGGCTCAAGTTAGAAGCAGAGCCAATATTGCAAGATGTCGATAGTCCATATCTCGGAAACTATAAGAGATAACGCAATTTGGCAATCGGCAACGTAATTAGAATGCCGAATATTACTTGGAATGTGAATTACAACGAAATCGCTAATTCATAAGACCATTTTACAATTCTGGCCCAAGTTAGAAGCAGAGCCAATATTGCAAGATGTCGATAGTCCATATCTCGGAAACTATAAGAGATAACGCAATTTGGCAATCGGCAACGTAATTAGCATGCCGAATATTACTTTTAATGTGAATTACAACGAAATCGCTAATTCATAAGACCATTTTACAATTCTGGCCCAAGTTAGAAGCAGAGCCAATATTGCAAGATGTCGATAGTCCATATCTCGGAAACTATAAGAGATAACGCAATTTGGCAATCGGCAACGTAATTAGCATGCCGAATATTACTTTTAATGTGAATTACAACGAAATCGCTAATTCATAAGAATATTTTACAATTCTGGCCCAAGTTAGAAGCAGAGCCAATATTGTAAAATGTCGATAGTCCATATCTCGGAAACTATAAGAGATAATGCAATTTGGCGATCGGCAGTGTAATTAGCATGCCGAATATTACTTGGAATGTGAATTACAACGAAATCGCTAATTCATAAGACCATTTTACATTTCTGGCTCAAGTTAGAAGCAGAGCCAATATTGCAAGATATCGATAGTCCATATCTCGGAAACTATAAGAGATAACGCAATTTGGCAATCGGCAACGTAATTAGCATGCCGAATATTACTTGGAATGTGAATTACAACGAAATCGCTAATTCATAAGACCATTTTACAATTCTGGCTCAAGTTAGAAGCAGAGCTAATATTGCAAAATGTCGATAGTTCATATATCGGAAACTATAAGAGATAATGCAATTTGGCAATCGGCAACGTAACTAGCATGCCGAATATTACTTGGAATGTGAATTGGAGCGAAATCGCTAATTCATAAGACCATTTTACAATTTTGACCCAAGTTAGAAGCAGAGCCAATATTGCAAGATGTCGATAGTCCATATCTCGGAAACTATAAGAGATAATGCAATTTGGCAATCGGCAACGTAATTAGCATGCCGAATATTACTTGGAATGTGAATTGGAGCGAAATCGCTAATTCATAAGACCATTTTACAATTTTGACCCAAGTTAGAAGCAGAGCCAATATTGTAAAATGTCGAGAGTCCATATCTCGGTAACTATAAGAGATAATGCAATTTGGCAATCGGCAACGTAATTAGCATGCCGAATATTACTTGGAATGTGAATTACAACGAAATCGCTAATTCATAAGACCATTTTACAATTCTGGCCAAAGTTAGAAGCAGAGCCAATATTGTAAAAGGTCGATAGTCCATATCTCGGAAACTATAAGAGATAATGCAATTTGGCCATCGGCGGTGTAATTAGCATGACGAATATTACTTGGAATGTGAATTACAACGAAATCGCTAATTCATAAGACCATTTTACAATTCTGGCTCAAGTTAGAAGCAGAGCCAATATTGCAAGATGTCGATAGTCCATATCTCGGAAACTATAAGAGATAACGCAATTTGGCAATCGGCAACGTAATTAGCATGCCGAATATTACTTGGAATGTGAATTACAACGAAATCGCTAATTCATAAGACCATTTTACAATTCTGGCTCAAGTTAGAAGCAGAGATAATATTGCAAGATGTCGATAGTCCATATCTCGGAAACTATAAGAGATAACGCAATTTGGCAATCGGCAACGTAATTAGCATGCCGAATATTACTTGGAATTTGAATTAAAACGAAATCGCTAATTCATATAACCATTTTACAATTCTGGCCCAAGTTAGAAGCACAGCCAATATTGCAAGATGTCGATAGTCCATATCTCGGAAACTATAAGAGATAACGCAATTTGGCAATCGGCAACGTAATTAGAATGCCGAATATTACTTGGAATGTGAATTACAACGAAATCGCTAATTCATAAGACCATTTTACAATTCTGGCCCAAGTTAGAAGCAGAGCCAATATTGCAAGATGTCGATAGTCCATATCTCGGAAACTATAAGAGATAACGCAATTTGGCAATCGGCAACGTAATTAGCATGCCGAATATTACTTTTAATGTGAATTACAACGAAATCGCTAATTCATAAGACCATTTTACAATTCTGGCCCAAGTTAGAAGCAGAGCCAATATTGCAAGATGTCGATAGTCCATATCTCGGAAACTATAAGAGATAACGCAATTTGGCAATCGGCAACGTAATTAGCATGCCGAATATTACTTTTAATGTGAATTACAACGAAATCGCTAATTCATAAGAATATTTTACAATTCTGGCCCAAGTTAGAAGCAGAGCCAATATTGTAAAATGTCGATAGTCCATATCTCGGAAACTATAAGAGATAATGCAATTTGGCGATCGGCAGTGTAATTAGCATGCCGAATATTACTTGGAATGTGAATTACAACGAAATCGCTAATTCATAAGACCATTTTACATTTCTGGCTCAAGTTAGAAGCAGAGCCAATATTGCAAGATATCGATAGTCCATATCTCGGAAACTATAAGAGATAACGCAATTTGGCAATCGGCAACGTAATTAGCATGCCGAATATTACTTGGAATGTGAATTACAACGAAATCGCTAATTCATAAGACCATTTTACAATTCTGGCTCAAGTTAGAAGCAGAGCTAATATTGCAAAATGTCGATAGTTCATATATCGGAAACTATAAGAGATAATGCAATTTGGCAATCGGCAACGTAACTAGCATGCCGAATATTACTTGGAATGTGAATTGGAGCGAAATCGCTAATTCATAAGACCATTTTACAATTTTGACCCAAGTTAGAAGCAGAGCCAATATTGCAAGATGTCGATAGTCCATATCTCGGAAACTATAAGAGATAATGCAATTTGGCAATCGGCAACGTAATTAGCATGCCGAATATTACTTGGAATGTGAATTGGAGCGAAATCGCTAATTCATAAGACCATTTTACAATTTTGACCCAAGTTAGAAGCAGAGCCAATATTGTAAAATGTCGAGAGTCCATATCTCGGTAACTATAAGAGATAATGCAATTTGGCAATCGGCAACGTAATTAGCATGCCGAATATTACTTGGAATGTGAATTACAACGAAATCGCTAATTCATAAGACCATTTTACAATTCTGGCCAAAGTTAGAAGCAGAGCCAATATTGTAAAAGGTCGATAGTCCATATCTCGGAAACTATAAGAGATAATGCAATTTGGCCATCGGCGGTGTAATTAGCATGACGAATATTACTTGGAATGTGAATTACAACAAAATCGCTAATTCATAAGACCATTTTACAATTCTGGCTCAAGTTAGAAGCAGAGCCAATATTGCAAGATGTCGATAGTCCATATCTCGGAAACTATAAGAGATAACGCAATTTGGCAATCGGCAACGTAATTAGCATGCCGAATATTACTTGGAATGTGAATTACAACGAAATCGCTAATTCATAAGACCATTTTACAATTCTGGCTCAAGTTAGAAGCAGAGATAATATTGCAAGATGTCGATAGTCCATATCTCGGAAACTATAAGAGATAACGCAATTTGGCAATCGGCAACGTAATTAGCATGCCGAATATTACTTGGAATTTGAATTAAAACGAAATCGCTAATTCATATAACCATTTTACAATTCTGGCCCAAGTTAGAAGCACAGCCAATATTGCAAGATGTCGATAGTCCATATCTCGGAAACTATAAGAGATAATGCAATTTGGCAATCGGCAACGTAATTAGCATGCCGAATATTACTTGGAATGTGAATTACAACGAAATCGCTAATTCATAAGACCATTTTACAATTCTGGCCCAAGTTAGAAGCAGAGCCAATATTGTAAAATGTCGATAGTCCATATCTCGGAAACTATAAGAGATAATGCAATTTGGCCTTCGGCGGTGTAATTAGCATGACGAATATTACTTGGAATGTGAATTACAACGAAATCGCTAATTCATAAGACCATTTTACAATTCTGGCTCAAGTTAGAAGCAGAGCCAATATTGCAAGATGTCGATAGTCCATATCTCGGAAACTATAAGAGATAACGCAATTTGGCAATCGGCAACGTAATTAGCATGCCGAATATTACTTGGAGTGTGAATTACAACGAAATCGCTAATTCATAAGACCATTTTACAATTCTGGCTCAAGTTAGAAGCAGAGCCAATATTGCAAGATGTCGATAGTCCATATCTCGGAAACTATAAGAGATAACGCAATTTGGCAATCGGCAACGTAATTAGCATGCCGAATATTACTTGGAATTTGAATTACAACGAAATCGCTAATTCATATAACCATTTTACAATTCTGGCCCAAGTTAGAAGCAGAGCCAATATTGCAAGATGTCGATAGTCCATATCTCGGAAACTATAAGAGATAACGCAATTTGGCAATCGGCAACGTAATTAGCATGCCGAATATTATTTGGAATGTGAATTACAACGAAATCGCTAATTCATAAGACCATTTTACAATTCTCACCCAAGTTAGAAGCAGAGCCAATATTGCAAGATGTCGATAGTCCATATCTCGGAAACTATAAGAGATAATGCAATTTGGCAATCGCCAACGTAATTAGCATGCCGAATATTACTTGGAATGTGAATTACAACGGAATCGCTAATTCATAAGACCATTTTACAATTCTGGCTTAAGTCAGAAGCAGAGCCAATATTGCAAGATGTGGATAGTCCATATCTCGGAAACTATAAGAGATAATGCAATTTGGCAATCGGCAACGTAATTAGCATGCCGAATATTACTTGGAATGTGAATTACAACGAAATCGCTAATTCATAAGACCATTTTACAATTCTAGCCCAAGTTAGAAGCAGAGCCAATATTGCAAGATGTCGATAGTCCATAGCTCGGAAGCTATAAGAGATAACGCAATTTGGCAATCGGCAACGTAATTAGCATGCCGAATATTACTTTTAATGTGAATTACAACAAAATCGCTAATTCATAAGACCATTTTACAATTCTGGCCCAAGTTAGAAGCAGAGCCAATATTGTAAAATGTCGATAGTCCATATCTCGGAAACTATAAGAGATAATGCAATTTGGCCATCGGCAGTGTAATTAGCATGCCGAATATTACTTGGAATGTGAATTACAACGAAATCGCTAATTCATAAGGCCATTTTACAATTCTGGCTCAAGTTAGAAGCAGAGCCAATATTGCAAGATGTCGATAGTCCATATCTCGGAAACTATAAGAGATAACGCAATTTGGCAATCGGCAACGTAATTAGCATGCCGAATATTACTTGGAATGTGAATTACAACGAAATCGCTAATTCATAAGACCATTTTACAATTCTGGCCCAAGTTAGAAGCAGAGCCAATATTGCAAGATGTCGATAGTCCATATCTCGGAAACTATAAGAGATAATGCAATATGGCAATCGGCAACGTAATTAGCATGCCGAATATTACTTGGAATGTGAATTGGAGCAAAATCGCTAATTCATAAGAAAATTTTACAATTCTGGCTCAAGTTAGAAGCAGAGCCAATATTGCAAGATGTCGATAGTCCATATCTCGGAAACTATAAGAGATAATGCAATTTGGCAATCGGCAACGTAATTAGCATGCCGAATATTACTTGGAATGTAAATTACAACGAAATCGCTAATTCATAAGACCATTTTACAATTCTCACCCAAGTTAGAAGCAGAGCCAATATTGCAAGATGTCGATAGTCCATATCTCGGAAACTATAAGAGATAATGCAATTTGGCAATCGCCAACGTAATTAGCATGCCGAATATTACTTGGAATGTGAATTGGAGCGAAATCGCTAATTCATAAGACCATTTTACAATTTTGACCCAAGTTAGAAGCAGAGCCAATATTGTAAAATGTCGATAGTCCATATCCCGGAAACTATAAGAGATAATGCAAATTTGCCATCGGCAGTGTAATTAGCATGCCGAATATTACTTGGAATGTGAATTACAACGAAATCGCTAATTCATAAGACCATTTTACAATTCTGGCCCAAGTTAGAAACAAAGCCAATATTGCAAGATGTGGAGAGTCCATATCTCGGAAACTATAAGAGATAATGCAATTTGGTAATCGGCAACGTAATTAGCATACCGAATATTACTTGGAATGTGAATTACAACGAAATCGCTAATTCATAAGACCAATTTACAATTCTGGCCCAAGTTAGAAGCAGAGCCAATATTGCAAGATGTCGATAGTCCATATCTCGGAAACTATAAGAGATGATGCAATTTGGCAATCGGCAACGTAATTAGCATGCCGAATATTACTTGGAATGTGAATTACAACGAAATTAGCTAATTCATAAGACCATTTTACAATTCTGGCCCAAGTTAGATGCAGAGCCAATA
This sequence comes from Rhynchophorus ferrugineus, assembly GCF_030347505.1. Classification (NCBI taxonomy): domain Eukaryota; kingdom Metazoa; phylum Arthropoda; class Insecta; order Coleoptera; family Curculionidae; genus Rhynchophorus; species Rhynchophorus ferrugineus. Next base: position 21,861,568 of record NW_027472586.1, on the reverse strand, counting down.
TTGTAAAATGTCGATAGTCCATATCTCGGAAACTATAAGAGATAATGCAATTTGGCCATCGGCAGTGTAACTAGCATGCCGAATATTACTTGGAATGTGAATTACAACGAAATCGCTAATTCATAAGACCATTTTACAATTCTGGCTCAAGATAGAAGCAGAGCCAATATTGCAAGATGTCGATAGTCCATATCTCGGAAACTATAAGAGATAACGCAATTTGGCAATCGGCAACGCAATTAGCATGCCGAATATTACTTGGAATGTGAATTACAACGAAATCGCTAATTCATAAGACCATTTTACAATTTTGACCCAAGTTAGAAGCAGAGCCAATATTGTAAAATGTCGATAGTCCATATCTCGGAAACTATAAGAGATAATGCAATTTGGCAATCGGCAACGTAATTAGCATGCCGAATATTACTTGGAATGTGAATTGGAGCGAAATCGCTAATTCATAAGACCGTTTTACAATTTTGACCCAAGTTAGAAGCAGAGCCAATATTGTTAAATGTCGAGAGTCCATATCTCGGTAACTATAAGAGATAATGCAATTTGGCAATAGGCAACGTAATTAGCATGCCGAATATTACTTGGAATGTGAATTACAAAGAAATCGCTAATTCCTAAGACCATTTTACAATTCTGGCTCAAGTTAGAAGCAGAGCCAATATTGCAAGATGTCGATAGTTCATATCTCGGAAACTATAAGAGATAATGCAATTTGGCAATCGGCAACGTAATTAGCATGCCGAATATTACTTGGAATGTGAATTGGAGCGAAATCGCTAATTCATAAGACCATTTTACAATTTTGACCCAAGTTAGAAGCAGAGCCAATATTGCAAGATGTCGATAGTCCATATCTCAGAAACTATAAGAGATAATGCAATTTGGCAATCGGCAACGTAATTAGCATGCCGAATAATACTTGGAATGTGAATTGGAGCGAAATCGCTAATTCATAAGACCTTTTTACAATTTTGACCCAAGTTAGAAGCAGAGCCAATATTGTTAAATGTCGAGAGTCCATATCTCGGTAACTATAAGAGATAATGCAATTTGGCAATCGGCAACGTAATTAGCAGGCCGAATATTACTTGGAATGTGAATTACAACGAAATCGCTAATTCATAAGACCATTTTACAATTCTGGCCCAAGTTAGAAGCAGAGCCAATATTGCAAAATGTCGATAGTCCATATCTCGGAAACTATAAGAGATAACGCAATTTGGCAATCGGCAACGTAATTAGCATGCCGAATATTACTTGGAATGAGAATTACAACGAAATCGCTAATTCATAAGACCATTTTACAATTCTGGCCCAAGTTAGAAGCAGAGCCAATATTGCAAGATGTCGATAGTCCATATCTCGGAAACTATAAGTGATAACGCAATTTGGCAATCGGCAACGTAATTAGCATGCCGAATATTACTTTTAATGTGAATTACAACGAAATCGCTAATTCATAAGACCATTTTACAATTCTGGCCCAAGTTAGAAGCAGAGCCAATATTGCAAGATGTCGATAGTCCATATCTCGGAAACTATAAGAGATAACGCAATTTGGCAATCGGCAACGTAATTAGCATGCCGAATATTACTTGGAATGTGAATTACAACGAAATCGCTAATTCATAAGACCATTTTACAATTCTGGCTCAAGTTAGAAGCAGAGCCAATATTGCAAGAGGTCGATAGTCCATATCTCGGAAACTATAAGAGATAACGCAATTTGGCAATCGGCAACGTAATTAGCATGCCGAATATTACTTGGAATGTGAATTACAACGAAATCGCTAATTCATAAGACCATTTTACAATTCTGGCCCAAGTTAAAAGCAGAGCCAATATTGCAAGATGTCGATAGTCCATATCTCGGAAACTATAAGAGATAATGCAATATGGCAATCGGCAACGTAATTAGCATGCCGAATATTACTTGGAATTTGAATTACAACGAAATCGCTAATTCATATAACCATTTTACAATTCTGGCCCAAGTTAGAAGCAGAGCCAATATTGCAAGATGTCGATAGTCCATATCTCGGAAACTATAAGAGATAACGCAATTTGGCAATCGGCAACGTAATTAGCATGCCGAATATTATTTGGAATGTGAATTACAACGAAATCGCTAATTCATAAGACCATTTTACAATTCTCACCCAAGTTAGAAGCAGAGCCAATATTGCAAGATGTCGATAGTCCATATCTCGGAAACTATAAGAGATAATGCAATTTGGCAATCGCCAACGTAATTAGCATGCCGAATATTACTTGGAATGTGAATTACAACGGAATCGCTAATTCATAAGACCATTTTACAATTCTGGCTTAAGTCAGAAGCAGAGCCAATATTGCAAGATGTGGATAGTCCATATCTCGGAAACTATAAGAGATAATGCAATTTGGCAATCGGCAACGTAATTAGCATGCCGAATATTACTTGGAATGTGAATTACAACGAAATCGCTAATTCATAAGACCATTTTACAATTCTAGCCCAAGTTAGAAGCAGAGCCAATATTGCAAGATGTCGATAGTCCATAGCTCGGAAGCTATAAGAGATAACGCAATTTGGCAATCGGCAACGTAATTAGCATGCCGAATATTACTTTTAATGTGAATTACAACAAAATCGCTAATTCATAAGACCATTTTACAATTCTGGCCCAAGTTAGAAGCAGAGCCAATATTGTAAAATGTCGATAGTCCATATCTCGGAAACTATAAGAGATAATGCAATTTGGCCATCGGCAGTGTAATTAGCATGCCGAATATTACTTGGAATGTGAATTACAACGAAATCGCTAATTCATAAGACCATTTTACAATTCTGGCTCAAGTTAGAAGCAGAGCCAATATTGCAAGATATCGATAGCCCATATCTCGGAAACTATAAGCGATAACGCAATTTGGCAATCGGCAACGTAATTAGCATGCCGAATATTACTTGGAATGTGAATTACAACGAAATCGCTAATTCATAAGACCATTTTACAATTCTGGCTCAAGTTAGAAGCAGAGCCAATATTGCAAGATGTCGATAGTCCATATCTCGGAAACTATAAGAGACAATGCAATTTGGCAATCGGCAACGTAATTAGCATGCCGAATATTACTTGGAATGTGAATTACAACGAAATCGCTAATTCATAAGACCATTTTACAATTCTGGCCCAAGTTAGAAGAAGAGCCAATATTGCAAGATGTCGATAGTCCATATCTCGGAAACTATAAGAGATAACGCAATTTGGCAATCGGCAACGTAATTAGCATGCCGAATATTACTTGGAATGTGAATTACAACGAAATCGCTAATTCATAAGACCATTTTACAATTCTGGCTCAAGTTAGAAGCAGAGCCAATATTGCAAGATGTCGATAGTCCATATCTCGGAAACTATAAGAGATAATGTAATTTGGCATTCGGCAACGTAATTAGCATGCCGAATATTACTTGGAATGTGAATTACAACGAAATCGCTAATTCATAAGACCATTTTACAATTCTGGCCCAAGTTAGAAGCAGAGCTAATATTGCAAGATGTCGATAGTCCATATCTCGGAAACTTTAAGAGATAACGCAATTTGGCAATCGGCAACGTAATTAGCATGCCGAATATTACTTGGAATGTGAATTACAACGAAATTGCTAATTCATAAGACCATTTTACAATTCTGGCCCAAGTTAGAAGCAGAGCCATTATTGTAAAATGTCGATAGTCCATATCTCGGAAACTATAAGAGATAATGCAATTTGGCCATCGGCAGTGTAATTAGCATGCCGAATATTACTTGGAATGTGAATTACAACGAAATCGCTAATTCATAAGGCCATTTTACAATTCTGGCTCAAGTTAGAAGCAGAGCCAATATTGCAAGATGTCGATAGTCCATATCTCGGAAACTATAAGAGATAACGCAATTTGGCAATCGGCAACGTAATTAGCATGCCGAATATTACTTGGAATGTGAATTACAACGAAATCGCTAATTCATAAGACCATTTTACAATTCTGGCCCAAGTTAGAAGCAGAGCCAATATTGCAAGATGTCGATAGTCCATATCTCGGAAACTATAAGAGATAATGCAATATGGCAATCGGCAACGTAATTAGCATGCCGAATATTACTTGGAATGTGAATTGGAGCAAAATCGCTAATTCATAAGAAAATTTTACAATTCTGGCTCAAGTTAGAAGCAGAGCCAATATTGCAAGATGTCGATAGTCCATATCTCGGAAACTATAAGAGATAATGCAATTTGGCAATCGGCAACGTAATTAGCATGCCGAATATTACTTGGAATGTAAATTACAACGAAATCGCTAATTCATAAGACCATTTTACAATTCTCACCCAAGTTAGAAGCAGAGCCAATATTGCAAGATGTCGATAGTCCATATCTCGGAAACTATAAGAGATAATGCAATTTGGCAATCGCCAACGTAATTAGCATGCCGAATATTACTTGGAATATGAATTGGAGCGAAATCGCTAATTCATAAGACCATTTTACAATTTTGACCCAAGTTAGAAGCAGAGCCAATACTGTAAAATGTCGATAGTCCATATCCCGGAAACTATAAGAGATAATGCAAATTTGCCATCGGCAGTGTAATTAGCATGCCGAATATTACTTGGAATGTGAATTACAACGAAATCGCTAATTCATAAGACCATTTTACAATTCTGGCCCAAGTTAGAAACAAAGCCAATATTGCAAGATGTGGAGAGTCCATATCTCGGAAACTATAAGAGATAATGCAATTTGGTAATCGGCAACGTAATTAGCATACCGAATATTACTTGGAATGTGAATTACAACGAAATCGCTAATTCATAAGACCAATTTACAATTCTGGCCCAAGTTAGAAGCAGAGCCAATATTGCAAGATGTCGATAGTCCATATCTCGGAAACTATAAGAGATGATGCAATTTGGCAATCGGCAACGTAATTAGCATGCCGAATATTACTTGGAATGTGAATTACAACGAAATTAGCTAATTCATAAGACCATTTTACAATTCTGGCCCAAGTTAGATGCAGAGCCAATATTGTAAAATGTCGATAGTCCATATCTCGGAAACTATAAGAGATAATGCAATTTGGCCATCGGCAGTGTAACTAGCATGCCGAATATTACTTGGAATGTGAATTACAACGAAATCGCTAATTCATAAGACCATTTTACAATTCTGGCTAAAGATGGAAGCAGAGCCAATATTGCAAGATGTCGATAGTCCATATCTCGGAAACTATAAGAGATAACGCAATTTGGCAATCGGCAACGCAATTAGCATGCCGAATATTACTTGGAATGTGAATTACAACGAAATCGCTAATTCATAAGACCATTTTACAATTTTGACCCAAGTTAGAAGCAGAGCCAATATTGTAAAATGTCGATAGTCCATATCTCGGAAACTATAAGAGATAATGCAATTTGGCAATCGGCAACGTAATTAGCATGCCGAATATTACTTGGAATGTGAATTGGAGCGAAATCGCTAATTCATAAGACCGTTTTACAATTTTGACCCAAGTTAGAAGCAGAGCCAATATTGTTAAATGTCGAGAGTCCATATCTCGGTAACTATAAGAGATAATGCAATTTGGCAATAGGCAACGTAATTAGCATGCCGAATATTACTTGGAATGTGAATTACAAAGAAATCGCTAATTCCTAAGACCATTTTACAATTCTGGCTCAAGTTAGAAGCAGAGCCAATATTGCAAGATGTCGATAGTTCATATCTCGGAAACTATAAGAGATAATGCAATTTGGCAATCGGCAACGTAATTAGCATGCCGAATATTACTTGGAATGTGAATTGGAGCGAAATCGCTAATTCATAAGACCATTTTACAATTTTGACCCAAGTTAGAAGCAGAGCCAATATTGCAAGATGTCGATAGTCCATATCTCAGAAACTATAAGAGATAATGCAATTTGGCAATCGGCAACGTAATTAGCATGCCGAATAATACTTGGAATGTGAATTGGAGCGAAATCGCTAATTCATAAGACCTTTTTACAATTTTGACCCAAGTTAGAAGCAGAGCCAATATTGTTAAATGTCGAGAGTCCATATCTCGGTAACTATAAGAGATAATGCAATTTGGCAATCGGCAACGTAATTAGCAGGCCGAATATTACTTGGAATGTGAATTACAACGAAATCGCTAATTCATAAGACCATTTTACAATTCTGGCCCAAGTTAGAAGCAGAGCCAATATTGTAAAATGTCGATAGTCCATATCTCGGAAACTATAAGAGATAATGCAATTTGGCCATCGGCGGTGTAATTAGCATGCCGAATATTACTTGGAATGTGAATTACAACGAAATCGCTAATTCATAAGACCATTTTACAATTCTGGCTCAAGTTAGAAGCAGAGCCAATATTGCAAAATGTCGATAGTCCATATCTCGGAAACTATAAGAGATAACGCAATTTGGCAATCGGCAACGTAATTAGCATGCCGAATATTACTTGGAATGAGAATTACAACGAAATCGCTAATTCATAAGACCATTTTACAATTCTGGCCCAAGTTAGAAGCAGAGCCAATATTGCAAGATGTCGATAGTCCATATCTCGGAAACTATAAGTGATAACGCAATTTGGCAATCGGCAACGTAATTAGCATGCCGAATATTACTTTTAATGTGAATTACAACGAAATCGCTAATTCATAAGACCATTTTACAATTCTGGCCCAAGTTAGAAGCAGAGCCAATATTGCAAGATGTCGATAGTCCATATCTCGGAAACTATAAGAGATAACGCAATTTGGCAATCGGCAACGTAATTAGCATGCCGAATATTACTTGGAATGTGAATTGGAGCAAAATCGCTAATTCATAAGAAAATTTTACAATTCTGGCTCAAGTTAGAAGCAGAGCCAATATTGCAAGATGTCGATAGTCCATATCTCGGAAACTATAAGAGATAATGCAATTTGGCAATCGGCAACGTAATTAGCATGCCGAATATTACTTGGAATGTGAATTACAACGAAATCGCTAATTCATAAGACCATTTTACAATTCTCACCCAAGTTAGAAGCAGAGCCAATATTGCAAGATGTCGATAGTCCATATCTCGGAAACTATAAGAGATAATGCAATTTGGCAATCGCCAACGTAATTAGCATGCCGAATATTACTTGGAATGTGAATTGGAGCGAAATCGCTAATTCATAAGACCATTTTACAATTTTGACCCAAGTTAGAAGCAGAGCCAATATTGTAAAATGTCGATAGTCCATATCCCGGAAACTATAAGAGATAATGCAAATTTGCCATCGGCAGTGTAATTAGCATGCCGAATATTACTTGGAATGTAAATTACAACGAAATCGCTAATTCATAAGACCATTTTACAATTCTGGCCCAAGTTAGAAACAGAGCCAATATTGCAAGATGTGGAGAGTCCATATCTCGGAAACTATAAGAGATAATGTAATTTGGTAATCGGCAACGTAATTAGCATACCGAATATTACTTGGAATGTGAATTACAACGAAATCGCTAATTCATAAGACCAATTTACAATTCTGGCCCAAGTTAGAAGCAGAGCCAATATTGCAAGATGTCGATAGTCCATATCTCGGAAACTATAAGAGATGATGCAATTTGGCAATCGGCAACGTAATTAGCATGCCGAATATTACTTGGAATGTGAATTACAACGAAATTAGCTAATTCATAAGACCATTTTACAATTCTGGCCCAAGTTAGATGCAGAGCCAATATTGTAAAATGTCGATAGTCCATATCTCGGAAACTATAAGAGATAATGCAATTTGGCCATCGGCAGTGTAACTAGCATGCCGAATATTACTTGGAATGTGAATTACAACGAAATCGCTAATTCATAAGACCATTTTACAATTCTGGCTCAAGATAGAAGCAGAGCCAATATTGCAAGATGTCGATAGTCCATATCTCGGAAACTATAAGAGATAACGCAATTTGGCAATCGGCAACGTAATTAGCATGCCGAATATTACTTGGAATGTGAATTACAACGAAATCGCTAATTCATAAGACCATTTTACAATTTTGACCCAAGTTAGAAGCAGAGCCAATATTGTAAAATGTCGATAGTCCATATCTCGGAAACTATAAGAGATAATGCAATTTGGCAATCGGCAACGTAATTAGCATGCCGAATATTACTTGGAATGTGAATTGGAGCGAAATCGCTAATTCATAAGACCATTTTACAATTTTGACCCAAGTTAGAAGCAGAGCCAATATTGTTAAATGTCGAGAGTCCATATCTCGGTAACTATAAGAGATAATGCAATTTGGGAATCGGCAACGTAATTAGCATGCCGAATATTACTTGGAATGTGAATTACAACGAAATCGCTAATTCCTAAGACCATTTTACAATTCTGGCTCAAGTTAGAAGCAGAGCCAATATTGCAAGATGTCGATAGTCCATATCTCGGAAACTATAAGAGATAACGCAATTTGGCAATCGGCAACGTAATTAGCATGCCGAATATTACTTGGAATGTGAATTACAACGAAATCGCTAATTCATAAGACCATTTTACAATTCTGGCCCAAGTTAAAAGCAGAGCCAATATTGCAAGATGTCGATAGTCCATATCTCGGAAACTATAAGAGATAATGCAATATGGCAATCGGCAACGTAATTAGCATGCCGAATATTACTTGGAATTTGAATTACAACGAAATCGCTAATTCATATAACCATTTTACAATTCTGGCCCAAGTTAGAAGCAGAGCCAATATTGCAAGATGTCGATAGTCCATATCTCGGAAACTATAAGAGATAACGCAATTTGGCAATCGGCAACGTAATTAGCATGCCGAATATTATTTGGAATGTGAATTACAACGAAATCGCTAATTCATAAGACCATTTTACAATTCTAGCCCAAGTTAGAAGCAGAGCCAATATTGCAAGATGTCGATAGTCCATATCTCGGAAACTATAAGAGATAATGCAATTTGGCAATCGGCAACGTAATTAGCATGCCGAATATTACTTGGAATGTGAATTGGAGCGAAATCGCTAATTCATAAGACCATTTTACAATTTTGACCCAAGTTAGAAGCAGAGCCAATATTGTAAAATGTCGAGAGTCCATATCTCGGTAACTATAAGAGATAATGCAATTTGGCAATCGGCAACGTAATTAGCATGCCGAATATTACTTGGAATGTGAATTACAACGAAATCGCTAATTCATAAGACCATTTTACAATTCTGGCCAAAGTTAGAAGCAGAGCCAATATTGTAAAAGGTCGATAGTCCATATCTCGGAAACTATAAGAGATAATGCAATTTGGCCATCGGCGGTGTAATTAGCATGACGAATATTACTTGGAATGTGAATTACAACAAAATCGCTAATTCATAAGACCATTTTACAATTCTGGCTCAAGTTAGAAGCAGAGCCAATATTGCAAGATGTCGATAGTCCATATCTCGGAAACTATAAGAGATAACGCAATTTGGCAATCGGCAACGTAATTAGCATGCCGAATATTACTTGGAATGTGAATTACAACGAAATCGCTAATTCATAAGACCATTTTACAATTCTGGCTCAAGTTAGAAGCAGAGATAATATTGCAAGATGTCGATAGTCCATATCTCGGAAACTATAAGAGATAACGCAATTTGGCAATCGGCAACGTAATTAGCATGCCGAATATTACTTGGAATTTGAATTAAAACGAAATCGCTAATTCATATAACCATTTTACAATTCTGGCCCAAGTTAGAAGCACAGCCAATATTGCAAGATGTCGATAGTCCATATCTCGGAAACTATAAGAGATAATGCAATTTGGCAATCGGCAACGTAATTAGCATGCCGAATATTACTTGGAATGTGAATTACAACGAAATCGCTAATTCATAAGACCATTTTACAATTCTGGCCCAAGTTAGAAGCAGAGCCAATATTGTAAAATGTCGATAGTCCATATCTCGGAAACTATAAGAGATAATGCAATTTGGCCTTCGGCGGTGTAATTAGCATGACGAATATTACTTGGAATGTGAATTACAACGAAATCGCTAATTCATAAGACCATTTTACAATTCTGGCTCAAGTTAGAAGCAGAGCCAATATTGCAAGATGTCGATAGTCCATATCTCGGAAACTATAAGAGATAACGCAATTTGGCAATCGGCAACGTAATTAGCATGCCGAATATTACTTGGAGTGTGAATTACAACGAAATCGCTAATTCATAAGACCATTTTACAATTCTGGCTCAAGTTAGAAGCAGAGCCAATATTGCAAGATGTCGATAGTCCATATCTCGGAAACTATAAGAGATAACGCAATTTGGCAATCGGCAACGTAATTAGCATGCCGAATATTACTTGGAATTTGAATTACAACGAAATCGCTAATTCATATAACCATTTTACAATTCTGGCCCAAGTTAGAAGCAGAGCCAATATTGCAAGATGTCGATAGTCCATATCTCGGAAACTATAAGAGATAACGCAATTTGGCAATCGGCAACGTAATTAGCATGCCGAATACTATTTGGAATGTGAATTACAACGAAATCGCTAATTCATAAGACCATTTTACAATTCTCACCCAAGTTAGAAGCAGAGCCAATATTGCAAGATGTCGATAGTCCATATCTCGGAAACTATAAGAGATAATGCAATTTGGCAATCGCCAACGTAATTAGCATGCCGAATATTACTTGGAATGTGAATTACAACGGAATCGCTAATTCATAAGACCATTTTACAATTCTGGCTTAAGTCAGAAGCAGAGCCAATATTGCAAGATGTGGATAGTCCATATCTCGGAAACTATAAGAGATAATGCAATTTGGCAATCGGCAACGTAATTAGCATGCCGAATATTACTTGGAATGTGAATTACAACGAAATCGCTAATTCATAAGACCATTTTACAATTCTAGCCCAAGTTAGAAGCAGAGCCAATATTGCAAGATGTCGATAGTCCATAGCTCGGAAGCTATAAGAGATAACGCAATTTGGCAATCGGCAACGTAATTAGCATGCCGAATATTACTTTTAATGTGAATTACAACAAAATCGCTAATTCATAAGACCATTTTACAATTCTGGCCCAAGTTAGAAGCAGAGCCAATATTGTAAAATGTCGATAGTCCATATCTCGGAAACTATAAGAGATAATGCAATTTGGCCATCGGCAGTGTAATTAGCATGCCGAATATTACTTGGAATGTGAATTACAACGAAATCGCTAATTCATAAGGCCATTTTACAATTCTGGCTCAAGTTAGAAGCAGAGCCAATATTGCAAGATGTCGATAGTCCATATCTCGGAAACTATAAGAGATAACGCAATTTGGCAATCGGCAACGTAATTAGCATGCCGAATATTACTTGGAATGTGAATTACAACGAAATCGCTAATTCATAAGACCATTTTACAATTCTGGCCCAAGTTAGAAGCAGAGCCAATATTGCAAGATGTCGATAGTCCATATCTCGGAAACTATAAGAGATAATGCAATATGGCAATCGGCAACGTAATTAGCATGCCGAATATTACTTGGAATGTGAATTGGAGCAAAATCGCTAATTCATAAGAAAATTTTACAATTCTGGCTCAAGTTAGAAGCAGAGCCAATATTGCAAGATGTCGATAGTCCATATCTCGGAAACTATAAGAGATAATGCAATTTGGCAATCGGCAACGTAATTAGCATGCCGAATATTACTTGGAATGTAAATTACAACGAAATCGCTAATTCATAAGACCATTTTACAATTCTCACCCAAGTTAGAAGCAGAGCCAATATTGCAAGATGTCGATAGTCCATATTTCGGAAACTATAAGAGATAATGCAATTTGGCAATCGCCAACGTAATTAGCATGCCGAATATTACTTGGAATGTGAATTGGAGCGAAATCGCTAATTCATAAGACCATTTTACAATTTTGACCCAAGTTAGAAGCAGAGCCAATATTGTAAAATGTCGATAGTCCATATCCCGGAAACTATAAGAGATAATGCAAATTTGCCATCGGCAGTGTAATTAGCATGCCGAATATTACTTGGAATGTGAATTACAACGAAATCGCTAATTCATAAGACCATTTTACAATTCTGGCCCAAGTTAGAAACAAAGCCAATATTGCAAGATGTGGAGAGTCCATATCTCGGAAACTATAAGAGATAATGCAATTTGGTAATCGGCAACGTAATTAGCATACCGAATATTACTTGGAATGTGAATTACAACGAAATCGCTAATTCATAAGACCAATTTACAATTCTGGCCCAAGTTAGAAGCAGAGCCAATATTGCAAGATGTCGATAGTCCATATCTCGGAAACTATAAGAGATGATGCAATTTGGCAATCGGCAACGTAATTAGCATGCCGAATATTACTTGGAATGTGAATTACAACGAAATTAGCTAATTCATAAGACCATTTTACAATTCTGGCCCAAGTTAGATGCAGAGCCAATATTGTAAAATGTCGATAGTCCATATCTCGGAAACTATAAGAGATAATGCAATTTGGCCATCGGCAGTGTAACTAGCATGCCGAATATTACTTGGAATGTGAATTACAACGAAATCGCTAATTCATAAGACCATTTTACAATTCTGGCTCAAGATAGAAGCAGAGCCAATATTGCAAGATGTCGATAGTCCATATCTCGGAAACTATAAGAGATAACGCAATTTGGCAATCGGCAACGCAATTAGCATGCCGAATATTACTTGGAATGTGAATTACAACGAAATCGCTAATTCATAAGACCATTTTACAATTTTGACCCAAGTTAGAAGCAGAGCCAATATTGTAAAATGTCGATAGTCCATATCTCGGAAACTATAAGAGATAATGCAATTTGGCAATCGGCAACGTAATTAGCATGCCGAATATTACTTGGAATGTGAATTGGAGCGAAATCGCTAATTCATAAGACCGTTTTACAATTTTGACCCAAGTTAGAAGCAGAGCCAATATTGTTAAATGTCGAGAGTCCATATCTCGGTAACTATAAGAGATAATGCAATTTGGCAATAGGCAACGTAATTAGCATGCCGAATATTACTTGGAATGTGAATTACAAAGAAATCGCTAATTCCTAAGACCATTTTACAATTCTGGCTCAAGTTAGAAGCAGAGCCAATATTGCAAGATGTCGATAGTTCATATCTCGGAAACTATAAGAGATAATGCAATTTGGCAATCGGCAACGTAATTAGCATGCCGAATATTACTTGGAATGTGAATTGGAGCGAAATCGCTAATTCATAAGACCATTTTACAATTTTGACCCAAGTTAGAAGCAGAGCCAATATTGCAAGATGTCGATAGTCCATATCTCAGAAACTATAAGAGATAATGCAATTTGGCAATCGGCAACGTAATTAGCATGCCGAATAATACTTGGAATGTGAATTGGAGCGAAATCGCTAATTCATAAGACCTTTTTACAATTTTGACCCAAGTTAGAAGCAGAGCCAATATTGTTAAATGTCGAGAGTCCATATCTCGGTAACTATAAGAGATAATGCAATTTGGCAATCGGCAACGTAATTAGCAGGCCGAATATTACTTGGAATGTGAATTACAACGAAATCGCTAATTCATAAGACCATTTTACAATTCTGGCCCAAGTTAGAAGCAGAGCCAATATTGCAAAATGTCGATAGTCCATATCTCGGAAACTATAAGAGATAACGCAATTTGGCAATCGGCAACGTAATTAGCATGCCGAATATTACTTGGAATGAGAATTACAACGAAATCGCTAATTCATAAGACCATTTTACAATTCTGGCCCAAGTTAGAAGCAGAGCCAATATTGCAAGATGTCGATAGTCCATATCTCGGAAACTATAAGTGATAACGCAATTTGGCAATCGGCAACGTAATTAGCATGCCGAATATTACTTTTAATGTGAATTACAACGAAATCGCTAATTCATAAGACCATTTTACAATTCTGGCCCAAGTTAGAAGCAGAGCCAATATTGCAAGATGTCGATAGTCCATATCTCGGAAACTATAAGAGATAACGCAATTTGGCAATCGGCAACGTAATTAGCATGCCGAATATTACTTGGAATGAGAATTACAACGAAATCGCTAATTCATAAGACCATTTTACAATTCTGGCCCAAGTTAGAAGCAGAGCCAATATTGCAAGATGTCGATAGTCCATATCTCGGAAACTATAAGTGATAACGCAATTTGGCAATCGGCAACGTAATTAGCATGCCGAATATTACTTTTAATGTGAATTACAACGAAATCGCTAATTCATAAGACCATTTTACAATTCTGGCCCAAGTTAGAAGCAGAGCCAATATTGCAAGATGTCGATAGTCCATATCTCGGAAACTATAAGAGATAACGCAATTTGGCAATCGGCAACGTAATTAGCATGCCGAATATTACTTGGAATGTGAATTACAACGAAATCGCTAATTCATAAGACCATTTTACAATTCTGGCTCAAGTTAGAAGCAGAGCCAATATTGCAAGAGGTCGATAGTCCATATCTCGGAAACTATAAGAGATAACGCAATTTGGCAATCGGCAACGTAATTAGCATGCCGAATATTACTTGGAATGTGAATTACAACGAAATCGCTAATTCATAAGACCATTTTACAATTCTGGCCCAAGTTAAAAGCAGAGCCAATATTGCAAGATGTCGATAGTCCATATCTCGGAAACTATAAGAGATAATGCAATATGGCAATCGGCAACGTAATTAGCATGCCGAATATTACTTGGAATTTGAATTACAACGAAATCGCTAATTCATATAACCATTTTACAATTCTGGCCCAAGTTAGAAGCAGAGCCAATATTGCAAGATGTCGATAGTCCATATCTCGGAAACTATAAGAGATAACGCAATTTGGCAATCGGCAACGTAATTAGCATGCCGAATATTATTTGGAATGTGAATTACAACGAAATCGCTAATTCATAAGACCATTTTACAATTCTCACCCAAGTTAGAAGCAGAGCCAATATTGCAAGATGTCGATAGTCCATATCTCGGAAACTATAAGAGATAATGCAATTTGGCAATCGCCAACGTAATTAGCATGCCGAATATTACTTGGAATGTGAATTACAACGGAATCGCTAATTCATAAGACCATTTTACAATTCTGGCTTAAGTCAGAAGCAGAGCCAATATTGCAAGATGTGGATAGTCCATATCTCGGAAACTATAAGAGATAATGCAATTTGGCAATCGGCAACGTAATTAGCATGCCGAATATTACTTGGAATGTGAATTACAACGAAATCGCTAATTCATAAGACCATTTTACAATTCTAGCCCAAGTTAGAAGCAGAGCCAATATTGCAAGATGTCGATAGTCCATAGCTCGGAAGCTATAAGAGATAACGCAATTTGGCAATCGGCAACGTAATTAGCATGCCGAATATTACTTTTAATGTGAATTACAACAAAATCGCTAATTCATAAGACCATTTTACAATTCTGGCCCAAGTTAGAAGCAGAGCCAATATTGTAAAATGTCGATAGTCCATATCTCGGAAACTATAAGAGATAATGCAATTTGGCCATCGGCAGTGTAATTAGCATGCCGAATATTACTTGGAATGTGAATTACAACGAAATCGCTAATTCATAAGACCATTTTACAATTCTGGCTCAAGTTAGAAGCAGAGCCAATATTGCAAGATATCGATAGCCCATATCTCGGAAACTATAAGCGATAACGCAATTTGGCAATCGGCAACGTAATTAGCATGCCGAATATTACTTGGAATGTGAATTACAACGAAATCGCTAATTCATAAGACCATTTTACAATTCTGGCTCAAGTTAGAAGCAGAGCCAATATTGCAAGATGTCGATAGTCCATATCTCGGAAACTATAAGAGACAATGCAATTTGGCAATCGGCAACGTAATTAGCATGCCGAATATTACTTGGAATGTGAATTACAACGAAATCGCTAATTCATAAGACCATTTTACAATTCTGGCCCAAGTTAGAAGCAGAGCCAATATTGCAAGATGTCGATAGTCCATATCTCGGAAACTATAAGAGATAACGCAATTTGGCAATCGGCAACGTAATTAGCATGCCGAATATTACTTGGAATGTGAATTACAACGAAATCGCTAATTCATAAGACCATTTTACAATTCTGGCTCAAGTTAGAAGCAGAGCCAATATTGCAAGATGTCGATAGTCCATATCTCGGAAACTATAAGAGATAATGTAATTTGGCATTCGGCAACGTAATTAGCATGCCGAATATTACTTGGAATGTGAATTACAACGAAATCGCTAATTCATAAGACCATTTTACAATTCTGGCCCAAGTTAGAAGCAGAGCCAATATTGCAAGATGTCGATAGTCCATATCTCGGAAACTTTAAGAGATAACGCAATTTGGCAATCGGCAACGTAATTAGCATGCCGAATATTACTTGGAATGTGAATTACAACGAAATTGCTAATTCATAGGACCATTTTACAATTCTGGCCCAAGTTAGAAGCAGAGCCATTATTGTAAAATGTCGATAGTCCATATCTCGGAAACTATAAGAGATAATGCAATTTGGCCATCGGCAGTGTAATTAGCATGCCGAATATTACTTGGAATGTGAATTACAACGAAATCGCTAATTCATAAGGCCATTTTACAATTCTGGCTCAAGTTAGAAGCAGAGCCAATATTGCAAGATGTCGATAGTCCATATCTCGGAAACTATAAGAGATAACGCAATTTGGCAATCGGCAACGTAATTAGCATGCCGAATATTACTTGGAATGTGAATTACAACGAAATCGCTAATTCATAAGACCATTTTACAATTCTGGCCCAAGTTAGAAGCAGAGCCAATATTGCAAGATGTCGATAGTCCATATCTCGGAAACTATAAGAGATAATGCAATATGGCAATCGGCAACGTAATTAGCATGCCGAATATTACTTGGAATGTGAATTGGAGCAAAATCGCTAATTCATAAGAAAATTTTACAATTCTGGCTCAAGTTAGAAGCAGAGCCAATATTGCAAGATGTCGATAGTCCATATCTCGGAAACTATAAGAGATAATGCAATTTGGCAATCGGCAACGTAATTAGCATGCCGAATATTACTTGGAATGTAAATTACAACGAAATCGCTAATTCATAAGACCATTTTACAATTCTCACCCAAGTTAGAAGCAGAGCCAATATTGCAAGATGTCGATAGTCCATATCTCGGAAACTATAAGAGATAATGCAATTTGGCAATCGCCAACGTAATTAGCATGCCGAATATTACTTGGAATGTGAATTGGAGCGAAATCGCTAATTCATAAGACCATTTTACAATTTTGACCCAAGTTAGAAGCAGAGCCAATACTGTAAAATGTCGATAGTCCATATCCCGGAAACTATAAGAGATAATGCAAATTTGCCATCGGCAGTGTAATTAGCATGCCGAATATTACTTGGAATGTGAATTACAACGAAATCGCTAATTCATAAGACCATTTTACAATTCTGGCCCAAGTTAGAAACAAAGCCAATATTGCAAGATGTGGAGAGTCCATATCTCGGAAACTATAAGAGATAATGCAATTTGGTAATCGGCAACGTAATTAGCATACCGAATATTACTTGGAATGTGAATTACAACGAAATCGCTAATTCATAAGACCAATTTACAATTCTGGCCCAAGTTAGAAGCAGAGCCAATATTGCAAGATGTCGATAGTCCATATCTCGGAAACTATAAGAGATGATGCAATTTGGCAATCGGCAACGTAATTAGCATGCCGAATATTACTTGGAATGTGAATTACAACGAAATTAGCTAATTCATAAGACCATTTTACAATTCTGGCCCAAGTTAGATGCAGAGCCAATATTGTAAAATGTCGATAGTCCATATCTCGGAAACTATAAGAGATAATGCAATTTGGCCATCGGCAGTGTAACTAGCATGCCGAATATTACTTGGAATGTGAATTACAACGAAATCGCTAATTCATAAGACCATTTTACAATTCTGGCTCAAGATAGAAGCAGAGCCAATATTGCAAGATGTCGATAGTCCATATCTCGGAAACTATAAGAGATAACGCAATTTGGCAATCGGCAACGCAATTAGCATGCCGAATATTACTTGGAATGTGAATTACAACGAAATCGCTAATTCATAAGACCATTTTACAATTTTGACCCAAGTTAGAAGCAGAGCCAATATTGTAAAATGTCGATAGTCCATATCTCGGAAACTATAAGAGATAATGCAATTTGGCAATCGGCAACGTAATTAGCATGCCGAATATTACTTGGAATGTGAATTGGAGCGAAATCGCTAATTCATAAGACCGTTTTACAATTTTGACCCAAGTTAGAAGCAGAGCCAATATTGTTAAATGTCGAGAGTCCATATCTCGGTAACTATAAGAGATAATGCAATTTGGCAATAGGCAACGTAATTAGCATGCCGAATATTACTTGGAATGTGAATTACAAAGAAATCGCTAATTCCTAAGACCATTTTACAATTCTGGCTCAAGTTAGAAGCAGAGCCAATATTGCAAGATGTCGATAGTTCATATCTCGGAAACTATAAGAGATAATGCAATTTGGCAATCGGCAACGTAATTAGCATGCCGAATATTACTTGGAATGTGAATTGGAGCGAAATCGCTAATTCATAAGACCATTTTACAATTTTGACCCAAGTTAGAAGCAGAGCCAATATTGCAAGATGTCGATAGTCCATATCTCAGAAACTATAAGAGATAATGCAATTTGGCAATCGGCAACGTAATTAGCATGCCGAATAATACTTGGAATGTGAATTGGAGCGAAATCGCTAATTCATAAGACCTTTTTACAATTTTGACCCAAGTTAGAAGCAGAGCCAATATTGTTAAATGTCGAGAGTCCATATCTCGGTAACTATAAGAGATAATGCAATTTGGCAATCGGCAACGTAATTAGCAGGCCGAATATTACTTGGAATGTGAATTACAACGAAATCGCTAATTCATAAGACCATTTTACAATTCTGGCCCAAGTTAGAAGCAGAGCCAATATTGTAAAATGTCGATAGTCCATATCTCGGAAACTATAAGAGATAATGCAATTTGGCCATCGGCGGTGTAATTAGCATGCCGAATATTACTTGGAATGTGAATTACAACGAAATCGCTAATTCATAAGACCATTTTACAATTCTGGCTCAAGTTAGAAGCAGAGCCAATATTGCAAAATGTCGATAGTCCATATCTCGGAAACTATAAGAGATAACGCAATTTGGCAATCGGCAACGTAATTAGCATGCCGAATATTACTTGGAATGAGAATTACAACGAAATCGCTAATTCATAAGACCATTTTACAATTCTGGCCCAAGTTAGAAGCAGAGCCAATATTGCAAGATGTCGATAGTCCATATCTCGGAAACTATAAGTGATAACGCAATTTGGCAATCGGCAACGTAATTAGCATGCCGAATATTACTTTTAATGTGAATTACAACGAAATCGCTAATTCATAAGACCATTTTACAATTCTGGCCCAAGTTAGAAGCAGAGCCAATATTGCAAGATGTCGATAGTCCATATCTCGGAAACTATAAGAGATAACGCAATTTGGCAATCGGCAACGTAATTAGCATGCCGAATATTACTTGGAATGTGAATTACAACGAAATCGCTAATTCATAAGACCATTTTACAATTCTGGCTCAAGTTAGAAGCAGAGCCAATATTGCAAGAGGTCGATAGTCCATATCTCGGAAACTATAAGAGATAACGCAATTTGGCAATCGGCAACGTAATTAGCATGCCGAATATTACTTGGAATGTGAATTGGAGCAAAATCGCTAATTCATAAGAAAATTTTACAATTCTGACTCAAGTTAGAAGCAGAGCCAATATTGCAAGATGTCGATAGTCCATATCTCGGAAACTATAAGAGATAATGCAATTTGGCAATCGGCAACGTAATTAGCATGCCGAATATTACTTGGAATGTGAATTACAACGAAATCGCTAATTCATAAGACCATTTTACAATTCTCACCCAAGTTAGAAGCAGAGCCAATATTGCAAGATGTCGATAGTCCATATCTCGGAAACTATAAGAGATAATGCAATTTGGCAATCGCCAACGTAATTAGCATGCCGAATATTACTTGGAATGTGAATTGGAGCGAAATCGCTAATTCATAAGACCATTTTACAATTTTGACCCAAGTTAGAAGCAGAGCCAATATTGTAAAATGTCGATAGTCCATATCCCGGAAACTATAAGAGATAATGCAAATTTGCCATCGGCAGTGTAATTAGCATGCCGAATATTACTTGGAATGTAAATTACAACGAAATCGCTAATTCATAAGACCATTTTACAATTCTGGCCCAAGTTAGAAACAGAGCCAATATTGCAAGATGTGGAGAGTCCATATCTCGGAAACTATAAGAGATAATGTAATTTGGTAATCGGCAACGTAATTAGCATACCGAATATTACTTGGAATGTGAATTACAACGAAATCGCTAATTCATAAGACCAATTTACAATTCTGGCCCAAGTTAGAAGCAGAGCCAATATTGCAAGATGTCGATAGTCCATATCTCGGAAACTATAAGAGATGATGCAATTTGGCAATCGGCAACGTAATTAGCATGCCGAATATTACTTGGAATGTGAATTACAACGAAATTAGCTAATTCATAAGACCATTTTACAATTCTGGCCCAAGTTAGATGCAGAGCCAATATTGTAAAATGTCGATAGTCCATATCTCGGAAACTATAAGAGATAATGCAATTTGGCCATCGGCAGTGTAACTAGCATGCCGAATATTACTTGGAATGTGAATTACAACGAAATCGCTAATTCATAAGACCATTTTACAATTCTGGCTCAAGATAGAAGCAGAGCCAATATTGCAAGATGTCGATAGTCCATATCTCGGAAACTATAAGAGATAA
Organism: Rhynchophorus ferrugineus; assembly: GCF_030347505.1. Lineage (NCBI taxonomy): Eukaryota > Metazoa > Arthropoda > Insecta > Coleoptera > Curculionidae > Rhynchophorus > Rhynchophorus ferrugineus. Next base: position 21,840,562 of record NW_027472586.1, on the reverse strand, counting down.
CGCAATTTGGCAATCGGCAACGTAATTAGCATGCCGAATATTACTTGGAATGTGAATTACAACGAAATCGCTAATTCATAAGACCATTTTACAATTTTGACCCAAGTTAGAAGCAGAGCCAATATTGTAAAATGTCGATAGTCCATATCTCGGAAACTATAAGAGATAATGCAATTTGGCAATCGGCAACGTAATTAGCATGCCGAATATTACTTGGAATGTGAATTGGAGCGAAATCGCTAATTCATAAGACCATTTTACAATTTTGACCCAAGTTAGAAGCAGAGCCAATATTGTTAAATGTCGAGAGTCCATATCTCGGTAACTATAAGAGATAATGCAATTTGGGAATCGGCAACGTAATTAGCATGCCGAATATTACTTGGAATGTGAATTACAACGAAATCGCTAATTCCTAAGACCATTTTACAATTCTGGCTCAAGTTAGAAGCAGAGCCAATATTGCAAGATGTCGATAGTCCATATCTCGGAAACTATAAGAGATAACGCAATTTGGCAATCGGCAACGTAATTAGCATGCCGAATATTACTTGGAATGTGAATTACAACGAAATCGCTAATTCATAAGACCATTTTACAATTCTGGCCCAAGTTAAAAGCAGAGCCAATATTGCAAGATGTCGATAGTCCATATCTCGGAAACTATAAGAGATAATGCAATATGGCAATCGGCAACGTAATTAGCATGCCGAATATTACTTGGAATTTGAATTACAACGAAATCGCTAATTCATATAACCATTTTACAATTCTGGCCCAAGTTAGAAGCAGAGCCAATATTGCAAGATGTCGATAGTCCATATCTCGGAAACTATAAGAGATAACGCAATTTGGCAATCGGCAACGTAATTAGCATGCCGAATATTATTTGGAATGTGAATTACAACGAAATCGCTAATTCATAAGACCATTTTACAATTCTCACCCAAGTTAGAAGCAGAGCCAATATTGCAAGATGTCGATAGTCCATATCTCGGAAACTATAAGAGATAATGCAATTTGGCAATCGCCAACGTAATTAGCATGCCGAATATTACTTGGAATGTGAATTACAACGGAATCGCTAATTCATAAGACCATTTTACAATTCTGGCTTAAGTCAGAAGCAGAGCCAATATTGCAAGATGTGGATAGTCCATATCTCGGAAACTATAAGAGATAATGCAATTTGGCAATCGGCAACGTAATTAGCATGCCGAATATTACTTGGAATGTGAATTACAACGAAATCGCTAATTCATAAGACAATTTTACAATTCTAGCCCAAGTTAGAAGCAGAGCCAATATTGCAAGATGTCGATAGTCCATAGCTCGGAAGCTATAAGAGATAACGCAATTTGGCAATCGGCAACGTAATTAGCATGCCGAATATTACTTTTAATGTGAATTACAACAAAATCGCTAATTCATAAGACCATTTTACAATTCTGGCCCAAGTTAGAAGCAGAGCCAATATTGTAAAATGTCGATAGTCCATATCTCGGAAACTATAAGAGATAATGCAATTTGGCCATCGGCAGTGTAATTAGCATGCCGAATATTACTTGGAATGTGAATTACAACGAAATCGCTAATTCATAAGACCATTTTACAATTCTGGCTCAAGTTAGAAGCAGAGCCAATATTGCAAGATATCGATAGCCCATATCTCGGAAACTATAAGCGATAACGCAATTTGGCAATAGGCAACGTAATTAGCATGCCGAATATTACTTGGAATGTGAATTACAACGAAATCGCTAATTCATAAGACCATTTTACAATTCTGGCTCAAGTTAGAAGCAGAGCCAATATTGCAAGATGTCGATAGTCCATATCTCGGAAACTATAAGAGATAATGCAATTTGGCAATCGGCAACGTAATTAGCATGCCGAATATTACTTGGAATGTGAATTACAACGAAATCGCTAATTCATAAGACCATTTTACAATTCTGGCCCAAGTTAGAAGCAGAGCCAATATTGCAAGATGTCGATAGTCCATATCTCGGAAACTATAAGAGATAACGCAATTTGGCAATCGGCAACGTAATTAGCATGCCGAATATTACTTGGAATGTGAATTACAACGAAATCGCTAATTCATAAGACCATTTTACAATTCTGGCTCAAGTTAGAAGCAGAGCCAATATTGCAAGATGTCGATAGTCCATATCTCGGAAACTATAAGAGATAATGTAATTTGGCATTCGGCAACGTAATTAGCATGCCGAATATTACTTGGAATGTGAATTACAACGAAATCGCTAATTCATAAGACCATTTTACAATTCTGGCCCAAGTTAGAAGCAGAGCCAATATTGCAAGATGTCGATAGTCCATATCTCGGAAACTATAAGAGATAACGCAATTTGGCAATCGGCAACGTAATTAGCATGCCGAATATTACTTGGAATGTGAATTACAACGAAATCGCTAATTCATAAGACCATTTTACAATTCTGGCCCAAGTTAGAAGCAGAGCCATTATTGTAAAATGTCGATAGTCCATATCTCGGAAACTATAAGAGATAATGCAATTTGGCCATCGGCAGTGTAATTAGCATGCCGAATATTACTTGGAATGTGAATTACAACGAAATCGCTAATTCATAAGGCCATTTTACAATTCTGGCTCAAGTTAGAAGCAGAGCCAATATTGCAAGATGTCGATAGTCCATATCTCGGAAACTATAAGAGATAACGCAATTTGGCAATCGGCAACGTAATTAGCATGCCGAATATTACTTGGAATGTGAATTACAACGAAATCGCGAATTCATAAGACCATTTAACAATTCTGGCCCAAGTTAGAAGCAGAGCCAATATTGCAAGATGTCGATAGTCCATATCTCGGAAACTATAAGAGATAATGCAATATGGCAATCGGCAACGTAATTAGCATGCCGAATATTACTTGGAATGTGAATTGGAGCAAAATCGCTAATTCATAAGAAAATTTTACAATTCTGGCTCAAGTTAGAAGCAGAGCCAATATTGCAAGATGTCGATAGTCCATATCTCGGAAACTATAAGAGATAATGCAATTTGGCAATCGGCAACGTAATTAGCATGCCGAATATTACTTGGAATGTAAATTACAACGAAATCGCTAATTCATAAGACCATTTTACAATTCTCACCCAAGTTAGAAGCAGAGCCAATATTGCAAGATGTCGATAGTCCATATCTCGGAAACTATAAGAGATAATGCAATTTGGCAATCGCCAACGTAATTAGCATGCCGAATATTACTTGGAATGTGAATTGGAGCGAAATCGCTAATTCATAAGACCATTTTACAATTTTGACCCAAGTTAGAAGCAGAGCCAATATTGTAAAATGTCGATAGTCCATATCCCGGAAACTATAAGAGATAATGCAAATTTGCCATCGGCAGTGTAATTAGCATGCCGAATATTACTTGGAATGTGAATTACAACGAAATCGCTAATTCATAAGACCATTTTACAATTCTGGCCCAAGTTAGAAACAAAGCCAATATTGCAAGATGTGGAGAGTCCATATCTCGGAAACTATAAGAGATAATGCAATTTGGTAATCGGCAACGTAATTAGCATACCGAATATTACTTGGAATGTGAATTACAACGAAATCGCTAATTCATAAGACCAATTTACAATTCTGGCCCAAGTTAGAAGCAGAGCCAATATTGCAAGATGTCGATAGTCCATATCTCGGAAACTATAAGAGATGATGCAATTTGGCAATCGGCAACGTAATTAGCATGCCGAATATTACTTGGAATGTGAATTACAACGAAATTAGCTAATTCATAAGACCATTTTACAATTCTGGCCCAAGTTAGATGCAGAGCCAATATTGTAAAATGTCGATAGTCCATATCTCGGAAACTATAAGAGATAATGCAATTTGGCCATCGGCAGTGTAACTAGCATGCCGAATATTACTTGGAATGTGAATTACAACGAAATCGCTAATTCATAAGACCATTTTACAATTCTGGCTCAAGATAGAAGCAGAGCCAATATTGCAAGATGTCGATAGTCCATATCTCGGAAACTATAAGAGATAACGCAATTTGGCAATCGGCAACGCAATTAGCATGCCGAATATTACTTGGAATGTGAATTACAACGAAATCGCTAATTCATAAGACCATTTTACAATTTTGACCCAAGTTAGAAGCAGAGCCAATATTGTAAAATGTCGATAGTCCATATCTCGGAAACTATAAGAGATAATGCAATTTGGCAATCGGCAACGTAATTAGCATGCCGAATATTACTTGGAATGTGAATTGGAGCGAAATCGCTAATTCATAAGACCGTTTTACAATTTTGACCCAAGTTAGAAGCAGAGCCAATATTGTTAAATGTCGAGAGTCCATATCTCGGTAACTATAAGAGATAATGCAATTTGGCAATCGGCAACGTAATTAGCAGGCCGAATATTACTTGGAATGTGAATTACAACGAAATCGCTAATTCATAAGACCATTTTACAATTCTGGCCCAAGTTAGAAGCAGAGCCAATATTGTAAAATGTCGATAGTCCATATCTCGGAAACTATAAGAGATAATGCAATTTGGCCATCGGCGGTGTAATTAGCATGCCGAATATTACTTGGAATGTGAATTACAACGAAATCGCTAATTCATAAGACCATTTTACAATTCTGGCTCAAGTTAGAAGCAGAGCCAATATTGCAAAATGTCGATAGTCCATATCTCGGAAACTATAAGAGATAACGCAATTTGGCAATCGGCAACGTAATTAGCATGCCGAATATTACTTGGAATGAGAATTACAACGAAATCGCTAATTCATAAGACCATTTTACAATTCTGGCCCAAGTTAGAAGCAGAGCCAATATTGCAAGATGTCGATAGTCCATATCTCGGAAACTATAAGTGATAACGCAATTTGGCAATCGGCAACGTAATTAGCATGCCGAATATTACTTTTAATGTGAATTACAACGAAATCGCTAATTCATAAGACCATTTTACAATTCTGGCCCAAGTTAGAAGCAGAGCCAATATTGCAAGATGTCGATAGTCCATATCTCGGAAACTATAAGAGATAACGCAATTTGGCAATCGGCAACGTAATTAGCATGCCGAATATTACTTGGAATGTGAATTACAACGAAATCGCTAATTCATAAGACCATTTTACAATTCTGGCTCAAGTTAGAAGCAGAGCCAATATTGCAAGAGGTCGATAGTCCATATCTCGGAAACTATAAGAGATAACGCAATTTGGCAATCGGCAACGTAATTAGCATGCCGAATATTACTTGGAATGTGAATTACAACGAAATCGCTAATTCATAAGACCATTTTACAATTCTGGCCCAAGTTAAAAGCAGAGCCAATATTGCAAGATGTCGATAGTCCATATCTCGGAAACTATAAGAGATAATGCAATATGGCAATCGGCAACGTAATTAGCATGCCGAATATTACTTGGAATGTGAATTGGAGCAAAATCGCTAATTCATAAGAAAATTTTACAATTCTGGCTCAAGTTAGAAGCAGAGCCAATATTGCAAGATGTCGATAGTCCATATCTCGGAAACTATAAGAGATAATGCAATTTGGCAATCGGCAACGTAATTAGCATGCCGAATATTACTTGGAATGTGAATTACAACGAAATCGCTAATTCATAAGACCATTTTACAATTCTCACCCAAGTTAGAAGCAGAGCCAATATTGCAAGATGTCGATAGTCCATATCTCGGAAACTATAAGAGATAATGCAATTTGGCAATCGCCAACGTAATTAGCATGCCGAATATTACTTGGAATGTGAATTGGAGCGAAATCGCTAATTCATAAGACCATTTTACAATTTTGACCCAAGTTAGAAGCAGAGCCAATATTGTAAAATGTCGATAGTCCATATCCCGGAAACTATAAGAGATAATGCAAATTTGCCATCGGCAGTGTAATTAGCATGCCGAATATTACTTGGAATGTAAATTACAACGAAATCGCTAATTCATAAGACCATTTTACAATTCTGGCCCAAGTTAGAAACAGAGCCAATATTGCAAGATGTGGAGAGTCCATATCTCGGAAACTATAAGAGATAATGCAATTTGGTAATCGGCAACGTAATTAGCATACCGAATATTACTTGGAATGTGAATTACAACGAAATCGCTAATTCATAAGACCAATTTACAATTCTGGCCCAAGTTAGAAGCAGAGCCAATATTGCAAGATGTCGATAGTCCATATCTCGGAAACTATAAGAGATGATGCAATTTGGCAATCGGCAACGTAATTAGCATGCCGAATATTACTTGGAATGTGAATTACAACGAAATTAGCTAATTCATAAGACCATTTTACAATTCTGGCCCAAGTTAGATGCAGAGCCAATATTGTAAAATGTCGATAGTCCATATCTCGGAAACTATAAGAGATAATGCAATTTGGCCATCGGCAGTGTAACTAGCATGCCGAATATTACTTGGAATGTGAATTACAACGAAATCGCTAATTCATAAGACCATTTTACAATTCTGGCTCAAGATAGAAGCAGAGCCAATATTGCAAGATGTCGATAGTCCATATCTCGGAAACTATAAGAGATAACGCAATTTGGCAATCGGCAACGTAATTAGCATGCCGAATATTACTTGGAATGTGAATTACAACGAAATCGCTAATTCATAAGACCATTTTACAATTTTGACCCAAGTTAGAAGCAGAGCCAATATTGTAAAATGTCGATAGTCCATATCTCGGAAACTATAAGAGATAATGCAATTTGGCAATCGGCAACGTAATTAGCATGCCGAATATTACTTGGAATGTGAATTGGAGCGAAATCGCTAATTCATAAGACCATTTTACAATTTTGACCCAAGTTAGAAGCAGAGCCAATATTGTTAAATGTCGAGAGTCCATATCTCGGTAACTATAAGAGATAATGCAATTTGGGAATCGGCAACGTAATTAGCATGCCGAATATTACTTGGAATGTGAATTACAACGAAATCGCTAATTCCTAAGACCATTTTACAATTCTGGCTCAAGTTAGAAGCAGAGCCAATATTGCAAGATGTCGATAGTTCATATCTCGGAAACTATAAGAGATAATGCAATTTGGCAATCGGCAACGTAATTAGCATGCCGAATATTACTTGGAATGTGAATTGGAGCGAAATCGCTAATTCATAAGACCATTTTACAATTCTGGCCCAAGTTAGAAGCAGAGCCAATATTGCAAGATGTCGATAGTCCATATCTCGGAAACTATAAGAGATAACGCAATTTGGCAATCGGCAACGTAATTAGCATGCCGAATATTACTTGGAATGTGAATTACAACGAAATCGCTAATTCATAAGACCATTTTACAATTCTGGCTCAAGTTAGAAGCAGAGCCATTATTGTAAAATGTCGATAGTCCATATCTCGGAAACTATAAGAGATAATGCAATTTGGCCATCGGCAGTGTAATTAGCATGCCGAATATTACTTGGAATGTGAATTACAACGAAATCGCTAATTCATAAGACCATTTTACTATTCTGGCTCAAATTAGAAGCAGAGCCAATATTGCAAGAGGTCGATAGTCCATATCTCGGAAACTATAAGAGATAACGCAATTTGGCAATCGGCAACGTAATTAGCATGCCGAATATTACTTGGAATGTGAATTACAACGAAATCGCTAATTCCTAAGACCATTTTACAATTCTGGCTCAAGTTAGAAGCAGAGCCAATATTGCAAGATGTCGATAGTTCATATCTCGGAAACTATAAGAGATAATGCAATTTGGCAATCGGCAACGTAATTAGCATGCCGAATATTACTTGGAATGTGAATTGGAGCGAAATCGCTAATTCATAAGACCATTTTACAATTCTGGCCCAAGTTAGAAGCAGAGCCAATATTGCAAGATGTCGATAGTCCATATCTCGGAAACTATAAGAGATAACGCAATTTGGCAATCGGCAACGTAATTAGCATGCCGAATATTACTTGGAATGTGAATTACAACGAAATCGCTAATTCATAAGACCATTTTACAATTCTGGCTCAAGTTAGAAGCAGAGCCATTATTGTAAAATGTCGATAGTCCATATCTCGGAAACTATAAGAGATAATGCAATTTGGCCATCGGCAGTGTAATTAGCATGCCGAATATTACTTGGAATGTGAATTACAACGAAATCGCTAATTCATAAGACCATTTTACTATTCTGGCTCAAATTAGAAGCAGAGCCAATATTGCAAGAGGTCGATAGTCCATATCTCGGAAACTATAAGAGATAACGCAATTTGGCAATCGGCAACGTAATTAGCATGCCGAATAGTACTTGGAATGTGAATTACAACGAAATCGCTAATTCATAAGACCATTTTACAATTCTGGCCCAAGTTAAAAGCAGAGCCAATATTGCAAGATGTCGATAGTCCATATCTCGGAAACTATAAGAGATAATGCAATATGGCAATCGGCAACGTAATTAGCATGCCGAATATTACTTGGAATGTGAATTGGAGCAAAATCGCTAATTCATAAGAAAATTTTACAATTCTGGCTCAAGTTAGAAGCAGAGCCAATATTGCAAGATGTCGATAGTCCATATCTCGGAAACTATAAGAGATAATGCAATTTGGCAATCGGCAACGTAATTAGCATGCCGAATATTACTTGTAATGTGAATTACAACGAAATCGCTAATTCATAAGACCATTTTACAATTCTCACCCAAGTTAGAAGCAGAGCCAATATTGCAAGATGTCGATAGTCCATATCTCGGAAACTATAAGAGATAATGCAATTTGGCAATCGCCAACGTAATTAGCATGCCGAATATTACTTGGAATGAGAATTACAACGAAATCGCTAATTCATAAGACCATTTTACAATTCTGGCCCAAGTTAGAAGCAGAGCCAATATTGCAAGATGTCGATAGTCCATATCTCGGAAACTATAAGTGATAACGCAATTTGGCAATCGGCAACGTAATTAGCATGCCGAATATTACTTTTAATGTGAATTACAACGAAATCGCTAATTCATAAGACCATTTTACAATTCTGGCCCAAGTTAGAAGCAGAGCCAATATTGCAAGATGTCGATAGTCCATATCTCGGAAACTATAAGAGATAACGCAATTTGGCAATCGGCAACGTAATTAGCATGCCGAATATTACTTGGAATGTGAATTACAACGAAATCGCTAATTCATAAGACCATTTTACAATTCTGGCTCAAGTTAGAAGCAGAGCCATTATTGTAAAATGTCGATAGCCCATATCTCGGAAACTATAAGAGATAATGCAATTTGGCCATCGGCAGTGTAATTAGCATGCCGAATATTACTTGGAATGTGAATTACAACGAAATCGCTAATTCATAAGACCATTTTACTATTCTGGCTCAAATTAGAAGCAGAGCCAATATTGCAAGAGGTCGATAGTCCATATCTCGGAAACTATAAGAGATAACGCAATTTGGCAATCGGCAACGTAATTAGCATGCCGAATATTACTTGGAATGTGAATTACAACGAAATGGCTAATTCATAAGACCATTTTACAATTCTGGCCCAAGTTAAAAGCAGAGCCAATATTGCAAGATGTCGATAGTCCATATCTCGGAAACTATAAGAGATAATGCAATATGGCAATCGGCAACGTAATTAGCATGCCGAATATTACTTGGAATGTGAATTACAACGAAATCGCTAATTCATAAGACCATTTTACAATTCTGGCTCAAGTTAGAAGCAGAGCCATTATTGTAAAATGTCGATAGTCCATATCTCGGAAACTATAAGAGATAATGCAATTTGGCCATCGGCAGTGTAATTAGCATGCCGAATATTACTTGGAATGTGAATTACAACGAAATCGCTAATTCATAAGACCATTTTACTATTCTGGCTCAAATTAGAAGCAGAGCCAATATTGCAAGAGGTCGATAGTCCATATCTCGGAAACTATAAGAGATAACGCAATTTGGCAATCGGCAACGTAATTATGTGGAATGGAATGTGAATTGGAGCAAAATCGCTAATTCATAAGAAAATTTTACAATTCTGGCTCAAGTTAGAAGCAGAGCCAATATTGCAAGATGTCGATAGTCCATATCTCGGAAACTATAAGAGATAATGCAATTTGGCAATCGGCAACGTAATTAGCATGCCGAATATTACTTGGAATGTGAATTACAACGAAATCGCTAATTCATAAGACCATTTTACAATTCTCACCCAAGTTAGAAGCAGAGCCAATATTGCAAGATGTCGATAGTCCATATCTCGGAAACTATAAGAGATAATGCAATTTGGCAATCGCCAACGTAATTAGCATGCCGAATATTACTTGGAATGTGAATTGGAGCGAAATCGCTAATTCATAAGACCATTTTACAATTTTGACCCAAGTTAGAAGCAGAGCCAATATTGTAAAATGTCGATAGTCCATATCTCGGAAACTATAAGAGATAATGCAATTTGGCAATCGGCAACGTAATTAGCATGCCGAATAATACTTGGAATGTGAATTACAACGAAATCGCTAATTCATAAGACCATTTTACAATTTTGACCCAAGTTAGAAGCAGAGCCAATATTGTAAAATGTCGATAGTCCATATCTCGGAAACTATAAGAGATAATGCAATTTGGCAATCGGCAACGTAATTAGCATGCCGAATATTACTTGGAATGTGAATTGGAGCGAAATCGCTAATTCATAAGACCATTTTACAATTTTGACCCAAGTTAGAAGCAGAGCCAATATTGTTAAATGTCGAGAGTCCATACCTCGGTAACTATAAGAGATAATGCAATTTGGCAATCGGCAACGTAATTAGCATGCCGAATATTACTTGGAATGTGAATTACAACGAAATCGCTAATTCCTAAGACCATTTTACAATTCTGGCTCAAGTTAGAAGCAGAGCCAATATTGCAAGATGTCGATAGTTCATATCTCGGAAACTATAAGATATAATGCAATTTGGCAATCGGCAACGTAATTAGCATGCCGAATATTACTTGGAATGTGAATTGGAGCGAAATCGCTAATTCATAAGACCATTTTACAATTCTGGCCCAAGTTAGAAGCAGAGCCAATATTGCAAGATGTCGATAGTCCATATCTCGGAAACTATAAGAGATAATGCAATTTGGCCATCGGCAGTGTAATTAGCATGCCGAATATTACTTGGAATGTGAATTACAACGAAATCGCTAATTCATAAGACCATTTTACTATTCTGGCTCAAATTAGAAGCAGAGCCAATATTGCAAGAGGTTGATAGTCCATATCTCGGAAACTATAAGAGATAACGCAATTTGGCAATCGGCAACGTAATTAGCATGCCGAATATTACTTGGAATGTGAATTACAACGAAATCGCTAATTCATAAGACCATTTTACAATTCTGGCCCAAGTTAAAAGCAGAGCCAATATTGCAAGATGTCGATAGTCCATATCTCGGAAACTATAAGAGATAATGCAATATGGCAATCGGCAACGTAATTAGCATGCCGAATATTACTTGGAATGTGAATTGGAGCAAAATCGCTAATTCATAAGAAAATTTTTCAATTCTGGCTCAAGTTAGAAGCAGAGCCAATATTGCAAGATGTCGATAGTCTATATCTCGGAAACTATAAGAGATAATGCAATTTGGCAATCGGCAACGTAATTAGCATGCCGAATATTACTTGGAATGTGAATTACAACGAAATCGCTAATTCATAAGACCATTTTACAATTCTCACCCAAGTTAGAAGCAGAGCCAATATTGCAAGATGTCGATAGTCCATATCTCGGAAACTATAAGAGATAATGCAATTTTTCAATCGCCAACGTAATTAGCATGCCGAATATTACTTGGAATGTGAATTGGAGCGAAATCGCTAATTCATAAGACCATTTTACAATTTTGACCCAAGTTAGAAGCAGAGCCAATATTGTAAAATGTCGATAGTCCATATCCCGGAAACTATAAGAGATAATGCAAATTTGCCATCGGCAGTGTAATTAGCATGCCGAATATTACTTGGAATGTGAATTACAACGAAATCGCTAATTCATAAGACCATTTTACAATTCTGGCCCAAGTTAGAAACAGAGCCAATATTGCAAGATGTGGAGAGTCCATATCTCGGAAACTATAAGAGCTAATGCAATTTGGTAATCGGCAACGTAATTAGCATACCGAATATTACTTGGAATGTGAATTACAACGAAATCGTTAATTCATAAGACCAATTTACAATTCTGGCCCAAGTTAGAAGCAGAGCCAATATTGCAAGATGTCGATAGTCCATATCTCGGAAACTATAAGAGATGATGCAATTTGGCAATCGGCAACGTAATTAGCATGCCGAATATTACTTGGAATGTGAATTACAACGAAATTAGCTAATTCATAAGACCATTTTACAATTCTGGCCCAAGTTAGATGCAGAGCCAATATTGTAAAATGTCGATAGTCCATATCTCGGAAACTATAAGAGATAATGCAATTTGGCCATCGGCAGTGTAACTAGCATGCCGAATATTACTTGGAATGTGAATTACAACGAAATCGCTAATTCATAAGACCATTTTACAATTCTGGCTCAAGATAGAAGCAGAGCCAATATTGCAAGATGTCGATAGTCCATATCTCGGAAACTATAAGAGATAACGCAATTTGGCAATCGGCAACGTAATTAGCATGCCGAATATTACTTGGAATGTGAATTACAACGAAATCGCTAATTCATAAGACCATTTTACAATTTTGACCCAAGTTAGAAGCAGAGCCAATATTGTAAAATGTCGATAGTCCATATCTCGGAAACTATAAGAGATAATGCAATTTGGCAATCGGCAACGTAATTAGCATGCCGAATATTACTTGGAATGTGAATTGGAGCGAAATCGCTAATTCATAAGACCATTTTACAATTTTGACCCAAGTTAGAAGCAGAGCCAATATTGTTAAATGTCGAGAGTCCATATCTCGGTAACTATAAGAGATAATGCAATTTGGCAATCGGCAACGTAATTAGCATGCCGAATATTACTTGGAATGTGAATTACAACGAAATCGCTAATTCCTAAGACCATTTTACAATTCTGGCTCAAGTTAGAAGCAGAGCCAATATTGCAAGATGTCGATAGATCATATCTCGGAAACTATAAGAGATAATGCAATTTGGCAATCGGCAACGTAATTAGCATGCCGAATATTACTTGGAATGTGAATTGGAGCGAAATCGCTAATTCATAAGACCATTTTACAATTTTGACCCAAGTTAGAAGCAGAGCCAATATTGCAAGATGTCGATAGTCCATATCTCAGAAACTATAAGAGATAATGCAATTTGGCAATCGGCAACGTAATTAGCATGCCGAATAATACTTGGAATGTGAATTGGAGCGAAATCGCTAATTCATAAGACCTTTTTACAATTTTGACCCAAGTTAGAAGCAGAGCCAATATTGTTAAATGTCGAGAGTCCATATCTCGGTAACTATAAGAGATAATGCAATTTGGCAATCGGCAACGTAATTAGCAGGCCGAATATTACTTGGAATGTGAATTACAACGAAATCGCTAATTCATAAGACCATTTTACAATTCTGGCCCAAGTTAGAAGCAGAGCCAATATTGTAAAATGTCGATAGTCCATATCTCGGAAACTATAAGAGATAATGCAATTTGGCCATCGGCGGTGTAATTAGCATGCCGAATATTACTTGGAATGTGAATTGGAGCGAAATCGCTAATTCATAAGACCATTTTACAATTTTGACCCAAGTTAGAAGCAGAGCCAATATTGCAAGATGTCGATAGTCCATATCTCAGAAACTATAAGAGATAATGCAATTTGGCAATCGGCAACATAATTAGCATGCCGAATAATACTTGGAATGTGAATTGGAGCGAAATCGCTAATTCATAAGACCTTTTTACAATTTTGACCCAAGTTAGAAGCAGAGCCAATATTGTTAAATGTCGAGAGTCCATATCTCGGTAACTATAAGAGATAATGCAATTTGGCAATCGGCAACGTAATTAGCATGCCGAATAATACTTGGAATGTGAATTACAACGAAATTGCTAATTCATAAGACCATTTTACAATTCTGGCTCAAGTTAGAAGCAGAGCCAATATTGCAAGATGTCGATAGTCCATATCTCGGAAACTATAAGAGATAACGCAATTTGGCAATCGGAAACGTAATTAGCATGCCGAATATTACTTGGAATGTGAATTACAACGAAATCGCTAATTCATAAGACCATTTTACAATTCTGGCTCAAGTTAGAAGCAGAGCCAATATTGCAAGATGTCGATAGTCCATATCTCAGAAACTATAAGAGATAATGCAATTTGGCAATCGGCAACGTAATTAGCATGCCGAATAATACTTGGAATGTGAATTACAACGAAATTGCTAATTCATAAGACCATTTTACAATTCTGGCTCAAGTTAGAAGCAGAGCCAATATTGCAAGATGTCGATAGTCCATATCTCGGAAACTATAAGAGATAACGCAATTTGGCAATCGGAAACGTAATTAGCATGCCGAATATTACTTGGAATGTGAATTACAACGAAATCGCTAATTCATAAGACCATTTTACAATTCTGGCTCAAGTTAGAAGCAGAGCCATTATTGTAAAATGTCGATAGTCCATATCTCGGAAACTATAAGAGATAATGCAATTTGGCCATCGGCAGTGTAATTAGCATGCCGAATATTACTTGGAATGTGAATTACAACGAAATCGCTAATTCATAAGACCATTTTACTATTCTGGCTCAAATTAGAAGCAGAGCCAATATTGCAAGAGGTCGATAGTCCATATCTCGGAAACTATAAGAGATAACGCAATTTGGCAATCGGCAACGTAATTAGCATGCCGAATATTACTTGGAATGTGAATTACAACGAAATCGCTAATTCATAAGACCATTTTACAATTCTGGCCCAAGTTAAAAGCAGAGCCAATATTGCAAGATGTCGATAGTCCATATCTCGGAAACTATAAGAGATAATGCAATATGGCAATCGGCAACGTAATTAGCATGCCGAATATTACTTGGAATGTGAATTGGAGCAAAATCGCTAATTCATAAGAAAATTTTTCAATTCTGGCTCAAGTTAGAAGCAGAGCCAATATTGCAAGATGTCGATAGTCCATATCTCGGAAACTATAAGAGATAATGCAATTTGGCAATCGGCAACGTAATTAGCATGCCGAATATTACTTGGAATGTGAATTACAACGAAATCGCTAATTCATAAGACCATTTTACAATTCTCACCCAAGTTAGAAGCAGAGCCAATATTGCAAGATGTCGATAGTCCATATCTCGGAAACTATAAGAGATAATGCAATTTGGCAATCGCCAACGTAATTAGCATGCCGAATATTACTTGGAATGCGAATTGGAGCGAAATCGCTAATTCATAAGACCATTTTACAATTTTGACCCAAGTTAGAAGCAGAGCCAATATTGTAAAATGTCGATAGTCCATATCCCGGAAACTATAAGAGATAATGCAAATTTGCCATCGGCAGTGTAATTAGCATGCCGAATATTACTTGGAATGTGAATTATAACGAAATCGCTAATTCATAAGACCATTTTACAATTCTGGCCCAAGTTAGAAACAGAGCCAATATTGCAAGATGTGGAGAGTCCATATCTCGGAAACTATAAGAGATAATGCAATTTGGTAATCGGCAACGTAATTAGCATACCGAATATTACTTGGAATGTGAATTACAACGAAATCGCTAATTCATAAGACCAATTTACAATTCTGGCCCAAGTTAGAAGCAGAGCCAATATTGCAAGATGTCGATAGTCCATATCTCGGAAACTATAAGAGATGATGCAATTTGGCAATCGGCAACGTAATTAGCATGCCGAATATTACTTGGAATGTGAATTACAACGAAATTAGCTAATTCATAAGACCATTTTACAATTCTGGCCCAAGTTAGATGCAGAGCCAATATTGTAAAATGTCGATAGTCCATATCTCGGAAACTATAAGAGATAATGCAATTTGGCCATCGGCAGTGTAACTAGCATGCCGAATATTACTTGGAATGTGAATTACAACGAAATCGCTAATTCATAAGACCATTTTACAATTCTGGCTCAAGATAGAAGCAGAGCCAATATTGCAAGATGTCGATAGTCCATATCTCGGAAACTATAAGAGATAACGCAATTTGGCAATCGGCAACGTAATTAGCATGCCAAATATTACTTGGAATGTGAATTACAACGAAATCGCTAATTCATAAGACCATTTTACAATTTTGACCCAAGTTAGAAGCAGAGCCAATATTGTAAAATGTCGATAGTCCATATCTCGGAAACTATAAGAGATAATGCAATTTGGCAATCGGCAACGTAATTAGCATGCCGAATATTACTTGGAATGTGAATTGGAGCGAAATCGCTAATTCATAAGACCATTTTACAATTTTGACCCAAGTTAGAAGCAGAGCCAATATTGTTAAATGTCGAGAGTCCATATCTCGGTAACTATAAGAGATAATGCAATTTGGCAATCGGCAACGTAATTAGCATGCCGAATATTACTTGGAATGTGAATTACAACGAAATCGCTAATTCCTAAGACCATTTTACAATTCTGGCTCAAGTTAGAAGCAGAGCCAATATTGCAAGATGTCGATAGATCATATCTCGGAAACTATAAGAGATAATGCAATTTGGCAATCGGCAACGTAATTAGCATGCCGAATATTACTTGGAATGTGAATTGGAGCGAAATCGCTAATTCATAAGACCATTTTACAATTTTGACCCAAGTTAGAAGCAGAGCCAATATTGCAAGATGTCGATAGTCCATATCTCAGAAACTATAAGAGATAATGCAATTTGGCAATCGGCAACGTAATTAGCATGCCGAATAATACTTGGAATGTGAATTGGAGCGAAATCGCTAATTCATAAGACCTTTTTACAATTTTGACCCAAGTTAGAAGCAGAGCCAATATTGTTAAATGTCGAGAGTCCATATCTCGGTAACTATAAGAGATAATGCAATTTGGCAATCGGCAACGTAATTAGCAGGCCGAATATTACTTGGAATGTGAATTACAACGAAATCGCTAATTCATAAGACCATTTTACAATTCTGGCCCAAGTTAGAAGCAGAGCCAATATTGTAAAATGTCGATAGTCCATATCTCGGAAACTATAAGAGATAATGCAATTTGGCCATCGGCGGTGTAATTAGCATGCCGAATATTACTTGGAATGTGAATTACAACGAAATCGCTAATTCATAAGACCATTTTACAATTCTGGCTCAAGTTAGAAGCAGAGCCAATATTGCAAGATGTCGATAGTCCATATCTCGGAAACTATAAGAGATAACGCAATTTGGCAATCGGCAACGTAATTAGCATGCCGAATATTACTTGGAATGTGAATTACAACGAAATCGCTAATTCATAAGACCATTTTACAATTCTGGCCCAAGTTAGAAGCAGAGCCAATATTGCAAGATGTCGATAGTCCATATCTCGGAAACTATAAGAGATGATGCAATTTGGCAACCGGCAACGTAATTAGCATGCCGAATATTACTTGGAATGTGAATTACAACGAAATTAGCTAATTCATAAGTCCATTTTACAATTCTGGCCCAAGTTAGATGCAGAGCCAATATTGTAAAATGTCGATAGTCCATATCTCGGAAACTATAAGAGATAATGCAATTTGGCCATCGGCAGTGTAACTAGCATGCCGAATATTACTTGGAATGTGAATTACAACGAAATCGCTAATTCATAAGACCATTTTACAATTCTGGCTCAAGATAGAAGCAGAGCCAATATTGCAAGATGTCGATAGTCCATATCTCGGAAACTATAAGAGATAACGCAATTTGGCAATCGGCAACGTAATTAGCATGCCGAATAATACTTGGAATGTGAATTACAACGAAATCGCTAATTCATAAGACCATTTTACAATTCTGGCTCAAGATAGAAGCAGAGCCAATATTGCAAGATGTCGATAGTCCATATCTCGGAAACTATAAGAGATAACGCAATTTGGCAATCGGCAACGTAATTAGCATGCCGAATAATACTTGGAATGTGAATTACAACGAAATCGCTAATTCATAAGACCATTTTACAATTTTGACCCAAGTTAGAAGCAGAGCCAATATTGTAAAATGTCGATAGTCCATATCTCGGAAACTATAAGAGATAATGCAATTTGGCAATCGGCAACGTAATTAGCATGCCGAATATTACTTGGAATGTGAATTGGAGCGAAATCGCTAATTCATAAGACCATTTTACAATTTTGACCCAAGTTAGAAGCAGAGCCAATATTGTTAAATGTCGAGAGTCCATACCTCGGTAACTATAAGAGATAATGCAATTTGGCAATCGGCAACGTAATTAGCATGCCGAATATTACTTGGAATGTGAATTACAACGAAATCGCTAATTCCTAAGACCATTTTACAATTCTGGCTCAAGTTAGAAGCAGAGCCAATATTGCAAGATGTCGATAGTTCATATCTCGGAAACTATAAGATATAATGCAATTTGGCAATCGGCAACGTAATTAGCATGCCGAATATTACTTGGAATGTGAATTGGAGCGAAATCGCTAATTCATAAGACCATTTTACAATTCTGGCCCAAGTTAGAAGCAGAGCCAATATTGCAAGATGTCGATAGTCCATATCTCGGAAACTATAAGAGATAATGCAATTTGGCCATCGGCAGTGTAATTAGCATGCCGAATATTACTTGGAATGTGAATTACAACGAAATCGCTAATTCATAAGACCATTTTACTATTCTGGCTCAAATTAGAAGCAGAGCCAATATTGCAAGAGGTTGATAGTCCATATCTCGGAAACTATAAGAGATAACGCAATTTGGCAATCGGCAACGTAATTAGCATGCCGAATAATACTTGGAATGTGAATTGGAGCGAAATCGCTAATTCATAAGACCTTTTTACAATTTTGACCCAAGTTAGAAGCAGAGCCAATATTGTTAAATGTCGAGAGTCCATATCTCGGTAACTATAAGAGATAATGCAATTTGGCAATCGGCAACGTAATTAGCAGGCCGAATATTACTTGGAATGTGAATTACAACGAAATCGCTAATTCATAAGACCATTTTACAATTCTGGCCCAAGTTAGAAGCAGAGCCAATATTGTAAAATGTCGATAGTCCATATCTCGGAAACTATAAGAGATAATGCAATTTGGCCATCGGCGGTGTAATTAGCATGCCGAATATTACTTGGAATGTGAATTACAACGAAATCGCTAATTCATAAGACCATTTTACAATTCTGGCTCAAGTTAGAAGCAGAGCCAATATTGCAAGATGTCGATAGTCCATATCTCGGAAACTATAAGAGATAACGCAATTTGGCAATCGGCAACGTAATTAGCATGCCGAATATTACTTGGAATGTGAATTACAACGAAATCGCTAATTCATAAGACCATTTTACAATTCTGGCCCAAGTTAGAAGCAGAGCCAATATTGCAAGATGTCGATAGTCCATATCTCGGAAACTATAAGAGATGATGCAATTTGGCAACCGGCAACGTAATTAGCATGCCGAATATTACTTGGAATGTGAATTACAACGAAATTAGCTAATTCATAAGTCCATTTTACAATTCTGGCCCAAGTTAGATGCAGAGCCAATATTGTAAAATGTCGAT
The DNA here is from genome assembly GCF_030347505.1 of Rhynchophorus ferrugineus. Taxonomy (NCBI): domain Eukaryota; kingdom Metazoa; phylum Arthropoda; class Insecta; order Coleoptera; family Curculionidae; genus Rhynchophorus; species Rhynchophorus ferrugineus. Next base: position 21,820,823 of record NW_027472586.1, on the reverse strand, counting down.
AGTCCATATCTCGGAAACTATAAGAGATAATGCAATTTGGCCATCGGCAGTGTAACTAGCATGCCGAATATTACTTGGAATGTGAATTACAACGAAATCGCTAATTCATAAGACCATTTTACAATTCTGGCTCAAGATAGAAGCAGAGCCAATATTGCAAGATGTTGATAGTCCATATCTCGGAAACTATAAGAGATAACGCAATTTGGCAATCGGCAACGTAATTAGCATGCCGAATAATACTTGGAATGTGAATTACAACGAAATCGCTAATTCATAAGACCATTTTACAATTCTGGCTCAAGATAGAAGCAGAGCCAATATTGCAAGATGTCGATAGTCCATATCTCGGAAACTATAAGAGATAACGCAATTTGGCAATCGGCAACGTAATTAGCATGCCGAATAATACTTGGAATGTGAATTACAACGAAATCGCTAATTCATAAGACCATTTTACAATTTTGACCCAAGTTAGAAGCAGAGCCAATATTGTAAAATGTCGATAGTCCATATCTCGGAAACTATAAGAGATAATGCAATTTGGCAATCGGCAACGTAATTAGCATGCCGAATATTACTTGGAATGTGAATTGGAGCGAAATCGCTAATTCATAAGACCATTTTACAATTTTGACCCAAGTTAGAAGCAGAGCCAATATTGTTAAATGTCGAGAGTCCATACCTCGGTAACTATAAGAGATAATGCAATTTGGCAATCGGCAACGTAATTAGCATGCCGAATATTACTTGGAATGTGAATTACAACGAAATCGCTAATTCCTAAGACCATTTTACAATTCTGGCTCAAGTTAGAAGCAGAGCCAATATTGCAAGATGTCGATAGTTCATATCTCGGAAACTATAAGATATAATGCAATTTGGCAATCGGCAACGTAATTAGCATGCCGAATATTACTTGGAATGTGAATTGGAGCGAAATCGCTAATTCATAAGACCATTTTACAATTCTGGCCCAAGTTAGAAGCAGAGCCAATATTGCAAGATGTCGATAGTCCATATCTCGGAAACTATAAGAGATAATGCAATTTGGCCATCGGCAGTGTAATTAGCATGCCGAATATTACTTGGAATGTGAATTACAACGAAATCGCTAATTCATAAGACCATTTTACTATTCTGGCTCAAATTAGAAGCAGAGCCAATATTGCAAGAGGTTGATAGTCCATATCTCGGAAACTATAAGAGATAACGCAATTTGGCAATCGGCAACGTAATTAGCATGCCGAATATTACTTGGAATGTGAATTACAACGAAATCGCTAATTCATAAGACCATTTTACAATTCTGGCCCAAGTTAAAAGCAGAGCCAATATTGCAAGATGTCGATAGTCCATATCTCGGAAACTATAAGAGATAATGCAATATGGCAATCGGCAACGTAATTAGCATGCCGAATATTACTTGGAATGTGAATTGGAGCAAAATCGCTAATTCATAAGAAAATTTTTCAATTCTGGCTCAAGTTAGAAGCAGAGCCAATATTGCAAGATGTCGATAGTCTATATCTCGGAAACTATAAGAGATAATGCAATTTGGCAATCGGCAACGTAATTAGCATGCCGAATATTACTTGGAATGTGAATTACAACGAAATCGCTAATTCATAAGACCATTTTACAATTCTCACCCAAGTTAGAAGCAGAGCCAATATTGCAAGATGTCGATAGTCCATATCTCGGAAACTATAAGAGATAATGCAATTTTTCAATCGCCAACGTAATTAGCATGCCGAATATTACTTGGAATGTGAATTGGAGCGAAATCGCTAATTCATAAGACCATTTTACAATTTTGACCCAAGTTAGAAGCAGAGCCAATATTGCAAGATGTCGATAGATCATATCTCGGAAACTATAAGAGATAATGCAATTTGGCAATCGGCAACGTAATTAGCATGCCGAATATTACTTGGAATGTGAATTGGAGCGAAATCGCTAATTCATAAGACCATTTTACAATTTTGACCCAAGTTAGAAGCAGAGCCAATATTGCAAGATGTCGATAGTCCATATCTCAGAAACTATAAGAGATAATGCAATTTGGCAATCGGCAACGTAATTAGCATGCCGAATAATACTTGGAATGTGAATTGGAGCGAAATCGCTAATTCATAAGACCTTTTTACAATTTTGACCCAAGTTAGAAGCAGAGCCAATATTGTTAAATGTCGAGAGTCCATATCTCGGTAACTATAAGAGATAATGCAATTTGGCAATCGGCAACGTAATTAGCAGGCCGAATATTACTTGGAATGTGAATTACAACGAAATCGCTAATTCATAAGACCATTTTACAATTCTGGCCCAAGTTAGAAGCAGAGCCAATATTGTAAAATGTCGATAGTCCATATCTCGGAAACTATAAGAGATAATGCAATTTGGCCATCGGCGGTGTAATTAGCATGCCGAATATTACTTGGAATGTGAATTGGAGCGAAATCGCTAATTCATAAGACCATTTTACAATTTTGACCCAAGTTAGAAGCAGAGCCAATATTGCAAGATGTCGATAGTCCATATCTCAGAAACTATAAGAGATAATGCAATTTGGCAATCGGCAACATAATTAGCATGCCGAATAATACTTGGAATGTGAATTGGAGCGAAATCGCTAATTCATAAGACCTTTTTACAATTTTGACCCAAGTTAGAAGCAGAGCCAATATTGTTAAATGTCGAGAGTCCATATCTCGGTAACTATAAGAGATAATGCAATTTGGCAATCGGCAACGTAATTAGCATGCCGAATAATACTTGGAATGTGAATTACAACGAAATTGCTAATTCATAAGACCATTTTACAATTCTGGCTCAAGTTAGAAGCAGAGCCAATATTGCAAGATGTCGATAGTCCATATCTCGGAAACTATAAGAGATAACGCAATTTGGCAATCGGAAACGTAATTAGCATGCCGAATATTACTTGGAATGTGAATTACAACGAAATCGCTAATTCATAAGACCATTTTACAATTCTGGCTCAAGTTAGAAGCAGAGCCAATATTGCAAGATGTCGATAGTCCATATCTCAGAAACTATAAGAGATAATGCAATTTGGCAATCGGCAACGTAATTAGCATGCCGAATAATACTTGGAATGTGAATTACAACGAAATTGCTAATTCATAAGACCATTTTACAATTCTGGCTCAAGTTAGAAGCAGAGCCAATATTGCAAGATGTCGATAGTCCATATCTCGGAAACTATAAGAGATAACGCAATTTGGCAATCGGAAACGTAATTAGCATGCCGAATATTACTTGGAATGTGAATTACAACGAAATCGCTAATTCATAAGACCATTTTACAATTCTGGCTCAAGTTAGAAGCAGAGCCATTATTGTAAAATGTCGATAGTCCATATCTCGGAAACTATAAGAGATAATGCAATTTGGCCATCGGCAGTGTAATTAGCATGCCGAATATTACTTGGAATGTGAATTACAACGAAATCGCTAATTCATAAGACCATTTTACTATTCTGGCTCAAATTAGAAGCAGAGCCAATATTGCAAGAGGTCGATAGTCCATATCTCGGAAACTATAAGAGATAACGCAATTTGGCAATCGGCAACGTAATTAGCATGCCGAATATTACTTGGAATGTGAATTACAACGAAATCGCTAATTCATAAGACCATTTTACAATTCTGGCCCAAGTTAAAAGCAGAGCCAATATTGCAAGATGTCGATAGTCCATATCTCGGAAACTATAAGAGATAATGCAATATGGCAATCGGCAACGTAATTAGCATGCCGAATATTACTTGGAATGTGAATTGGAGCAAAATCGCTAATTCATAAGAAAATTTTTCAATTCTGGCTCAAGTTAGAAGCAGAGCCAATATTGCAAGATGTCGATAGTCCATATCTCGGAAACTATAAGAGATAATGCAATTTGGCAATCGGCAACGTAATTAGCATGCCGAATATTACTTGGAATGTGAATTACAACGAAATCGCTAATTCATAAGACCATTTTACAATTCTCACCCAAGTTAGAAGCAGAGCCAATATTGCAAGATGTCGATAGTCCATATCTCGGAAACTATAAGAGATAATGCAATTTGGCAATCGCCAACGTAATTAGCATGCCGAATATTACTTGGAATGCGAATTGGAGCGAAATCGCTAATTCATAAGACCATTTTACAATTTTGACCCAAGTTAGAAGCAGAGCCAATATTGTAAAATGTCGATAGTCCATATCCCGGAAACTATAAGAGATAATGCAAATTTGCCATCGGCAGTGTAATTAGCATGCCGAATATTACTTGGAATGTGAATTATAACGAAATCGCTAATTCATAAGACCATTTTACAATTCTGGCCCAAGTTAGAAACAGAGCCAATATTGCAAGATGTGGAGAGTCCATATCTCGGAAACTATAAGAGATAATGCAATTTGGTAATCGGCAACGTAATTAGCATACCGAATATTACTTGGAATGTGAATTACAACGAAATCGCTAATTCATAAGACCATTTTACAATTCTGGCCCAAGTTAAAAGCAGAGCCAATATTGCAAGATGTCGATAGTCCATATCTCGGAAACTATAAGAGATAATGCAATATGGCAATCGGCAACGTAATTAGCATGCCGAATATTACTTGGAATGTGAATTGGAGCAAAATCGCTAATTCATAAGAAAATTTTTCAATTCTGGCTCAAGTTAGAAGCAGAGCCAATATTGCAAGATGTCGATAGTCCATATCTCGGAAACTATAAGAGATAATGCAATTTGGCAATCGGCAACGTAATTAGCATGCCGAATATTACTTGGAATGTGAATTACAACGAAATCGCTAATTCATAAGACCATTTTACAATTCTCACCCAAGTTAGAAGCAGAGCCAATATTGCAAGATGTCGATAGTCCATATCTCGGAAACTATAAGAGATAATGCAATTTGGCAATCGCCAACGTAATTAGCATGCCGAATATTACTTGGAATGCGAATTGGAGCGAAATCGCTAATTCATAAGACCATTTTACAATTTTGACCCAAGTTAGAAGCAGAGCCAATATTGTAAAATGTCGATAGTCCATATCCCGGAAACTATAAGAGATAATGCAAATTTGCCATCGGCAGTGTAATTAGCATGCCGAATATTACTTGGAATGTGAATTATAACGAAATCGCTAATTCATAAGACCATTTTACAATTCTGGCCCAAGTTAGAAACAGAGCCAATATTGCAAGATGTGGAGAGTCCATATCTCGGAAACTATAAGAGATAATGCAATTTGGTAATCGGCAACGTAATTAGCATACCGAATATTACTTGGAATGTGAATTACAACGAAATCGCTAATTCATAAGACCAATTTACAATTCTGGCCCAAGTTAGAAGCAGAGCCAATATTGCAAGATGTCGATAGTCCATATCTCGGAAACTATAAGAGATGATGCAATTTGGCAATCGGCAACGTAATTAGCATGCCGAATATTACTTGGAATGTGAATTACAACGAAATTAGCTAATTCATAAGACCATTTTACAATTCTGGCCCAAGTTAGATGCAGAGCCAATATTGTAAAATGTCGATAGTCCATATCTCGGAAACTATAAGAGATAATGCAATTTGGCCATCGGCAGTGTAACTAGCATGCCGAATATTACTTGGAATGTGAATTACAACGAAATCGCTAATTCATAAGACCATTTTACAATTCTGGCTCAAGATAGAAGCAGAGCCAATATTGCAAGATGTCGATAGTCCATATCTCGGAAACTATAAGAGATAACGCAATTTGGCAATCGGCAACGTAATTAGCATGCCAAATATTACTTGGAATGTGAATTACAACGAAATCGCTAATTCATAAGACCATTTTACAATTTTGACCCAAGTTAGAAGCAGAGCCAATATTGTAAAATGTCGATAGTCCATATCTCGGAAACTATAAGAGATAATGCAATTTGGCAATCGGCAACGTAATTAGCATGCCGAATATTACTTGGAATGTGAATTGGAGCGAAATCGCTAATTCATAAGACCATTTTACAATTTTGACCCAAGTTAGAAGCAGAGCCAATATTGTTAAATGTCGAGAGTCCATATCTCGGTAACTATAAGAGATAATGCAATTTGGCAATCGGCAACGTAATTAGCATGCCGAATATTACTTGGAATGTGAATTACAACGAAATCGCTAATTCCTAAGACCATTTTACAATTCTGGCTCAAGTTAGAAGCAGAGCCAATATTGCAAGATGTCGATAGATCATATCTCGGAAACTATAAGAGATAATGCAATTTGGCAATCGGCAACGTAATTAGCATGCCGAATATTACTTGGAATGTGAATTGGAGCGAAATCGCTAATTCATAAGACCATTTTACAATTTTGACCCAAGTTAGAAGCAGAGCCAATATTGCAAGATGTCGATAGTCCATATCTCAGAAACTATAAGAGATAATGCAATTTGGCAACCGGCAACGTAATTAGCATGCCGAATAATACTTGGAATGTGAATTGGAGCGAAATCGCTAATTCATAAGACCTTTTTACAATTTTGACCCAAGTTAGAAGCAGAGCCAATATTGTTAAATGTCGAGAGTCCATATCTCGGTAACTATAAGAGATAATGCAATTTGGCAATCGGCAACGTAATTAGCAGGCCGAATATTACTTGGAATGTGAATTACAACGAAATCGCTAATTCATAAGACCATTTTACAATTCTGGCCCAAGTTAGAAGCAGAGCCAATATTGTAAAATGTCGATAGTCCATATCTCGGAAACTATAAGAGATAATGCAATTTGGCCATCGGCGGTGTAATTAGCATGCCGAATATTACTTGGAATGTGAATTACAACGAAATCGCTAATTCATAAGACCATTTTACAATTCTGGCTCAAGTTAGAAGCAGAGCCAATATTGCAAGATGTCGATAGTCCATATCTCGGAAACTATAAGAGATAACGCAATTTGGCAATCGGCAACGTAATTAGCATGCCGAATATTACTTGGAATGTGAATTACAACGAAATCGCTAATTCATAAGACCATTTTACAATTCTGGCCCAAGTTAGAAGCAGAGCCAATATTGCAAGATGTCGATAGTCCATATCTCGGAAACTATAAGAGATAACGCAATTTGGCAATCGGCAACGTAATTAGCATGCCGAATATTACTTTTAATGTGAATTACAACGAAATCGCTAATTCATAAGACCATTTTACAATTCTGGCCCAAGTTAGAAGCAGAGCCAATATTGCAAGATGTCGATAGTCCATATCTCGGAAACTATAAGAGATAACGCAATTTGGCAATCGGCAACGTAATTAGCATGCCGAATATTACTTGGAATGTGAATTACAACGAAATCGCTAATTCATAAGACCATTTTACAATTCTGGCTCAAGTTAGAAGCAGAGCCAATATTGCAAGATATCGATAGTCCATATCTCGGAAACTATAAGAGATAACGCAATTTGGCAATCGGCAACGTAATTAGCATGCCGAATATTACTTTTAATGTGAATTACAACGAAATCGCTAATTCATAAGACCATTTTACAATTCTGGCTCAAGTTAGAAGCAGAGCCAATATTGCAAGATATCGATAGTCCATATCTCGGAAACTATAAGAGATAACGAAATTTGGCAATCGGCAACGTAATTAGCATGCCGAATATTACTTTTAATGTGAATTACAACGAAATCGCTAATTCATAAGACCATTTTACAATTCTGGCCCAAGTTAGAAGCAGAGCCAATATTGCAAGATGTCGATAGTCCATATCTCGGAAACTATAAGAGATAACGCAATTTGGCAATCGGCAACGTAATTAGCATGCCGAATATTACTTGGAATGTGAATTACAACGAAATCGCTAATTCATAAGACCATTTTACAATTCTGGCTCAAGTTAGAAGCAGAGCCAATATTGCAAGATATCGATAGTCCATATCTCGGAAACTATAAGAGATAACGCAATTTGGCAATCGGCAACGTAATTAGCATGCCGAATATTACTTTTAATGTGAATTACAACGAAATCGCTAATTCATAAGACCATTTTACAATTCTGGCCCAAGTTAGAAGCAGAGCCAATATTGTAAAATGTCGATAGTCCATATCTCGGAAACTATAAGAGATAACGCAATTTGGCAATCGGCAACGTAATTAGCATGCCGAATATTACTTGGAATGTGAATTACAACGAAATCGCTAATTCATAAGACCATTTTACAATTCTGGCCCAAGTTAGAAGCAGAGCCAATATTGCAAGATGTCGATAGTCCATATCTCGGAAACTATAAGAGATAACGCAATTTGGCAATCGGCAACGTAATTAGCATGCCGAATATTACTTTTAATGTGAATTACAACGAAATCGCTAATTCATAAGACCATTTTACAATTCTGGCCCAAGTTAGAAGCAGAGCCAATATTGTATAATGTCGATAGTCCATATCTCGGAAACTATAAGAGATAATGCAATTTGGCAATCGGCAGTGTAATTAGCATGCCGAATATTACTTGGAATGTGAATTACAACGAAATCGCTAATTCATAAGACCATTTTACAATTCTGGCTCAAGTTAGAAGCAGAGCCATTATTGTAAAATGTCGATAGTCCATATCTCGGAAACTATAAGAGATAATGCAATTTGGCCATCGGCAGTGTAATTAGCATGCCAAATATTACTTGGAATGTGAATTACAACGAAATCGCTAATTCATAAGACCATTTTACTATTCTGGCTCAAATTAGAAGCAGAGCCAATATTGCAAGAGGTCGATAGTCCATATCTCGGAAACTATAAGAGATAACGCAATTTGGCAATCGGCAACGTAATTAGCATGCCGAATATTACTTGGAATGTGAATTACAACGAAATCGCTAATTCATAAGACCATTTTACAATTCTGGCCCAAGTTAGAAGCAGAGCCAATATTGCAAGATGTCGATAGTCCATATCTCGGAAACTATAAGAGATAATGCAATATGGCAATCGGCAACGTAATTAGCATGCCGAATATTACTTGGAATGTGAATTGGAGCAAAATCGCTAATTCATAAGAAAATTTTACAATTCTGGCTCAAGTTAGAAGCAGAGCCAATATTGCAAGATGTCGATAGTCCATATCTCGGAAACTATAAGAGATAATGCAATATGGCAATCGGCAACGTAATTAGCATGCCGAATATTACTTGGAATGTGAATTACAATGAAATCGCTAATTCATAAGACCATTTTACAATTCTCACCCAAGTTAGAAGCAGAGCCAATATTGCAAGATGTCGATAGTCCATATCTCGGAAACTATAAGAGATAATGCAATTTGGCAATCGCCAACGTAATTAGCATGCCGAATATTACTTGGAATGTGAATTGGAGCGAAATCGCTAATTCATAAGACCATTTTACAATTTTGACCCAAGTTAGAAGCAGAGCCAATATTGTAAAATGTCGATAGTCCATATCCCGGAAACTATAAGAGATAATGCAAATTTGCCATCGGCAGTGTAATTAGCATGCCGAATATTACTTGGAATGTGAATTACAACGAAATCGCTAATTCATAAGACCATTTTACAATTCTGGCCCAAGTTAGAAACAGAGCCAATATTGCAAGATGTGGAGAGTCCATATCTCGGAAACTATAAGAGATAATGCAATTTGGTAATCGGCAACGTAATTAGCATACCGAATATTACTTGGAATGTGAATTACAACGAAATCGCTAATTCATAAGACCAATTTACAATTCTGGCCCAAGTTAGAAGCAGAGCCAATATTGCAAGATGTCGATAGTCCATATCTCGGAAACTATAAGAGATGATGCAATTTGGCAATCGGCAACGTAATTAGCATGCCGAATATTACTTGGAATGTGAATTACAACGAAATTAGCTAATTCATAAGACCATTTTACAATTCTGGCCCAAGTTAGATGCAGAGCCAATATTGTAAAATGTCGATAGTCCATATCTCGGAAACTATAAGAGATAATGCAATTTGGCCATCGGCAGTGTAACTAGCATGCCGAATATTACTTGGAATGTGAATTACAACGAAATCGCTAATTCATAAGACCATTTTACAATTCTGGCTCAAGATAGAAGCAGAGCCAATATTGCAAGATGTCGATAGTCCATATCTCGGAAACTATAAGAGATAACGCAATTTGGCAATCGGCAACGTAATTAGCATGCCGAATATTACTTGGAATGTGAATTACAACGAAATCGCTAATTCATAAGACCATTTTACAATTTTGACCCAAGTTAGAAGCAGAGCCAATATTGTAAAATGTCGATAGTCCATATCTCGGAAACTATAAGAGATAATGCAATTTGGCAATCGGCAACGTAATTAGCATGCCGAATATTACTTGGAATGTGAATTGGAGCGAAATCGCTAATTCATAAGACCATTTTACAATTTTGACCCAAGTTAGAAGCAGAGCCAATATTGTTAAATGTCGAGAGTCCATATCTCGGTAACTATAAGAGATAATGCAATTTGGCAATCGGCAACGTAATTAGCATGCCGAATATTACTTGGAATGTGAATTACAACGAAATCGCTAATTCCTAAGACCATTTTACAATTCTGGCTCAAGTTAGAAGCAGAGCCAATATTGCAAGATGTCGATAGTTCATATCTCGGAAACTATAAGAGATAATGCAATTTGGCAATCGGCAACGTAATTAGCATGCCGAATATTACTTGGAATGTGAATTGGAGCGAAATCGCTAATTCATAAGACCATTTTACAATTTTGACCCAAGTTAGAAGCAGAGCCAATATTGCAAGATGTCGATAGTCCATATCTCAGAAACTATAAGAGATAATGCAATTTGGTAATCGGCAACGTAATTAGCATGCCGAATAATACTTGGAATGTGAATTGGAGCGAAATCGCTAATTCATAAGACCTTTTTACAATTTTGACCCAAGTTAGAAGCAGAGCCAATATTGTTAAATGTCGAGAGTCCATATCTCAGTAACTATAAGAGATAATGCAATTTGGCAATCGGCAACGTAATTAGCAGGCCGAATATTACTTGGAATGTGAATTACAACGAAATCGCTAATTCATAAGACCAATTTACAATTCTGGCCCAAGTTAGAAGCAGAGCCAATATTGCAAGATGTCGATAGTCCATATCTCGGAAACTATAAGAGATGATGCAATTTGGCAATCGGCAACGTAATTAGCATGCCGAATATTACTTGGAATGTGAATTACAACGAAATTAGCTAATTCATAAGACCATTTTACAATTCTGGCCCAAGTTAGATGCAGAGCCAATATTGTAAAATGTCGATAGTCCATATCTCGGAAACTATAAGAGATAATGCAATTTGGCCATCGGCAGTGTAACTAGCATGCCGAATATTACTTGGAATGTGAATTACAACGAAATCGCTAATTCATAAGACCATTTTACAATTCTGGCTCAAGATAGAAGCAGAGCCAATATTGCAAGATGTCGATAGTCCATATCTCGGAAACTATAAGAGATAACGCAATTTGGCAATCGGCAACGTAATTAGCATGCCAAATATTACTTGGAATGTGAATTACAACGAAATCGCTAATTCATAAGACCATTTTACAATTTTGACCCAAGTTAGAAGCAGAGCCAATATTGTAAAATGTCGATAGTCCATATCTCGGAAACTATAAGAGATAATGCAATTTGGCAATCGGCAACGTAATTAGCATGCCGAATATTACTTGGAATGTGAATTGGAGCGAAATCGCTAATTCATAAGACCATTTTACAATTTTGACCCAAGTTAGAAGCAGAGCCAATATTGTTAAATGTCGAGAGTCCATATCTCGGTAACTATAAGAGATAATGCAATTTGGCAATCGGCAACGTAATTAGCATGCCGAATATTACTTGGAATGTGAATTACAACGAAATCGCTAATTCCTAAGACCATTTTACAATTCTGGCTCAAGTTAGAAGCAGAGCCAATATTGCAAGATGTCGATAGATCATATCTCGGAAACTATAAGAGATAATGCAATTTGGCAATCGGCAACGTAATTAGCATGCCGAATAATACTTGGAATGTGAATTGGAGCGAAATCGCTAATTCATAAGACCTTTTTACAATTTTGACCCAAGTTAGAAGCAGAGCCAATATTGTTAAATGTCGAGAGTCCATATCTCGGTAACTATAAGAGATAATGCAATTTGGCAATCGGCAACGTAATTAGCAGGCCGAATATTACTTGGAATGTGAATTGGAGCGAAATCGCTAATTCATAAGACCATTTTACAATTTTGACCCAAGTTAGAAGCAGAGCCAATATTGCAAGATGTCGATAGTCCATATCTCAGAAACTATAAGAGATAATGCAATTTGGCAATCGGCAACGTAATTAGCATGCCGAATAATACTTGGAATGTGAATTGGAGCGAAATCGCTAATTCATAAGACCTTTTTACAATTTTGACCCAAGTTAGAAGCAGAGCCAATATTGTTAAATGTCGAGAGTCCATATCTCGGTAACTATAAGAGATAATGCAATTTGGCAATCGGCAACGTAATTAGCAGGCCGAATATTACTTGGAATGTGAATTACAACGAAATCGCTAATTCATAAGACCATTTTACAATTCTGGCCCAAGTTAGAAGCAGAGCCAATATTGTAAAATGTCGATAGTCCATATCTCGGAAACTATAAGAGATAATGCAATTTGGCCATCGGCGGTGTAATTAGCATGCCGAATATTACTTGGAATGTGAATTACAACGAAATCGCTAATTCATAAGACCATTTTACAATTCTGGCTCAAGTTAGAAGCAGAGCCAATATTGCAAGATGTCGATAGTCCATATCTCGGAAACTATAAGAGATAACGCAATTTGGCAATCGGCAACGTAATTAGCATGCCGAATATTACTTGGAATGTGAATTACAACGAAATCGCTAATTCATAAGACCATTTTACAATTCTGGCTCAAGTTAGAAGCAGAGCCAATATTGCAAGATGTCGATAGTCCATATCTCGGAAACTATAAGAGATAACGCAATTTGGCAATCGGCAACGTAATTAGCATGCCGAATATTACTTGGAATGTGAATTACAACGAAATCGCTAATTCATAAGACCATTTTACAATTCTGGCCCAAGTTAGAAGCAGAGCCAATATTGCAAGATGTCGATAGTCCATATCTCGGAAACTATAAGAGATAACGCAATTTGGCAATCGGCAACGTAATTAGCATGCCGAATATTACTTTTAATGTGAATTACAACGAAATCGCTAATTCATAAGACCATTTTACAATTCTGGCCCAAGTTAGAAGCAGAGCCAATATTGCAAGATGTCGATAGTCCATATCTCGGAAACTATAAGAGATAACGCAATTTGGCAATCGGCAACGTAATTAGCATGCCGAATATTACTTGGAATGTGAATTACAACGAAATCGCTAATTCATAAGACCATTTTACAATTCTGGCTCAAGTTAGAAGCAGAGCCAATATTGCAAGATATCGATAGTCCATATCTCGGAAACTATAAGAGATAACGCAATTTGGCAATCGGCAACGTAATTAGCATGCCGAATATTACTTTTAATGTGAATTACAACGAAATCGCTAATTCATAAGACCATTTTACAATTCTGGCTCAAGTTAGAAGCAGAGCCAATATTGCAAGATATCGATAGTCCATATCTCGGAAACTATAAGAGATAACGAAATTTGGCAATCGGCAACGTAATTAGCATGCCGAATATTACTTTTAATGTGAATTACAACGAAATCGCTAATTCATAAGACCATTTTACAATTCTGGCCCAAGTTAGAAGCAGAGCCAATATTGCAAGATGTCGATAGTCCATATCTCGGAAACTATAAGAGATGATGCAATTTGGCAATCGGCAACGTAATTAGCATGCCGAATATTACTTGGAATGTGAATTACAACGAAATTAGCTAATTCATAAGACCATTTTACAATTCTGGCCCAAGTTAGATGCAGAGCCAATATTGTAAAATGTCGATAGTCCATATCTCGGAAACTATAAGAGATAATGCAATTTGGCCATCGGCAGTGTAACTAGCATGCCGAATATTACTTGGAATGTGAATTACAACGAAATCGCTAATTCATAAGACCATTTTACAATTCTGGCTCAAGATAGAAGCAGAGCCAATATTGCAAGATGTCGATAGTCCATATCTCGGAAACTATAAGAGATAACGCAATTTGGCAATCGGCAACGTAATTAGCATGCCAAATATTACTTGGAATGTGAATTACAACGAAATCGCTAATTCATAAGACCATTTTACAATTTTGACCCAAGTTAGAAGCAGAGCCAATATTGTAAAATGTCGATAGTCCATATCTCGGAAACTATAAGAGATAATGCAATTTGGCAATCGGCAACGTAATTAGCATGCCGAATATTACTTGGAATGTGAATTGGAGCGAAATCGCTAATTCATAAGACCATTTTACAATTTTGACCCAAGTTAGAAGCAGAGCCAATATTGTTAAATGTCGAGAGTCCATATCTCGGTAACTATAAGAGATAATGCAATTTGGCAATCGGCAACGTAATTAGCATGCCGAATATTACTTGGAATGTGAATTACAACGAAATCGCTAATTCCTAAGACCATTTTACAATTCTGGCTCAAGTTAGAAGCAGAGCCAATATTGCAAGATGTCGATAGATCATATCTCGGAAACTATAAGAGATAATGCAATTTGGCAATCGGCAACGTAATTAGCATGCCGAATAATACTTGGAATGTGAATTGGAGCGAAATCGCTAATTCATAAGACCTTTTTACAATTTTGACCCAAGTTAGAAGCAGAGCCAATATTGTTAAATGTCGAGAGTCCATATCTCGGTAACTATAAGAGATAATGCAATTTGGCAATCGGCAACGTAATTAGCAGGCCGAATATTACTTGGAATGTGAATTGGAGCGAAATCGCTAATTCATAAGACCATTTTACAATTTTGACCCAAGTTAGAAGCAGAGCCAATATTGCAAGATGTCGATAGTCCATATCTCAGAAACTATAAGAGATAATGCAATTTGGCAATCGGCAACGTAATTAGCATGCCGAATAATACTTGGAATGTGAATTGGAGCGAAATCGCTAATTCATAAGACCTTTTTACAATTTTGACCCAAGTTAGAAGCAGAGCCAATATTGTTAAATGTCGAGAGTCCATATCTCGGTAACTATAAGAGATAATGCAATTTGGCAATCGGCAACGTAATTAGCAGGCCGAATATTACTTGGAATGTGAATTACAACGAAATCGCTAATTCATAAGACCATTTTACAATTCTGGCCCAAGTTAGAAGCAGAGCCAATATTGTAAAATGTCGATAGTCCATATCTCGGAAACTATAAGAGATAATGCAATTTGGCCATCGGCGGTGTAATTAGCATGCCGAATATTACTTGGAATGTGAATTACAACGAAATCGCTAATTCATAAGACCATTTTACAATTCTGGCTCAAGTTAGAAGCAGAGCCAATATTGCAAGATGTCGATAGTCCATATCTCGGAAACTATAAGAGATAACGCAATTTGGCAATCGGCAACGTAATTAGCATGCCGAATATTACTTGGAATGTGAATTACGACGAAATCGCTAATTCATAAGACCATTTTACAATTCTGGCTCAAGTTAGAAGCAGAGCCAATATTGCAAGATGTCGATAGTCCATATCTCGGAAACTATAAGAGATAACGCAATTTGGCAATCGGCAACGTAATTAGCATGCCGAATATTACTTGGAATGTGAATTACAACGAAATCGCTAATTCATAAGACCATTTTACAATTCTGGCCCAAGTTAGAAGCAGAGCCAATATTGCAAGATGTCGATAGTCCATATCTCGGAAACTATAAGAGATAACGCAATTTGGCAATCGGCAACGTAATTAGCATGCCGAATATTACTTTTAATGTGAATTACAACGAAATCGCTAATTCATAAGACCATTTTACAATTCTGGCCCAAGTTAGAAGCAGAGCCAATATTGCAAGATGTCGATAGTCCATATCTCGGAAACTATAAGAGATAACGCAATTTGGCAATCGGCAACGTAATTAGCATGCCGAATATTACTTGGAATGTGAATTACAACGAAATCGCTAATTCATAAGACCATTTTACAATTCTGGCTCAAGTTAGAAGCAGAGCCAATATTGCAAGATATCGATAGTCCATATCTCGGAAACTATAAGAGATAACGCAATTTGGCAATCGGCAACGTAATTAGCATGCCGAATATTACTTTTAATGTGAATTACAACGAAATCGCTAATTCATAAGACCATTTTACAATTCTGGCTCAAGTTAGAAGCAGAGCCAATATTGCAAGATATCGATAGTCCATATCTCGGAAACTATAAGAGATAACGAAATTTGGCAATCGGCAACGTAATTAGCATGCCGAATATTACTTTTAATGTGAATTACAACGAAATCGCTAATTCATAAGACCATTTTACAATTCTGGCCCAAGTTAGAAGCAGAGCCAATATTGCAAGATGTCGATAGTCCATATCTCGGAAACTATAAGAGATAACGCAATTTGGCAATCGGCAACGTAATTAGCATGCCGAATATTACTTGGAATGTGAATTACAACGAAATCGCTAATTCATAAGACCATTTTACAATTCTGGCTCAAGTTAGAAGCAGAGCCAATATTGCAAGATATCGATAGTCCATATCTCGGAAACTATAAGAGATAACGCAATTTGGCAATCGGCAACGTAATTAGCATGCCGAATATTACTTTTAATGTGAATTACAACGAAATCGCTAATTCATAAGACCATTTTACAATTCTGGCCCAAGTTAGAAGCAGAGCCAATATTGTAAAATGTCGATAGTCCATATCTCGGAAACTATAAGAGATAACGCAATTTGGCAATCGGCAACGTAATTAGCATGCCGAATATTACTTGGAATGTGAATTACAACGAAATCGCTAATTCATAAGACCATTTTACAATTCTGGCCCAAGTTAGAAGCAGAGCCAATATTGCAAGATGTCGATAGTCCATATCTCGGAAACTATAAGAGATAACGCAATTTGGCAATCGGCAACGTAATTAGCATGCCGAATATTACTTTTAATGTGAATTACAACGAAATCGCTAATTCATAAGACCATTTTACAATTCTGGCCCAAGTTAGAAGCAGAGCCAATATTGTATAATGTCGATAGTCCATATCTCGGAAACTATAAGAGATAATGCAATTTGGCAATCGGCAGTGTAATTAGCATGCCGAATATTACTTGGAATGTGAATTACAACGAAATCGCTAATTCATAAGACCATTTTACAATTCTGGCTCAAGTTAGAAGCAGAGCCAATATTGCAAGATATCGATAGTCCATATCTCGGAAACTATAAGAGATAACGCAATTTGGCAATCGGCAACGTAATTAGCATGCCGAATATTACTTGGAATGTGAATTACAACGAAATCGCTAATTCATAAGACCATTTTACAATTCTGGCTCAAGTTAGAAGCAGAGCCATTATTGTAAAATGTCGATAGCCCATATCTCGGAAACTATAAGAGATAATGCAATTTGGCCATCGGCAGTGTAATTAGCATGCCGAATATTACTTGGAATGTGAATTACAACGAAATCGCTAATTCATAAGACCATTTTACTATTCTGGCTCAAATTAGAAGCAGAGCCAATATTGCAAGAGGTCGATAGTCCATATCTCGGAAACTATAAGAGATAATGCAATTTGGCAATCGCCAACGTAATTAGCATGCCGAATATTACTTGGAATGTGAATTGGAGCGAAATCGCAAATTCATAAGAAAATTTTACAATTCTGGCTCAAGTTAGAAGCAGAGCCAATATTGCAAGATGTCGATAGTCCATATCTCGGAAACTATAAGAGATAATGCAATTTGGCAATCGGCAACGTAATTAGCATGCCGAATATTACTTGGAATGTGAATTACAATGAAATCGCTAATTCATAAGACCATTTTACAATTCTCACCCAAGTTAGAAGCAGAGCCAATATTGCAAGATGTCGATAGTCCATATCTCGGAAACTATAAGAGATAATGCAATTTGGCAATCGCCAACGTAATTAGCATGCCGAATATTACTTGGAATGTGAATTGGAGCGAAATCGCTAATTCATAAGACCATTTTACAATTTTGACCCAAGTTAGAAGCAGAGCCAATATTGTAAAATGTCGATAGTCCATATCCCGGAAACTATAAGAGATAATGCAAATTTGCCATCGGCAGTGTAATTAGCATGCCGAATATTACTTGGAATGTGAATTACAACGAAATCGCTAATTCATAAGACCATTTTACAATTCTGGCCCAAGTTAGAAACAGAGCCAATATTGCAAGATGTGGAGAGTCCATATCTCGGAAACTATAAGAGATAATGCAATTTGGTAATCGGCAACGTAATTAGCATACCGAATATTACTTGGAATGTGAATTACAACGAAATCGCTAATTCATAAGACCAATTTACAATTCTGGCCCAAGTTAGAAGCAGAGCCAATATTGCAAGATGTCGATAGTCCATATCTCGGAAACTATAAGAGATGATGCAATTTGACAATCGGCAACGTAATTAGCATGCCGAATATTACTTGGAATGTGAATTACAACGAAATTAGCTAATTCATAAGACCATTTTACAATTCTGGCCCAAGTTAGATGCAGAGCCAATATTGTAAAATGTCGATAGTCCATATCTCGGAAACTATAAGAGATAATGCAATTTGGCCATCGGCAGTGTAACTAGCATGCCGAATATTACTTGGAATGTGAATTACAACGAAATCGCTAATTCATAAGACCATTTTACAATTCTGGCTCAAGATAGAAGCAGAGCCAATATTGCAAGATGTCGAGAGTCCATATCTCGGTAACTATAAGAGATAATGCAATTTGGCAATCGGCAACGTAATTAGCATGCCGAATATTACTTGGAATGTGAATTACAACGAAATCGCTAATTCCTAAGACCATTTTACAATTCTGGCTCAAGTTAGAAGCAGAGCCAATATTGCAAGATGTCGATAGTTCATATCTCGGAAACTATAAGAGATAATGCAATTTGGCAATCGGCAACGTAATTAGCATGCCGAATATTACTTGGAATGTGAATTGGAGCGAAATCGCTAATTCATAAGACCATTTTACAATTTTGACCCAAGTTAGAAGCAGAGCCAATATTGTTAAATGTCGAGAGTCCATATCTCAGTAACTATAAGAGATAATGCAATTTGGCAATCGGCAACGTAATTAGCAGGCCGAATATTACTTGGAATGTGAATTACAACGAAATCGCTAATTCATAAGACCATTTTACAATTCTGGCCCAAGTTAGAAGCAGAGCCAATATTGTAAAATATCGATAGTCCATATCTCGGAAACTATAAGAGATAATGCAATTTGGCCATCGGCGGTGTAATTAGCATGCCGAATATTACTTGGAATGTGAATTACAACGAAATCGCTAATTCATAAGACCATTTTACAATTCTGGCTCAAGTTAGAAGCAGAGCCAATATTGCAAGATGTCGATAGTCCATATCTCGGAAACTATAAGAGATGATGCAATTTGGCAATCGGCAACGTAATTAGCAGGCCGAATATTACTTGGAATGTGAATTACAACGAAATCGCTAATTCATAAGACCATTTTACAATTCTGGCCCAAGTTAGAAGCAGAGCCAATATTGTAAAATGTCGATAGTCCATATCTCGGAAACTATAAGAGATAATGCAATTTGGCCATCGGCGGTGTAATTAGCATGCCGAATATTACTTGGAATGTGATTTACAACGAAATCGCTAATTCATAAGACCATTTTACAATTCTGGCTCAAGTTAGAAGCAGAGCCAATATTGCAAGATGTCGATAGTCCATATCTCGGAAACTATAAGAGATAACGCAATTTGGCAATCGGCAACGTAATTAGCATGCCGAATATTACTTGGAATGTGAATTACAACGAAATCGCTAATTCATAAGACCATTTTACAATTCTGGCCCAAGTTAGAAGCAGAGCCAATATTGCAAGATGTCGATAGTCCATATCTCGGAAACTATAAGAGATAATGCAATTTGGCAATCGGCAACGTAATTAGCATGCCGAATATTACTTGGAATGTGAATTACAATGAAATCGCTAATTCATAAGACCATTTTACAATTCTCACCCAAGTTAGAAGCAGAGCCAATATTGCAAGATGTCGATAGTCCATATCTCGGAAACTATAAGAGATAATGCAATTTGGCAATCGCCAACGTAATTAGCATGCCGAATATTACTTGGAATGTGAATTGGAGCGAAATCGCTAATTCATAAGACCATTTTACAATTTTGACCCAAGTTAGAAGCAGAGCCAATATTGTAAAATGTCGATAGTCCATATCCCGGAAACTATAAGAGATAATGCAAATTTGCCATCGGCAGTGTAATTAGCATGCCGAATATTACTTGGAATGTGAATTACAACGAAATCGCTAATTCATAAGACCATTTTACAATTCTGGCCCAAGTTAGAAACAGAGCCAATATTGCAAGATGTGGAGAGTCCATATCTCGGAAACTATAAGAGATAATGCAATTTGGTAATCGGCAACGTAATTAGCATACCGAATATTACTTGGAATGTGAATTACAACGAAATCGCTAATTCATAAGACCAATTTACAATTCTGGCCCAAGTTAGAAGCAGAGCCAATATTGCAAGATGTCGATAGTCCATATCTCGGAAACTATAAGAGATGATGCAATTTGACAATCGGCAACGTAATTAGCATGCCGAATATTACTTGGAATGTGAATTACAACGAAATTAGCTAATTCATAAGACCATTTTACAATTCTGGCCCAAGTTAGATGCAGAGCCAATATTGTAAAATGTCGATAGTCCATATCTCGGAAACTATAAGAGATAATGCAATTTGGCCATCGGCAGTGTAACTAGCATGCCGAATATTACTTGGAATGTGAATTACAACGAAATCGCTAATTCATAAGACCATTTTACAATTCTGGCTCAAGATAGAAGCAGAGCCAATATTGCAAGATGTCGAGAGTCCATATCTCGGTAACTATAAGAGATAATGCAATTTGGCAATCGGCAACGTAATTAGCATGCCGAATATTACTTGGAATGTGAATTACAACGAAATCGCTAATTCCTAAGACCATTTTACAATTCTGGCTCAAGTTAGAAGCAGAGCCAATATTGCAAGATGTCGATAGTTCATATCTCGGAAACTATAAGAGATAATGCAATTTGGCAATCGGCAACGTAATTAGCATGCCGAATATTACTTGGAATGTGAATTGGAGCGAAATCGCTAATTCATAAGACCATTTTACAATTTTGACCCAAGTTAGAAGCAGAGCCAATATTGTTAAATGTCGAGAGTCCATATCTCAGTAACTATAAGAGATAATGCAATTTGGCAATCGGCAACGTAATTAGCAGGCCGAATATTACTTGGAATGTGAATTACAACGAAATCGCTAATTCATAAGACCATTTTACAATTCTGGCCCAAGTTAGAAGCAGAGCCAATATTGTAAAATATCGATAGTCCATATCTCGGAAACTATAAGAGATAATGCAATTTGGCCATCGGCGGTGTAATTAGCATGCCGAATATTACTTGGAATGTGAATTACAACGAAATCGCTAATTCATAAGACCATTTTACAATTCTGGCTCAAGTTAGAAGCAGAGCCAATATTGCAAGATGTCGATAGTCCATATCTCGGAAACTATAAGAGATAATGCAATTTGGCAATCGGCAACGTAATTAGCATGCCGAATATTACTTGGAATGTGAATTACAATGAAATCGCTAATTCATAAGACCATTTTACAATTCTCACCCAAGTTAGAAGCAGAGCCAATATTGCAAGATGTCGATAGTCCATATCTCGGAAACTATAAGAGATAATGCAATTTGGCAATCGCCAACGTAATTAGCATGCCGAATATTACTTGGAATGTGAATTGGAGCGAAATCGCTAATTCATAAGACCATTTTACAATTTTGACCCAAGTTAGAAGCAGAGCCAATATTGTAAAATGTCGATAGTCCATATCCCGGAAACTATAAGAGATAATGCAAATTTGCCATCGGCAGTGTAATTAGCATGCCGAATATTACTTGGAATGTGAATTACAACGAAATCGCTAATTCATAAGACCATTTTACAATTCTGGCCCAAGTTAGAAACAGAGCCAATATTGCAAGATGTGGAGAGTCCATATCTCGGAAACTATAAGAGATAATGCAATTTGGTAATCGGCAACGTAATTAGCATACCGAATATTACTTGGAATGTGAATTACAACGAAATCGCTAATTCATAAGACCAATTTACAATTCTGGCCCAAGTTAGAAGCAGAGCCAATATTGCAAGATGTCGATAGTCCATATCTCGGAAACTATAAGAGATGATGCAATTTGACAATCGGCAACGTAATTAGCATGCCGAATATTACTTGGAATGTGAATTACAACGAAATTAGCTAATTCATAAGACCATTTTACAATTCTGGCCCAAGTTAGATGCAGAGCCAATATTGTAAAATGTCGATAGTCCATATCTCGGAAACTATAAGAGATAATGCAATTTGGCCATCGGCAGTGTAACTAGCATGCCGAATATTACTTGGAATGTGAATTACAACGAAATCGCTAATTCATAAGACCATTTTACAATTCTGGCTCAAGATAGAAGCAGAGCCAATATTGCAAGATGTCGAGAGTCCATATCTCGGTAACTATAAGAGATAATGCAATTTGGCAATCGGCAACGTAATTAGCATGCCGAATATTACTTGGAATGTGAATTACAACGAAATCGCTAATTCCTAAGACCATTTTACAATTCTGGCTCAAGTTAGAAGCAGAGCCAATATTGCAAGATGTCGATAGTTCATATCTCGGAAACTATAAGAGATAATGCAATTTGGCAATCGGCAACGTAATTAGCATGCCGAATATTACTTGGAATGTGAATTGGAGCGAAATCGCTAATTCATAAGACCATTTTACAATTTTGACCCAAGTTAGAAGCAGAGCCAATATTGTTAAATGTCGAGAGTCCATATCTCAGTAACTATAAGAGATAATGCAATTTGGCAATCGGCAACGTAATTAGCAGGCCGAATATTACTTGGAATGTGAATTACAACGAAATCGCTAATTCATAAGACCATTTTACAATTCTGGCCCAAGTTAGAAGCAGAGCCAATATTGTAAAATATCGATAGTCCATATCTCGGAAACTATAAGAGATAATGCAATTTGGCCATCGGCGGTGTAATTAGCATGCCGAATATTACTTGGAATGTGAATTACAACGAAATCGCTAATTCATAAGACCATTTTACAATTCTGGCTCAAGTTAGAAGCAGAGCCAATATTGCAAGATGTCGATAGTCCATATCTCGGAAACTATAAGAGATGATGCAATTTGGCAATCGGCAACGTAATTAGCAGGCCGAATATTACTTGGAATGTGAATTACAACGAAATCGCTAATTCATAAGACCATTTTACAATTCTGGCCCAAGTTAGAAGCAGAGCCAATATTGTAAAATGTCGATAGTCCATATCTCGGAAACTATAAGAGATAATGCAATTTGGCCATCGGCGGTGTAATTAGCATGCCGAATATTACTTGGAATGTGATTTACAACGAAATCGCTAATTCATAAGACCATTTTACAATTCTGGCTCAAGTTAGAAGCAGAGCCAATATTGCAAGATGTCGATAGTCCATATCTCGGAAACTATAAGAGATAACGCAATTTGGCAATCGGCAACGTAATTAGCATGCCGAATATTACTTGGAATGTGAATTACAACGAAATCGCTAATTCATAAGACCATTTTACAATTCTGGCCCAAGTTAGAAGCAGAGCCAATATTGCAAGATGTCGATAGTCCATATCTCGGAAACTATAAGAGATAACGCAATTTGGCAATCGGCAACGTAATTAGCATGCCGAATATTACTTTTAATGTGAATTACAACGAAATCGCTAATTCATAAGACCATTTTACAATTCTGGCCCAAGTTAGAAGCAGAGCCAATATTGCAAGATGTCGATAGTCCATATCTCGGAAACTATAAGAGATAACGCAATTTGGCAATCGGCAACGTAATTAGCATGCCGAATATTACTTTTAATGTGAATTACAACGAAATCGCTAATTCATAAGACCATTTTACAATTCTGGCCCAAGTTAGAAGCAGAGCCAATATTGCAAGATGTCGATAGTCCATATCTCGGAAACTATAAGAGATAACGCAATTTGGCAATCGGCAACGTAATTAGCATGCCGAATATTACTTTTAATGTGAATTACAACGAAATCGCTAATTGATAAGACCATTTTAAAATTCTGGCCCAAGTTAGAAGCAGAGCCAATATTGTAAAATGTCGATAGTCCATATCTCGGAAACTATAAGAGATAATGCAATTTGGCAATCGGCAGTGTAATTAGCATGCCGAATATTACTTGGAATGTGAATTACAACGAAATCGCTAATTCATAAGACCATTTTACAATTCTGGCTCAAGTTAGAAGCAGAGCCAATATTGCAAGATGTCGATAGTCCATATCTCGGAAACTATAAGATATAACGCAATTTGGCAATCGGCAACGTAATTAGCATGCCGAATATTACTTGGAATGTGAATTACAACGAAATCGCTAATTCATAAGACCATTTTACAATTCTGGCCCAAGTTAGAAGCAGAGCCAATATTGCAAGATGTCGATAGTCCATATCTCGGAAACTATAAGAGATAACGCAATTTGGCAATCGGCAACGTAATTAGCATGCCGAATATTACTTTTAATGTGAATTACAACGAAATCGCTAATTCATAAGACCATTTTACAATTCTGGCCCAAGTTAGAAGCAGAGCCAATATTGCAAGATGTCGATAGTCCATATCTCGGAAACTATAAGAGATAACGCAATTTGGCAATCGGCAACGTAATTAGCATGCCGAATATTACTTTTAATGTGAATTACAACGAAATCGCTAATTCATAAGACCATTTTACAATTCTGGCCCAAGTTAGAAGCAGAGCCAATATTGCAAGATGTCGATAGTCCATATCTCGGAAACTATAAGAGATAACGCAATTTGGCAATCGGCAACGTAATTAGCATGCCGAATATTACTTTTAATGTGAATTACAACGAAATCGCTAATTGATAAGACCATTTTAAAATTCTGGCCCAAGTTAGAAGCAGAGCCAATATTGTAAAATGTCGATAGTCCATATCTCGGAAACTATAAGAGATAATGCAATTTGGCAATCGGCAGTGTAATTAGCATGCCGAATATTACTTGGAATGTGAATTACAACGAAATCGCTAATTCATAAGACCATTTTACAATTCTGGCTCAAGTTAGAAGCAGAGCCAATATTGCAAGATATCGATAGTCCATATCTCGGAAACTATAAGAGATAACGCAATTTGGCAATCGGCAACGTAATTAGCATGCCGAATATTACTTGGAATGTGAATTACAACGAAATCGCTAATTCATAAGACCATTTTACAATTCTGGCTCAAGTTAGAATCAGAGCTAATATTGCAAAATGTCGATAGTTCATATATCGGAAACTATAAGAGATAATGCAATTTGGCAATCGGCAACGTAACTAGCATCCCGAATATTACTTGGAATGTGAATTGGAGCGAAATCGCTAATTCATAAGACCATTTTACAATTTTGACCCAAGTTAGAAGCAGAGCCAATATTGCAAGATGTCGATAGTCCATATCTCGGAAACTATAAGAGATAATGCAATTTGGCAATCGGCAACGTAATTAGCATGCCGAATATTACTTGGAATGTGAATTGGAGCGAAATCGCTAATTCATAAGATCATTTTACAATTTTGACCCAAGTTAGAAGCAGAGCCAATATTGTAAAATGTCGAGAGTCCATATCTCGGTAACTATAAGAGATAATGCAATTTGGCAATCGGCAACGTAATTAGCATGCCGAATATTACTTCGAATGTGAATTACAACGAAATCGCTAATTCATAAGACCATTTAACAATTCTGGCCCAAGTTAGAAGCAGAGCCAATATTGTAAAATGTCGATAGTCCATGTCTCGGAAACTATAAGAGATAACGCAATTTGGCAATCGGCAACGTAATTAGCATGCCGAATATTACTTGGAATGTGAATTACAACGAAATCGCTAATTCATAAGACCATTTTACAATTCTGGCTCAAGTTAGAAGCAGAGCCAATATTGCAAGATGTCGATATTCCATATCTCGGAAACTATAAGAGATAACGCAATTTGGCAATCGGCAACGTAATTAGCATGCCGAATATTACTTGGAATTTGAATTACAACGAAATCGCTAATTCATATAACCATTTTACAATTCTGGCCCAAGTTAGAAGCACAGCCAATATTGCAAGATGTCGATAGTCCATATCTCGGAAACTATAAGAGATAATACAATTTGGCAATCGGCAACGTAATTAGCATGCCGAATATTACTTGGAATGTGAATTACAACGAAATCGCTAATTCATAAGACCATTTTACAATTCTGGCCCAAGTTAGAAGCAGAGCCAATATTGTAAAATGTCGATAGTCCATATCTCGGAAACTATAAGAGATAATGCAATTTGGCCTTCGGCGGTGTAATTAGCATGACGAATATTACTTGGAATGTGAATAACGACGAAATCGCTAATTCATAAGACCATTTTACAATTCTGGCTCAAGTTAGAAGCAGAGCCAATATTGCAAGATGTCGATAGTCCATATCTCGGAAACTATAAGAGATAACGCAATTTGGCAATCGGCAACGTAATTAGCATGCCGAATATTACTTGGAGTGTGAATTACAACGAAATCGCTAATTCATAAGACCATTTTACAATTCTGGCTCAAGTTAGAAGCAGAGCCAATATTGCAAGATGTCGATAGTCCATATCTCGGAAACTATAAGAGATAACGCAATTTGGCAATCGGCAACGTAATTAGCATGCCGAATATTACTTGGAATTTGAATTACAACGAAATCGCTAATTCATATAACCATTTTACAATTCTGGCCCAAGTTAGAAGCAGAGCCAATATTGCAAGATGTCGATAGTCCATATCTCGGAAACTATAAGAGATAACGCAATTTGGCAATCGGCAACGTAATTAGCATGCCGAATATTATTTGGAATGTGAATTACAACGAAATCGCCAATTCATAAAACCATTTTACAATTCTGGCCCAAGTTAGAAGCAGAGCCAATATTGCAAGATGTCGATAGTCCATATCTCGGAAACTGTAAGAGATAATGCAATTTGGCAATCGGCATCGTAATTAGCATGACGAATATTACTTGGAATGTGAATTACAACGGAATCGCTAATTCATAAGACCATTTTACAATTCTGGCTTAAGTCAGAAGCAGAGCCAATATTGCAAGATGTGGATAGTCCATATCTCGGAAACTATAAGAGATAATGCAATTTGGCAATCGGCAACGTAATTAGCATGCCGAATATTACTTGGAATGTGAATTACAACGAAATCGCTAATTCATAAGACCATTTTACAATTCTAGCCCAAGTTAGAAGCAGAGCCAATATTGCAAGATGTCGATAGTCCATAGCTCGGAAGCTATAAGAGATAACGCAATTTGGCAATCGGCAACGTAATTAGCATGCCGAATATTACTTTTAATGTGAATTACAACAAAATCGCTAATTCATAAGACCATTTTACAATTCTGGCCCAAGTTAGAAGCAGAGCCAATATTGTAAAATGTCGATAGTCCATATCTCGGAAGCTATAAGATATAATGCAATTTGGCCATCGGCAGTGTAATTAGCATGCCGAATATTACTTGGAATGTGAATTAAAACGAAATCGCTAATTCATAAGACCATTTTACAATTCTGGCTCAAGTTAGAAGCAGAGCCAATATTGCAAGATATCCATAGTCCATATCTCGGAAACTATAAGCGATAACGCAATTTGGCAATCGGCAACGTAATTAGCATGCCGAATATTACTTGGAATGTGAATTACAACGAAATCGCTAATTCATAAGACCATTTTACAATTCTGGCTCAAGTTAGAAGCAGAGCCAATATTGCAAGATGTCGATAGTCCATATCTCGGAAACTATAAGAGATAATGCAATTTGGCAATCGGCATCGTAATTAGCATGCCGAATATTACTTGGAATGTGAATTACAACGGAATCGCTAATTCATAAGACCATTTTACAATTCTGGCTTAAGTTAGAAGCAGAGCCAATATTGCAAGATGTGGATAGTCCATATCTCGGAAACTATAAGACATAATGCAATGTGGCAATCGGCAACGTAATTAGCATGCCGAATATTACTTGGAATGTGAATTACAACGAAATCGCTAATTCATAAGACCATTTTACAATTCTGGCCCAAGTTAGAAGCAGAGCCAATATTGCAAGATGTCGATAGTCCATATCTCGGAAACTATAAGAGATAACGCAATTTGGCAATCGGCAACGTAATTAGCATGCCGAATATTACTTGGAATGTGAATTACAACGGAATCGCTAATTCATAAGACCATTTTACAATTCTGGCTTAAGTTAGAAGCAGAGCCAATATTGCAAGATGTGGATAGTCTATATCTTGGAAACTATAAGAGATAATGCAATTTGGCAATCGGCAACGTAATTAGCATGCCGAATATTACTTGGAATGTGAATTACAACGGAATCGCTAATTCATAAGACCATTTTCAATTCTGGCTTAAGTCAGAAGCAGAGCCAATATTGCAAGATGTGGATAGTCCATATCTCGGAAACTATAAGAGATAATGCAATTTGGCAAACGGCAACGTAATTAGCATGCCGAATATTACTTGGAATGTGAATTACAACGAAATCGCTAATTCATAAGACCATTTTACAATTCTAGCAAAAGTTAGAAGCAGAGCCAATATTGCAAGATGTCGATAGTATATAGCTCGGAAACTATAAGAGATAACGCAATTTGGCAATCGGCAACGTAATTAGCATGCCGAATATTACTTTTAATGTGAATTACAACAAAATCGCTAATTCATAAGACCATTTTACAATTCTGGCCCAAGTTAGAAGCAGAGCCAATATTGTAAAATGTCGATAGTCCATATCTCGGAAACTATAAGAGATAATGCAATTTGGCCATCGGCAGTGTAATTAGCATGCCGAATATTACTTGGAATGTGAATTACAACGAAATCGCTAATTCATAAGACCATTTTACAATTCTGGCTCAAGTTAGAAGCAGAGCCAATATTGCAAGATATCGATAGTCCATATCTCGGAAACTATAAGCGATAACGCAATTTGGCAATCGGCAACGTAATTAGCATGCCGAATATTACTTGGAATGTGAATTACAACGAAATCGCTACTTCATAAGACCATTTTACAATTCTGGCTTAAGTTAGAAGCAGAGCCAATATTGCAAGATGTCGATAGTCCATATCTCGGAAACTATAAGAGATAATGCAATTTGGCAATCGGCATCGTAATTAGCATGCCGAATATTACTTGGAATATGAATTACAACGGAATCGCTAATTCATAAGACCATTTTACAATTCTGGCTTAAGTTAGAAGCAGAGCCAATATTGCAAGATGTGGATAGTCCATATCTCGGAAACTATAAGAGATAATGCAATTTGGCAATCGGCAACGTAATTAGCATGCCGAATATTACTTGGAATGTGAATTACAACGAAATCGCTAATTCATAAGACCATTTTACAATTCTGGCCCAAGTTAGAAGCAGAGCAAATATTGCAAGATGTCGATAATCCATATCTCGGAAACTATAAGAGATAACGCAATTTGGCAATCGGCAACGTAATTAGCATGCCGAATATTACTTGGAATGTGAATTACAACGGAATCGCTAATTCATAAGACCATTTTACAATTCTGGCCCAAGTTAGAAGCAGAGCCAATATTGCAAGATGTCGATAGTCCATATCTCGGAAACTATAAGAGATAATGCAATTTGGCAATCGGCATCGTAATTAGCATGCCGAATATTACTTGGAATGTGAATTACAACGGAATCGCTAATTCATAAGACCATTTTACAATTCTGGCTTAAGTCAGAAGCAGAGCCAATATTGCAAGATGTGGATAGTCCATATCTCGGAAACTATAAGAGATAATGCAATTTGGCAATCGGCAACGTAATTAGCATGCCGAATATTACTTGGAATGTGAATTACAACGAAATCGCTAATTCATAAGACCATTTTACAATTCTGGCCCAAGTTAGAAGCAGAGCCAATATTGTAAAATGTCGATAGTCCATATCTCGGAAACTATAAGAGATAATGCAATTTGGCCATCGGCAGTGTAATTAGCATGCCGAATATTACTTGGAATGTGAATTACAACGAAATCGCCAATTCATAAAACCATTTTACAATTCTGGCCCAAGTTAGAAGCAGAGCCAATATTGCAAGATGTCGATAGTCCATATCTCGGAAACTATAAGAGATAATGCAATTTGGCAATCGGCATCGTAATTAGCATGCCGAATATTACTTGGAATGTGAATTACAACGGAATCGCTAATTCATAAGACCATTTTACAATTCTGGCTTAAGTCAGAAGCAGAGCCAATATTGCAAGATGTGGATAGTCCATATCTCGGAAACTATAAGAGATAATGCAATTTGGCAATCGGCAACGTAATTAGCATGCCGAATATTACTTGGAATGTGAATTACAACGAAATCGCTAATTCATAAGACCATTTTACAATTCTGGCCCAAGTTAGAAGCAGAGCCAATATTGTAAAATGTCGATAGTCCATATCTCGGAAACTATAAGAGATAATGCAATTTGGCCATCGGCAGTGTAATTAGCATGCCGAATATTACTTGGAATGTGAATTACAACGAAATCGCTAATTCATAAGACCATTTTACAATTCTGGCTCAAGTTAGAAGCAGAGCCAATATTGCAAGATATCGATAGTCCATATCTCGGAAACTATAAGCGATAACGCAATTTGGCAATCGGCAACGTAATTAGCATGCCGAATATTACTTGGAATGTGAATTACTACGAAATCGCTAATTCATAAGACCATTTTACAATTCTGGCTCAAGTTAGAAGCAGAGCCAATATTGCAGGATGTCGATAGTTCATATCTCGGAAACTATAAGAGATAATGCAATTTGGCAATCGGCAACGTAATTAGCATGCCGAATATTACTTGGAATGTGAATTGGAGCGAAATCGCTAATTCATAAGACCATTTTACAATTTTGACCCAAGTTAGAAGCAGAGCCAATATTGTAAAATGTCGATAGTCCATATCTCGGAAACTATAAGAGATAATGCAATTTGGCCATCGGCAGTATAATTAGCATGCCGAATATTACTTGGAATGTGAATTACAACGAAATCGCTAATTCATAAGACCATTTTACAATTCTGGCTCAAGTTAGAAGCAGAGCCAATATTGCAAGATATCGATAGTCCATATCTCGGAAACTATAAGCGATAACGCAATTTGGCAATCGGCAACGTAATTAGCATGCCGAATATTACTTGGAATGTGAATTACAACGAAATCGCTAATTCATAAGACCATTTTACAATTCTGGCTTAAGTTAGAAGCAGAGCCAATATTGCAAGATGTGGATAGTCCATATCTCGGAAACTATAAGAGATAATGCAATTTGGCAATCGGCAACGTAATTAGCATGCCGAATATTACTTGGAATGTGAATTACAACGAAATCGCTAATTCATAAAACCATTTTACAATTCTGGCCCAAGTTAGAAGCAGAGCCAATATTGCAAGATGTCGATAGTCCATATCTCGGAAACTATAAGAGATAACGCAATTTGGCAATCGGCAACGTAATTAGCATGCCGAAAATTACTTGGAATGTGAATTACAACGAAATCGCCAATTCATAAAACCATTTTACAATTCTGGCCCAAGTTAGAAGCAGAGCAAATATTGCAAGATGTCGATAGTCCATATCTCGGAAACTATAAGAGATAATGCAATTTGGCAATCGGCATCGTAATTAGCATGCCGAATATTACTTGGAATGTGAATTACAACGGAATCGCTAATTCATAAGACCATTTTACAATTCTGGCTTAAGTCAGAAGCAGAGCCAATATTGCAAGATGTGGATAGTCCATATCTAGGAAACTATAAGAGATAATGCAATTTGGCAATCGGCAACGTAATTAGCATGCCGAATATTACTTGGAATGTGAATTGGAGCGAAATCGCTAATTCATAAGACCATTTTACAATTTTGACCCAAGTTAGAAGCAGAGCCAATATTGTTAAATGTCGAGAGTCCATATCTCGGTAACTATAAGAGATAATGCAATTTGGCAATCGGCAACGTAATTAGCATGCCGAATATTACTTGGAATGTGAATTACAACGAAATCGCTAATTCATAAGACCATTTTACAATTCTGGCCCAAGTTAGAAGCAGAGCCAATATTGTAAAATGTCGATAGTCCATATCTCGGAAACTATAAGAGATAATGCAATTTGGCCATCGGCGGTGTAATTAGCATGCCGAATATTACTTGGAATGTGAATTACAACGAAATCGCTAATTCATAAGACCATTTTACAATTCTGGCTCAAGTTAGAAGCAGAGCCAATATTGCAAGATGTCGATAGTCCATATCTCGGAAACTATAAGAGATAACGCAATTTGGCAATCGGCAACCTAATTAGCATGCCGAATATTACTTGGAATGTGAATTACAACGAAATCGCTAATTCATAAGACCATTTTACAATTCTGGCTCAAGTTAGAAGCAGAGCCAATATTGCAAGTTGTCGATAGTCCATATCTCGGAAACTATAAGAGATAACGCATTTTGGCAATCGGCAACGTAATTAGCATGCCGAATATTACTTGGAATGTGAATTACAACGAAATCGCTAATTCATAAGACCATTTTACAATTCTGGCCCAAGTTAGAAGCAGAGCCAATATTGCAAGATGTGGATAGTCCATATCTCGGAAACTATAAGAGATAACGCAATTTGGCAATCGGCAACGTAATTAGCATGCCGAATATTACTTTTAATGTGAATTACAACGAAATCGCTAATTCATTAGACCATTTTACAATTCTGGCCCAAGTTAGAAGCAGAGCCAATATTGCAAGATGTCGATAGTCCATATCTCGGAAACTATAAGAGATAACGCAATTTGGCAATCGGCAACGTAATTAGCATGCCGAATATTACTTTTAATGTGAATTACAACGAAATCGCTAATTCATAAGACCATTTTACAATTCTGGCCCAAGTTAGAAGCAGAGCCAATATTGCAAGATATCGATAGTCCATATCTCGGAAACTATAAGAGATAACGCAATTTGGCAATCGGCAACGTAATTAGCATGCCGAATATTACTTGGAATGTGAATTACAACGAAATCGCTAATTCATAAGACCATTTTACAATTCTGGCTCAAGTTAGAAGCAGAGCTAATATTGCAAGATGTCGATAGTTCATATCTCGGAAACTATAAGAGATAATGCAATTTGGCAATCGGCAACGTAACTAGCATGCCGAATATTACTTGGAATGTGAATTGGAGCGAAATCGCTAATTCATAAGGAAATTTTACAATTTTGACCCAAGTTAGAAGCAGAGCCAATATTGCAAGATGTCGATAGTCCATATCTCGGAAACTATAAGCGATAACGCAATTTGGCAATCGGCAACGTAATTAGCATGCCGAATATTACTTGGAATGTGAATTACAACGAAATCGCTAATTCATAAGACCATTTTACAATTCTGGCTCAAGTTCGAAGCAGAGCCAATATTGCAAGATATCGATAGTCCATATCTCGGAAACTATAAGAGATAATGCAATTTGGCAATCGGCATCGTAA
This sequence comes from Rhynchophorus ferrugineus, assembly GCF_030347505.1. Taxonomy (NCBI): domain Eukaryota; kingdom Metazoa; phylum Arthropoda; class Insecta; order Coleoptera; family Curculionidae; genus Rhynchophorus; species Rhynchophorus ferrugineus. The sequence continues at coordinate 21,786,793 of NW_027472586.1, read as the reverse complement.
TTAGCATGCCGAATATTACTTGGAATATGAATTACAACGGAATCGCTAATTCATAAGACCATTTTACAATTCTGGCTTAAGTTAGAAGCAGAGCCAATATATCAAGATGTGGATAGTCCATATCTCGGAAACTATAAGAGATAATGCAATTTGGCAATCGGCAACGTAATTAGCATGCCGAATATTACTTGGAATGTGAATTACAACGAAATCGCTAATTCATAAAACCATTTTACAATTCTGGCCCAAGTTAGAAGCAGAGCCAATATTGCAAGATGTCGATAGTCCATATCTCGGAAACTATAAGAGATAACGCAATTTGGCAATCGGCAACGTAATTAGCATGCCGAATATTACTTGGAATGTGAATTACAACGAAATCGCCAATTCATAAAACCATTTTACAATTCTGGCCCAAGTTAGACGCAGAGCAAATATTGCAAGATGTCGATAGTCCATATCTCGGAAACTATAAGAGATAATGCAATTTGGCAATCGGCATCGTAATTAGCATGCCGAATATTACTTGGAATGTGAATTATAACGGAATCGCTAATTCATAAGACCATTTTACAATTCTGGCTTAAGTCAGAAGCAGAGCCAATATTGCAAGATGTGGATAGTCCATATCTAGGAAACTATAAGAGATAATGCAATTTGGCAATCGGCAACGTAATTAGCATGCCGAATATTACTTGGAATGTGAATTACAACGAAATCGCTAATTCATAAGACCATTTTACAATTCTAGCCCAAGTTAGAAGCAGAGCCAATATTGCAAGATATCGATAGTCCATAGCTCGGAAACTATAAGAGATAACGCAATTTGGCAATCGGCAACGTAATTAGCATGCCGAATATTACTTTTAATGTGAATTACAACAAAATCGCTAATTCATAAGACCATTTTACAATTCTGGCTCAAGTTAGAAGCAGAGCCAATATTGTAAAATGTCGATAGTCCATATCTCGGAAACTATAAGAGATAATGCAATTTGGCCATCGGCAGTGTAATTAGCATGTCGAATATTACTTGGAATGTGAATTACAACGAAATCGCTAATTCATAAGACCATTTTACAATTCTGGCTCAAGTTAGAAGCAGAGCCATTATTGCAAGATATCGATAGTCCATATCTCGGAAACTATAAGCGATAACGCAATTTGGCAATCGGCAACGTAATTAGCATGCCGAATATTACTTGGAATGTGAATTGGAGCGAAATCGCTAATTCATAAGACCATTTTACAATTTTGACCCAAGTTAGAAGCAGAGCCAATATTGCAAGATGTCGATAGTCCATATCTCGGAAACTATAAGAGATAATGCAATTTGGCAATCGGCAACGTAATTAGCATGCCGAATATTACTTGGAATGTGAATTGGAGCGAAATCGCTAATTCATAAGACCATTTTACAATTTTGACCCAAGTTAGAAGCAGAGCCAATATTGTTAAATGTCGAGAGTCCATATCTCGGTAACTATAAGAGATAATGCAATTTGGCAATCGGCAACGTAATTAGCATGCCGAATATTACCTGGAATGTGAATTACAACGAAATCGCTAATTCATAAGACCATTTTACAATTCTGGCCCAAGTTAGAAGCAGAGCCAATATTGCAAGTTGTCGATAGTTCATATCTCGGAAACTATAAGAGATAACGCATTTTGGCAATCGGCAACGTAATTAGCATGCCGAATATTACTTGGAATGTGAATTACAACGAAATCGCTAATTCATAAGACCATTTTACAATTCTGGCCCAAGTTAGAAGCAGAGCCAATATTGCAAGATGTCGATAGTCCATATCTCGGAAACTATAAAAGATAACGCAATTTGGCAATCGGCAACGTAATTAGCATGCCGAATATTACTTTTAATGTGAATTACAACGAAATCGCTAATTCATAAGACCATTTTACAATTCTGGCCCAAGTTAGAAGCAGAGCCAATATTGCAAGATGTCGATAGTCCATATCTCGGAAACTATAAGAGATAACGCAATTTGGCAATCGGCAACGTAATTAGCATGCCGAATATTACTTTTAATGTGAATTACAACGAAATCGCTAATTCATAAGACCATTTTACAATTCTGGCCCAAGTTAGAAGCAGAGCCAATATTGTAAAATGTCGATAGTCCATATCTCGGAAACTTTAAGAGATAATGCAATTTGGCAATCGGCAGTATAATTAGCATGCCGAATATTACTTGGAATGCGAATTACAACGAAATCGCTAATTCATAAGACCATTTTACAATTCTGGCTTAAGTTAGAAGCAGAACTAATATTGCAAGATATCGATAGTCCATATCTCGGAAACTATAAGAGATAACGCAATTTGGCAATCGGCAACGTAATTAGCATGCCGAATATTACTTGGAATGTGAATTACAACGAAATCGCTAATTCATAAGACCATTTTACAATTCTGGCTCAAGTTAGAAGCAGAGCTAATATTGCAAGATGTCGATAGTTCATATCTCGGAAACTATAAGAGATAATGCAATTTGGCAATCGGCAACGTAACTATCATGCCGAATATTACTTGGAATGTGAATTGGAGCGAAATCGCTAATTCATAAGACCATTTTACAATTTTGACCCAAGTTAGAAGCAGAGCCAATATTGTTAAATGTCGAGAGTCCATATCTCGGTAAATATAAGAGATAATGCAATTTGGCAATCGGCAACGTAATTAGCATGCCGAATATTACTTGGAATGTGAATTACAACGAAATCGCTAATTCATAAGACCATTTTACAATTCTGGCCCAAGTTAGAAGCAGAGCCAATATTGCAAGATGTCGATAGTCCATATCTCGGAAACTATAAGAGATAACGCAATTTGGCAATCGGCAACGTAATTAGCATGCCGAATATTACTTGGAATGTGAATTACAACGAAATCGCTAATTCATAAGACCATTTTACAATTCTGGCCCAAGTTTGAAGCAGAGCCAATATTGCAAGATGTCGATAGTCCATATCTCGGAAACTATAAGAGATAACGCATTTTGGCAATCGGCAACGTTATTAGCATGCCGAATATTACTTGGAATGTGAATTACAACGAAATCGCTAATTCATAAGACCATTTTACAATTCTGGCCCAAGTTAGAAGCAGAGCCAATATTGCAAGATGTCGATAGTCCATATCTCGGAAACTATAAGAGATAACGCAATTTGGCAATCGGCAACGTAATTAGCATGCCGAATATTACTTGGAATGTGAATTACAACGAAATAGCTAATTCATAAGACCATTTTACAATTCTGGCTCAAGTTAGAAGCAGAGCCAATATTGCAAGATGTCGATAATTCATATCTCGGAAACTATAAGAGATAATGCAATTTGGCTATCGGCAACGTAATTAGCATGCCGAATATTACTTGGAATGTGAATTGGAGCGAAATCGCTAATTCATAAGACCATTTTACAATTTTGACCCAAGTTAGAAGCAGAGCCAATATTGCAAGATGTCGATAGTCCATATCTCGGAAACTATAAGAGATAATGCAATTTGGCAATCGGCAACGTAATTAGCATGCCGAATATTACTTGGAATGTGAATTGGAGCGAAATCGCTAATTCATAAGATCATTTTACAATTTTGACCCAAGTTAGAAGCAGAGCCAATATTGTTAAATGTCGAGAGTCCATATCTCGGTAACTATAAGAGATAATGCAATTTGGCAATCGGCAACGTAATTAACATGCCGAATATTACTTGGAATGTGAATTGGAGCGAAATCGCTAATTCATAAGACCATTTTACAATTTTGACCCAAGTTAGAAGCAGAGCCAATATTGTTAAATGTCGAGAGTCCATATCTCGGTAACTATAAGAGATAATGCAATTTGGCAATCGGCAACGTAATTAGCATGCCGAATATTACTTGGAATGTGAATTACAACGAAATCGCTAATTCATAAGACCATTTTACAATTCTGGCCCAAGTTAGAAGCAGAGCCAATATTGTAAAATGTCGATAGTCCATATCTCGGAAACTATAAGAGATAATGCAATTTGGCCATCGGCGGTGTAATTAGCATGCCGAATATTACTTGGAATGTGAATTACAACGAAATCGCTAATTCATAAGACCATTTTACAATTCTGGCTCAAGTTAGAAGCAGAGCCAATATTGCAAGATGTCGATAGTCCATATCTCGGAAACTATAAGAGATAACGCAATTTGGCAATCGGCAACGTAATTAGCATGCCGAATATTACTTGGAATGTGAATTACAACGAAATCGCTAATTCATAAGACCATTTTACAATTCTGGCTCAAGTTAGAAGCAGAGCCAATATTGCAAGTTGTCGATAGTCCATATCTCGGAAACTATAAGAGATAACGCATTTTGGCAATCGGCAACGTAATTAGCATGCCGAATATTACTTGGAATGTGAATTACAACGAAATCGCTAATTCATAAGACCATTTTACAATTCTGGCCCAAGTTAGAAGCAGAGCCAATATTGCAAGATGTCGATAGTCCATATCTCGGAAACTATAAGAGATAACGCAATTTGGCAATCGGCAACGTAATTAGCATGCCGAATATTACATTTAATGTGAATTACAACGAAATCGCTAATTCATAAGACCATTTTACAATTCTGGCCCAAGTTAGAAGCAGAGCCAATATTGCAAGATGTCGATAGTCCATATCTCGGAAACTATAAGAGATAACGCAATTTGGCAATCGGCAACGTAATTAGCATGCCGAATATTACTTTTAATGTGAATTACAACGAAATCGCTAATTCATAAGACCATTTTACAATTCTGGCCCAAGTTAGAAGCAGAGCCAATATTGTAAAATGTCGATAGTCCATATCTCGGAAACTATAAGAGATAATGCAATTTGGCAATCGGCAGTATAATTAGCATGCCGAATATTACTTGGAATGCGAATTACAACGAAATCGCTAATTCATAAGACCATTTTACAATTCTGGCGTAAGTTAGAAGCAGAACCAATATTGCAAGATATCGATAGTCCATATCTCGGAAACTATAAGAGATAACGCAATTTGGCAATCGGCAACGTAATTAGCATGCCGAATATTACTTGGAATGTGAATTACAACGAAATCGCTAATTCATAAGACCATTTTACAATTCTGGCTCAAGTTAGAAGCAGAGCTAATATTGCAAGATGTCGATAGTTCATATCTCGGAAACTATAAGAGATAATGCAATTTGGCAATCGGCAACGTAACTAGCATGCCGAATATTACTTGGAATGTGAATTGGAGCGAAATCGCTAATTCATAAGACCATTTTACAATTTTGACCCAAGTTAGAAGCAGAGCCAATATTGCAAGATGTCGATAGTCCACATCTCGGAAACTATAAGAGATAATGCAATTTGGCAATCGGCAACGTAATTAGCATGCCGAATATTACTTGGAATGTGAATTGGAGCGAAATCGCTAATTCATAAGACCATTTTACAATTTTGACCCAAGTTAGAAGCAGAGCCAATATTGTAAAATGTCGAGAGTCCATATCTCGGTAACTATAAGAGATAATGCAATTTGGCAATCGGCAACGTAATTAGCATGCCGAATATTACTTGGAATGTGAATTACAACGAAATCGCTAATTCATAAGACCATTTTACAATTCTGGCGTAAGTTAGAAGCAGAACCAATATTGCAAGATATCGATAGTCCATATCTCGGAAACTATAAGAGATAACGCAATTTGGCAATCGGCAACGTAATTAGCATGCCGAATATTACTTTTAATGTGAATTACAACGAAATCGCTAATTCATAAGACCATTTTACAATTCTGGCCCAAGTTAGAAGCAGAGCCAATATTGTAAAATGTCGATAGTCCATATCTCGGAAACTATAAGAGATAATGCAATTTGGCAATCGGCAGTATAATTAGCATGCCGAATATTACTTGGAATGCGAATTACAACGAAATCGCTAATTCATAAGACCATTTTACAATTCTGGCGTAAGTTAGAAGCAGAACCAATATTGCAAGATATCGATAGTCCATATCTCGGAAACTATAAGAGATAACGCAATTTGGCAATCGGCAACGTAATTAGCATGCCGAATATTACTTGGAATGTGAATTACAACGAAATCGCTAATTCATAAGACCATTTTACAATTCTGGCTCAAGTTAGAAGCAGAGCTAATATTGCAAGATGTCGATAGTTCATATCTCGGAAACTATAAGAGATAATGCAATTTGGCAATCGGCAACGTAACTAGCATGCCGAATATTACTTGGAATGTGAATTGGAGCGAAATCGCTAATTCATAAGACCATTTTACAATTTTGACCCAAGTTAGAAGCAGAGCCAATATTGCAAGATGTCGATAGTCCATATCTCGGAAACTATAAGAGATAATGCAATTTGGCAATCGGCAACGTAATTAGCATGCCGAATATTACTTGGAATGTGAATTGGAGCGAAATCGCTAATTCATAAGACCATTTTACAATTTTGACCCAAGTTAGAAGCAGAGCCAATATTGTAAAATGTCGAGAGTCCATATCTCGGTAACTATAAGAGATAATGCAATTTGGCAATCGGCAACGTAATTAGCATGCCGAATATTACTTGGAATGTGAATTACAACGAAATCGCTAATTCATAAGACCATTTTACAATTCTGGCCCAAGTTAGAAGCAGAGCCAATATTGTAAAATGTCGATAGTCCATATCTCGGAAACTATAAGAGATAATTCAATTTGGCCATCGGCGGTGTAATTAGCATGACGAATATTACTTGGAATGTGAATTACAACGAAATCGCTAATTCATAAGACCATTTTACAATTCTGGCTCAAGTTAGAAGCAGAGCCAATATGGCAAGATGTCGATAGTCCATATCTCGGAAACTATAAGAGATAACGCAATTTGGCAATCGGCAACGTAATTAGCATGCCGAATATTACTTGGAATTTGAATTACAACGAAATCGCTAATTCATATAACCATTTTACAATTCTGGCCCAAGTTAGAAGCAGAGCCAATATTGCAAGATGTCGATAGTCCATATCTCGGAAACTATAAGAGATAATGCAGTTTGGCAATCGGCAACGTAATTAGCATGCCGAATATTACTTGGAATGTGAATTGGAGCGAAATCGCTAATTCATAAGACCATTTTACAATTTTGACCCAAGTTAGAAGCAGAGCCATTATTGTAAAATGTCGATAGTCCATATCTCGGAAACTATAAGAGATAATGCAATTTGGCCATCGGCAGTGTAATTAGCATGCTGAATATTACTTGGAATGTGAATTACAACGAAATCGCTAATTCATAAGACCATTTTACAATTCTGGCTCAAATTAGAATCAGAGCCAATATTGCAAGATGTCGATAGTCCATATCTCGGAAACTATAAGAGTTAACGCAATTTGGCAATCAGCAACGTAATTAGCATGCCGAATATTACTTGGAATGTGAATTACAACGAAATCGCTAATTCATAAGACCAATTTACAATTCTGGCCCAAGTTAGAAACAGAGCCAATATTGCAAAATGTTGATAGTCCATATCTCGGAAACTATAAGAGATAATGCAATTTTGCCATCGGCAGTGTAATTAGCATGCCGAATATTACTTGGAATGTGAATTACAACGGAATCGCTAATTCATAAGACCATTTTACAATTCTGGCTTAAGTCAGAAGCAGAGCCAATATTGCAAGATGTGGATAGTCCATATCTCGGAAACTATAAAAGATAATGCAATTTGGCAATCGGCAACGTAATTAGCATGCTGAATATTACTTGGAATGTGAATTACAACGAAATCGCTAATTCATAAGACCATTTTACAATTCTAGCCCAAGTTAGAAGCAGAGCCAATATTGCAAGATGTCGATAGTCCATAGCTCGGAAACTATAAGAGATAACGCAATTTGGCAATCGGCAACGTAATTAGCATGCCGAATATTACTTTTAATGTGAATTACAACAAAATCGCTAATTCATAAGACCATTTTACAATTCTGGCCCAAGTTAGAAGCAGAGCCAATATTGTAAAATGTCGATAGTCCATATCTCGGAAACTATAAGAGATAATGCAATTTGGCCATCGGCAGTATAATTAGCATGCCGAATATTACTTGGAATGTGAATTACAACGAAATCGCTAATTCATAAGACCATTTTACAATTCTGGCTCAAGTTAGAAGCAGAGCCAATATTGCAAGATGTCGATAGTCCATATCTCGGAAACTATAAGAGATAATGCAATTTGGCAATCGGCATCGTAATTAGCATGCCGAATATTACTTGGAATATGAATTACAACGGAATCGCTAATTCATAAGACCATTTTACAATTCTGGCTTAAGTTAGAAGCAGAGCCAATATTGCAAGATGTGGATAGTCCATATCTCGGAAACTATAAGAGATAATGCAATTTGGCAATCGGCAACGTAATTAGCATGCCGAATATTACTTGGAATGTGAATTACAACGAAATCGCTAATTCATAAAACCATTTTACAATTCTGGCCCAAGTTAGAAGCAGAGCCAATATTGCAAGATGTCGATAGTCCATATCTCGGAAACTATAAGAGATAACGCAATTTGGCAATCGGCAACGTAATTAGCATGCCGAATATTACTTGGAATGTGAATTACAACGAAATCGCCAATTCATAAAACCATTTTACAATTCTGGCCCAAGTTAGAAGCCGAGCAAATATTGCAAGATGTCGATAGTCCATATCTCGGAAACTATAAGAGATAATGCAATTTGGCAATCGGCATCGTAATTAGCATGCCGAATATTACTTGGAATGTGAATTACAACGGAATCGCTAATTCATAAGACCATTTTACAATTCTGGCTTAAGTCAGAAGCAGAGCCAATATTGCAAGATGTGGATAGTCCATATCTAGGAAACTATAAGAGATAATGCAATTTGGCAATCGGCAACGTAATTAGCATGCCGAATATTACTTGGAATGTGAATTACAACGAAATCGCTAATTCATAAGACCATTTTACAATTCTAGCCCAAGTTAGAAGCAGAGCCAATATTACAAGATGTCGATAGTCCATAGCTCGGAAACTATAAGAGATAACGCAATTTGGCAATCGGCAACGTAATTAGCATGCCGAATATTACTTTTAATGTGAATTACAACAAAATCGCTAATTCATAAGACCATTTTACAATTCTGGCTCAAGTTAGAAGCAGAGCCAATATTGTAAAATGTCGATAGCCCATATCTCGGAAACTATAAGAGACAATGCAATTTGGCCATCGGCAGTGTAATTAGCATGTCGAATTTTACTTGGAATGTGAATTACAACGAAATCGCTAATTCATAAGACCATTTTACAATTCTGGCTCAAGTTAGAAGCAGAGCCAATATTGCAAGATATCGATAGTCCATATCTCGGAAACTATAAGCGATAACGCAATTTGGCAATCGGCAACGTAATTAGCATGCCGAATATTACTTGGAATGTGAATTACAACGAAATAGCTAATTCATAAGACCATTTTACAATTCTGGCTCAAGTTAGAAGCAGAGCCAATATTGCAAGATGTCGATAGTTCATATCTCGGAAACTATAAGAGATAATGCAATTTGGCAATCGGCAACGTAATTAGCATGCCGAATACTACTTGGAATGTGAATTGGAGCGAAATCGCTAATTCATAAGACCATTTTACAATTTTGACCCAAGTTAGAAGCAGAGCCAATATTGCAAGATGTCGATAGTCCATATCACGGAAACTAAAAGAGTTAATGCAATTTGGCAATCGGCAACGTAATTAGCATGCCGAATATTACTTGGAATGTGAATTGGAGCGAAATCGCTAATTCATAAGACCATTTTACAATTTTGACCCAAGTTAGAAGCAGAGCCAATATTGTTAAATGTCGAGAGTCCATATCTCGGTAACTATAAGAGATAATGCAATTTGGCAATCGGCAACGTAATTAGCATGCCGAATATTACTTGGAATGTGAATTACAACGAAATCGCTAATTCATAAGACCATTTTACAATTCTGGCCCAAGTTAGAAGCAGAGCCAATATTGTAAAATGTCGATAGTCCATATCTCGGAAACTATAAGAGATAATGCAATTTGGCCATCGGCGGTGTAATTAGCATGCCGAATATTACTTGGAATGTGAATTACAACGAAATCGCTAATTCATAAGACCATTTTACAATTCTGGCTCAAGTTAGAAGCAGAGCCAATATTGCAAGATGTCGATAGTCCATATCTCGGAAACTATAAGAGATAACGCAATTTGGCAATCGGCAACGTAATTAACATGCCGAATATTACTTGGAATGTGAATTACAACGAAATCGCTAATTCATAAGACCATTTTACAATTCTGGCTCAAGTTAGAAGCAGAGCCAATATTGTAAGTTGTCGATAGTCCATATCTCGGAAACTATAAGAGATAACGCATTTTGGCAATCGGCAACGTAATTAGCATGCCGAATATTACTTGGAATGTGAATTACAACGAAATCGCTAATTCATAAGACCATTTTACAATTCTGGCCCAAGTTAGAAGCAGAGCCAATATTGCAAGATGTCGATAGTCCATATCTCGGAAACTATAAGAGATAACGCAATTTGGCAATCGGCAACGTAATTAGCATGCCGAATATTACTTTTAATGTGAATTACAACGAAATCGCTAATTCATAAGACCATTTTACAATTCTGGCCCAAGTTAGAAGCAGAGCCAATATTGCAAGATGTCGATAGTCCATATCTCGGAAACTATAAGAGATAACGCAATTTGGCAATCGGCAACGTAATTAGCATGCCGAATATTACTTTTAATGTGAATTACAACGAAATCGCTAATTCATAAGACCATTTTACAATTCTGGCCCAAGTTAGAAGCAGAGCCAATATTGTAAAATGTCGATAGTCCATATCTCGGAAACTATAAGAGATAATGCAATTTGGCAATCGGCAGTATAATTAGCATGCCGAATATTACTTGGAATGCGAATTACAACGAAATCGCTAATTCATAAGACCATTTTACAATTCTGGCTCAAGTTAGAAGCAGAGCCAATATTGCAAGATATCGATAGTCCATATCTCGGAAACTATAAGAGATAACGCAATTTGGCAATCGGCAACGTAATTAGCATGCCGAATATTACTTGGAATGTGAATTACAACGAAATCGCTAATTCATAAGACCATTTTACAATTCTGGCTCAAGTTAGAAGCAGAGCTAATATTGCAAGATGTCGATAGTTCATATCTCGGAAACTATAAGAGATAATGCAATTTGGCAATCGGCAACGTAACTAGCATGCCGAATATTACTTGGAATGTGAATTGGAGCGAAATCGCTAATTCATAAGAAAATTTTACAATTTTGACCCAAGTTAGAAGCAGAGCCAATATTGCAAGATGTCGATAGTCCATATCTCGGAAACTATAAGCGATAACGCAATTTGGCAATCGGCAACGTAATTAGCATGCCGAATATTACTTGGAATGTGAATTACAACGAAATCGCTAATTCATAAGACCATTTTACAATTCTGGCTCAAGTTAGAAGCAGAGCCAATATTGCAAGATATCGATAGTCCATATCTCGGAAACTATAAGAGATAATGCAATTTGGCAATCGGCATCGTAATTAGCATGCCGAATATTACTTGGAATATGAATTACAACGGAATCGCTAATTCATAAGGCCATTTTACAATTCTGGCTTAAGTTAGAAGCAGAGCCAATATATCAAGATGTGGATAGTCCATATCTCGGAAACTATAAGAGATAATGCAATTTGGCAATCGGCAACGTAATTAGCATGCCGAATATTACTTGGAATGTGAATTACAACGAAATCGCTAATTCATAAAACCATTTTACAATTCTGGCCCAAGTTAGAAGCAGAGCCAATATTGCAAGATGTCGATAGTCCATATCTCGGAAACTATAAGAGATAACGCAATTTGGCAATCGGCAACGTAATTAGCATGCCGAATATTACTTGGAATGTGAATTACAACGAAATCGCCAATTCATAAAACCATTTTACAATTCTGGCCCAAGTTAGAAGCAGAGCAAATATTGCAAGATGTCGATAGTCCATATCTCGGAAACTATAAGAGATAATGCAATTTGGCAATCGGCATCGTAATTAGCATGCCGAATATTACTTGGAATGTGAATTATAACGGAATCGCTAATTCATAAGACCATTTTACAATTCTGGCTTAAGTCAGAAGCAGAGCCAATATTGCAAGATGTGGATAGTCCATATCTAGGAAACTATAAGAGATAATGCAATTTGGCAATCGGCAACGTAATTAGCATGCCGAATATTACTTGGAATGTGAATTACAACGAAATCGCTAATTCATAAGACCATTTTACAATTCTAGCCCAAGTTAGAAGCAGAGCCAATATTGCAAGATATCGATAGTCCATAGCTCGGAAACTATAAGAGATAACGCAATTTGGCAATCGGCAACGTAATTAGCATGCCGAATATTACTTTTAATGTGAATTACAACAAAATCGCTAATTCATAAGACCATTTTACAATTCTGGCTCAAGTTAGAACCAGAGCCAATATTGTAAAATGTCGATAGTCCATATCTCGGAAACTATAAGAGATAATGCAATTTGGCCATCGGCAGTGTAATTAGCATGTCGAATATTACTTGGAATGTGAATTACAACGAAATCGCTAATTCATAAGACCATTTTACAATTCTGGCTCAAGTTAGAAGCAGAGCCAATATTGCAAGATATCGATAGTCCATATCTCGGAAACTATAAGCGATAACGCAATTTGGCAATCGGCAACGTAATTAGCATGCCGAATATTACTTGGAATGTGAATTACAACGAAATAGCTAATTCATAAGACCATTTTACAATTCTGGCTCAAGTTAGAAGCAGAGCCAATATTGCAAGATGTCGATAATTCATATCTCGGAAACTATAAGAGATAATGCAATTTGGCAATCGGCAACGTAATTAGCATGCCGAATATTACTTGGAATGTGAATTGGAGCGAAATCGCTAATTCATAAGACCATTTTACAATTTTGACCCAAGTTAGAAGCAGAGCCAATATTGCAAGATGTCGATAGTCCATATCTCGGAAACTATAAGAGATAATGCAATTTGGCAATCGGCAACGTAATTAGCATGCCGAATATTACTTGGAATGTGAATTGGAGCGAAATCGCTAATTCATAAGACCATTTTACAATTTTGACCCAAGTTAGAAGCAGAGCCAATATTGCAAGATGTCGATAGTCCATATCTCGGAAACTATAAGAGATAACGCAATTTGGCAATCGGCAACGTAATTAGCATGCCGAATATTACTTTTAATGTGAATTACAACGAAATCGCTAATTCATAAGACCATTTTACAATTCTGGTCCAAGTTAGAAGCAGAGCCAATATTGCAAGATGTCGATAGTCCAAATCTCGGAAACTATAAGAGATAACGCAATTTGGCAATCGGCAACGTAATTAGCATGCCGAATATTACTTTTAATGTGAATTACAACGAAATCGCTAATTCATAAGACCATTTTACAATTCTGGCCCAAGTTAGAAGCAGAGCCAATATTGTAAAATGTCGATAGTCCATATCTCGGAAACTATAAGAGATAATGCAATTTGGCAATCGGCAGTATAATTAGCATGCCGAATATTACTTGGAATGCGAATTACAACGAAATCGCTAATTCATAAGACCATTTTACAATTCTGGCTTAAGTTAGAAGCAGAACCAATATTGCAAGATATCGATAGTCCATATCTCGGAAACTATAAGAGATAACGCAATTTGGCAATCGGCAACGTAATTAGCATGCCGAATATTACTTGGAATGTGAATTACAACGAAATCGCTAATTCATAAGACCATTTTACAATTCTGGCTCAAGTTAGAAGCAGAGCTAATATTGCAAGATGTCGATAGTTCATATCTCGGAAACTATAAGAGATAATGCAATTTGGCAATCGGCAACGTAACTAGCATGCCGAATATTACTTGGAATGTGAATTGGAGCGAAATCGCTAATTCATAAGACCATTTTACAATTTTGACCCAAGTTAGAAGCAGAGCCAATATTGTTAAATGTCGAGAGTCCATATCTCGGTAACTATAAGAGATAATGCAATTTGGCAATCGGCAACGTAATTAGCATGCCGAATATTACTTGGAATGTGAATTACAACGAAATCGCTAATTCATAAGACCATTTTACAATTCTGGCCCAAGTTAGAAGCAGAGCCAATATTGTAAAATGTCGATAGTCCATATCTCGGAAACTATAAGAGATAATGCAATTTGGCCATCGGCGGTGTAATTAGCATGCCGAATATTACTTGGAATGTGAATTACAACGAAATCGCTAATTCATAAGACCATTTTACAATTCTGGCTCAAGTTAGAAGCAGAGCCAATATTGCAAGATGTCGATAGTCCATATCTCGGAAACTATAAGAGATAACGCAATTTGGCAATCGGCAACGTAATTAGCATGCCGAATATTACTTGGAATGTGAATTACAACGAAATCGCTAATTCATAAGACCATTTTACAATTCTGGCTCAAGTTAGAAGCAGAGCCAATATTGCAAGTTGTCGATAGTCCATATCTCGGAAACTATAAGAGATAACGCATTTTGGCAATCGGCAACGTAATTAGCATGCCGAATATTACTTGGAATGTGAATTACAACGAAATCGCTAATTCATAAGACCATTTTACAATTCTGGCCCAAGTTAGAAGCAGAGCCAATATTGCAAGATGTCGATATTCCATATCTCGGAAACTATAAGAGATAACGCAATTTGGCAATCGGCAACGTAATTAGCATGCCGAATATTACTTGGAATGTGAATTACAACGAAATAGCTAATTCATAAGACCATTTTACAATTCTGGCTCAAGTTAGAAGCAGAGCCAATATTGCAAGATGTCGATAATTCATATCTCTTAAACTATAAGAGATAATGCAATTTGGCAATCGGCAACGTAATTAGCATGCCGAATATTACTTGGAATGTGAATTGGAGCGAAATCGCTAATTCATAAGACCATTTTACAATTTTGACCCAAGTTAGAAGCAGAGCCAATATTGCAAGATGTCGATAGTCCATATCTCGGAAACTATAAGAGATAATGCAATTTGGCAATCGGCAACGTAATTAGCATGCCGAATATTACTTGGAATGTGAATTGGAGCGAAATCGCTAATTCATAAGACCATTTTACAATTTTGACCCAAGTTAGAAGCAGAGCCAATATTGTTAAATGTCGAGAGTCCATATCTCGGTAACTATAAGAGATAATGCAATTTGGCAATCGGCAACGTAATTAGCATGCCGAATATTACTTGGAATGTGAATTGGAGCGAAATCGCTAATTCATAAGACCATTTTACAATTTTGACCCAAGTTAGAAGCAGAGCCAATATTGTTAAATGTCGAGAGTCCATATCTCGGTAACTATAAGAGATAATGTAATTTGGCAATCGGCAACGTAATTAGCATGCCGAATATTACTTGGAATGTGAATTACAACGAAATCGCTAATTCATAAGACCATTTTACAATTCTGGCCCAAGTTAGAAGCAGAGCCAATATTGTAAAATGTCGATAGTCCATATCTCGGAAACTATAAGAGATAACGCAATTTGGCAATCGGCAACGTAATTAGCATGCCGAATATTACTTGGAATGTGAATTACAACGAAATCTCTAATTCATAAGACCATTTTACAATTTTGACCCAAGTTAGAAGCAGAGCCAATATTGTTAAATGTCGAGAGTCCATATCTCGGTAACTATAAGAGATAATGTAATTTGGCAATCGGCAACGTAATTAGCATGCCGAATATTACTTGGAATGTGAATTACAACGAAATCGCTAATTCATAAGACCATTTTACAATTCTGGCTCAAGTTAGAAGCAGAGCCAATATTGCAAGATGTCGATAGTCCATATCTCGGAAACTATAAGAGATAACGCAATTTGGCAATCGGCAACGTAATTAGCATGCCGAATATTACTTGGAATGTGAATTACAACGAAATCTCTAATTCATAAGACCATTTTACAATTCTGGCTCAAGTTAGAAGCAGAGCCAATATTGCAAGTTGTCGATAGTCCATATCTCGGAAACTATAAGAGATTACGCATTTTGGCAATCGGCAACGTAATTAGCATGCCGAATATTACTTGGAATGTGAATTACAACGAAATCGCTAATTCATAAGACCATTTTACAATTCTGGCCCAAGTTAGAAGCAGAGCCAATATTGCAAGATGTCGATAGTCCATATCTCGGAAACTATAAGAGATAACGCAATTTGGCAATCGGCAACGTAATTAGCATGCCGAATATTACATTTAATGTGAATTACAACGAAATCGCTAATTCATAAGACCATTTTACAATTCTGGCCCAAGTTAGAAGCAGAGCCAATATTGCAAGATGTCGATAGTCCATATCTCGGAAACTATAAGAGATAACGCAATTTGGCAATCGGCAACGTAATTAGCATGCCGAATATTACTTTTAATGTGAATTACAACGAAATCGCTAATTCATAAGACCATTTTACAATTCTGGCCCAAGTTAGAAGCAGAACCAATATTGCAAGATATCGATAGTCCATATCTCGGAAACTATAAGAGATAACGCAATTTGGCAATCGGCAACGTAATTAGCATGCCGAATATTACTTGGAATGTGAATTACAACGAAATCGCTAATTCATAAGACCATTTTACAATTCTGGCTCAAGTTAGAAGCAGAGCTAATATTGCAAGATGTCGATAGTTCATATCTCGGAAACTATAAGAGATAATGCAATTTGGCAATCGGCAACGTAATTAGCATGCCGAATATTACTTGGAATGTGAATTGGAGCGAAATCACCAATAGATAAGACCATTTTACAATTTTGACCCAAGTTAGAAGCAGAGCCAATATTGCAATATGTCGATAGTCCATATCTCGGAAACTATAAGAGATAATGCAATTTGGCAATCGGCAACGTAATTAGCATGCCGAATATTACTTGGAATGTGAATTGGAGCGAAATCGCTAATTCATAAGACCATTTTACAATTTTGACCCAAGTTAGAAGCAGAGCCAATATTGTAAAATGTCGAGAGTCCATATCTCGGTAACTATAAGAGATAATGCAATTTGGCAATCGGCAACGTAATTAGCATGCCGAATATTACTTGGAATGTGAATTACAACGAAATCGCTAATTCATAAGACCATTTTACAATTCTGGCCCAAGTTAGAAGCAGAGCCAATATTGTAAAATGTCGATAGTCCATATCTCGGAAACTATAAGAGATAATGCAATTTGGCCATCGGCGGTGTAGTTAGCATGACGAATATTACTTGGAATGTGAATTACAACGAAATCGCTAATTCATAAGACCATTTTACAATTCTGGCTCAAGTTAGAAGCAGAGCCAATATTGCAAGATGTCGATAGTCCATATCTCGGAAACTATAAGAGATAACGCAATTTGGCAATCGGCAACGTAATTAGCATGCCGAATATTACTTGGAATTTGAATTACAACGAAATCGCTAATTCATATAACCATTTTACAATTCTGGCCCAAGTTAGAAGCAGAGCCAATATTGCAAGATGTCGATAGTCCATATCTCGGAAACTATAAGAGATAATGCAGTTTGGCAATCGGCAACGTAATTAGCATGCCGAATATTACTTGGAATGTGTATTGGAGCGAAATCGCTAATTCATAAGACCATTTTACAATTTTGACCCAAGTTAGAAGCAGAGCCATTATTGTAAAATGTCGATAGTCCATATCTCGGAAACTATAAGAGATAATGCAATTTGGCCATCGGCAGTGTAATTAGCATGCCGAATATTACTTGGAATGTGAATTACAACGAAATCGCTAATTCATAAGACCATTTTCCAATTCTGGCTCAAATTAGAAGCAGAGCCAATATTGCAAGATGTCGATAGTCCATATCTCGGAAACTATAAGAGTTAACGCAATTTGGCAATCAGCAACGTAATTAGCATGCCGAATATTACTTGGAATGTGAATTACAACGAAATCGCTAATTCATAAGACCAATTTACAATTCTGGCCCAAGTTAGAAACAGAGCCAATATTGCAAAATGTTGATAGTCCATATCTCGGAAACTATAAGAGATAATGCAATTTTGCCATCGGCAGTGTAATTAGCGTGCCGAATATTACTTGGAATGTGAATTACAACGAAATCGTTAATTCATAAGACCATTTTACAATTCTGGCCCAAGTTAGAAGCAGGGCCAATATTGCAAGATGTCGATAGTCCATATCTCGGAAACTATAAGAGATGATGCAATTTGGCAATCGGCAACGTAATTAGCATGCCGAATATTACTTGGAATGTGAATTACAACGAAATCGCTAATTCATAAGACCATTTTACAATTCTGGCTCAAGTTAGAAGCAGAGCCAATATTGCAAGATGTCGATAGTCCATATCTCGGAAACTATAAGAGATAATGCAATTTGGCAATCGGCAACGTAATTAGCATGCCGAATTTTACTTGAAATGTGAATTACAACGAAATCGCTAATTAAAAAGACCATTTTACAAATCTGGCCCAAGTTAGAAGCAGAGCCAATATTGTAAAATGTCGATAGTCCATATCTCAGAAACTATAAGAGATAATGCAACTTGGCCATCGGCAGTGTAATTAGCATGCCGAATATTACTTGGAATGTGAATTACAACGAAATCGCTAATTCATAAGACCATTTTACAATTCTGGCTCAAGTTAGAAGCAGAGCCAATATTGCAAGATGTCGATAGTCCATATCTCAGACACTATAAGAGATAACGCAATTTGGCAATCGGCAATGTAATTAGCATGCCGAATATTACTTGGAATGTGAATTACAACGAAATCGCTAATTCATAAGACCATTTTACAATTCTGGCCCAAGTTAGAAGCAGAGCCAATATTGCAAGATGTCGATAGTCCATATCTCGGAAACTATAAGAGATAATGCAATTTGGCAATCGGCAACGTAATTAGCATGCCGAATATTACTTGGAATGTTAATTACAACGAAATCGCTAATTCATAAGACCATTTTACAATTCTGGCTCAAGTTAGAAGCAGAGCCAATATTGCAAGATGTCGATAGTCCATATCTCGGAAACTATAAGAGATAATGCAATTTGGCAATCGGCAACGTAATTAGCATGCCGAATATTACTTGGAATGTGAATTGGAGCGAAATCGCTAATTCATAAGACCATTTTACAATTTTGACCCAAGTTAGAAGCAGAGCCAATATTGTTAAATGTCGAGAGTCCATATCTCGGTAACTATAAGAGATAATGCAATTTGGCAATCGGCAACGTAATTAGCATGCCGAATATTACTTGGAATGTGAATTGGAGCGAAATCGCTAATTCATAAGACCATTTTACAATTTTGACCCAAGTTAGAAGCAGAGCCAATATTCTTAAATGTCGAAAGTCCATATCTCGGTAACTATAAGAGATAATGCAATTTGGCAATCGGCAACGTAATTAGCATGCCGAATATTACTTGGAATGTGAATTACAACGAAATCGCTAATTCATAAGACCATTTTACAATTCTGGCCCAAGTTAGAAGCAGAGCCAATATTGTAAAATGTCGATAGTCCATATCTCGGAAACTATAAGAGATAATGCAATTTGGCCATCGGCGGTGTAATTAGCATGCCGAATATTACTTGGAATGTGAATTACAACGAAATCGCTAATTCATAAGACCATTTTACAATTCTGGCTCAAGTTAGAAGCAGAGCCAATATTGCAAGATGTCGATAGTCCATATCTCGGAAACTATAAGAGATAACGCAATTTGGCTATCGGCAACGTAATTAGCATGCCGAATATTACTTGGAATGTGAATTACAACGAAATCTCTAATTCATAAGACCATTTTACAATTCTGGCTCAAGTTAGAAGCAGAGCCAATATTGCAAGTTGTCGATAGTCCATATCTCGGAAACTATAAGAGATTACGCATTTTGGCAATCGGCAACGTAATTAGCATGCCGAATATTACTTGGAATGTGAATTACAACGAAATCGCTAATTCATAAGACCATTTTACAATTCTGGCCCAAGTTAGAAGCAGAGCCAATATTGCAAGATGTCGATAGTCCATATCTCGGAAACTATAAGAGATAACGCAATTTGGCAATCGGCAACGTAATTAGCATGCCGAATATTACATTTAATGTGAATTACAACGAAATCGCTAATTCATAAGACCATTTTACAATTCTGGCCCAAGTTAGAAGCAGAGCCAATATTGCAAGATGTCGATAGTCCATATCTCGGAAACTATAAGAGATAACGCAATTTGGCAATCGGCAACGTAATTAGCATGCCGAATATTACTTTTAATGTGAATTACAACGAAATCGCTAATTCATAAGACCATTTTACAATTCTGGCCCAAGTTAGAAGCAGAGCCAATATTGTAAAATGTCGATAGTCCATATCTCGGAAACTATAAGAGATAATGCAATTTGGCAATCGGCAGTATAATTAGCATGCCGAATATTACTTGGAATGCGAATTACAACGAAATCGCTAATTCATAAGACCATTTTACAATTCTGGCTTAAGTTAGAAGCAGAACCAATATTGCAAGATATCGATAGTCCATATCTCGGAAACTATAAGAGATAACGCAATTTGGCAATCGGCAACGTAATTAGCATGCCGAATATTACTTGGAATGTGAATTACAACGAAATCGCTAATTCATAAGACCATTTTACAATTCTGGCTCAAGTTAGAAGCAGAGCTAATATTGCAAGATGTCGATAGTTCATATCTCGGAAAGTATAAGAGATAATGCAATTTGGCAATCGGCAACGTAACTAGCATGCCGAATATTACTTGGAATGTGAATTGGAGCGAAATCGCTAATTCATAAGACCATTTTACAATTTTGACCCAAGTTAGAAGCAGAGCCAATATTGCAAGATGTCGATAGTCCATATCTCGGAAACTATAAGAGATAATGCAATTTGGCAATCGGCAACGTAATTAGCATGCCGAATATTACTTGGAATGTGAATTGGAGCGAAATCGCTAATTCATAAGACCATTTTACAGTTTTGACCCAAGTTAGAAGCGGAGCCATTATTGTAAAATGTCGATAGTCCATATCTCGGAAACTATAAGAGTTAACGCAATTTGGCAATCAGCAACGTAATTAGCATGCCGAATATTACTTGGAATGTGAATTACAACGAAATCGCTATTTCATAAGACCAATTTACAATTCTGGCCCAAGTTAGAAACAGAGCCAATATTGCAAAATGTTGATAGTCCATATCTCGGAAACTATAAGAGATAATGCAATTTTGCCATCGGCAGTGTAATTAGCGTGCCGAATATTACTTGGAATGTGAATTACAACGAAATCGTTAATTCATAAGACCATTTCACAATTCTGGCCCAAGTTAGAAGCAGGGCCAATATTGCAAGATGTCGATAGTCCATATCTCGGAAACTATAAGAGATGATGCAATTTGGCAATCGGCAACGTAATTAGCATGCCGAATATTACTTGGAATGTGAATTACAACGAAATCGCTAATTCATAAGACCATTTTACAATTCTGGCTCAAGTTAGAAGCAGAGCCAATATTGCAAGATGTCGATAGTCCATATCTCGGAAACTATAAGAGATAATGCAATTTGGCAATCGGCAACGTAATTAGCATGCCGAATTTTACTTGAAATGTGAATTACAACGAAATCGCTAATTAATAAGACCATTTTACAAATCTGGCCCAAGTTAGAAGCAGAGCCAATATTGTAAAATGTCGATAGTCCATATCTCAGAAACTATAAGAGATAATGCAACTTGGCCATCGGCAGTGTAATTAGCATGCCGAATATTACTTGGAATGTGAATTACAACGAAATCGCTAATTCATAAGACCATTTTACAATTCTGGCCCAAGTTAGAAGCAGAGCCAATATTGCAAGATGTCGATAGTCCATATCTCGGAAACTATAAGAGATAATGCAATTTGGCAATCGGCAACGTAATTAGCATGCCGAATATTACTTGGAATGTTAATTACAACGAAATCGCTAATTCATAAGACCATTTTACAATTCTGGCTCAAGTTAGAAGCAGAGCCAATATTGCAAGATGTCGATAGTCGATATCTCGGAAACTATAAGAGATAATGCAATTTGGCAATTGGCAACGTAATTAGCATGCCGAATATTACTTGGAATGTGAATTACAACGAAATCGCTAATTCATAAGACCATTTTACAATTCTGGCCCAAGTTAGAAGCAGAGCCAATATTGTAAAATGTCGATAGTCCATATCTCGGAAACTATAAGAGATAATGCAATTTGGCCATCCGCAGTGTAATTAGCATGCCGAATATTACTTGGAATGTTAATTACAACGAAATCGCTAATTCATAAGACCATTTTACAATTCTGGCTCAAGTTAGAAGCAGAGCCAATATTGCAAGATGTCGATAGTCCATATCTCGGAAACTATAAGAGATAACGCAATTTGGCAATCGGCAACGTAATTAGCATGCCGAATATTACTTGGAATGTGAATTACAACTAAATCGCTAATTTATAAGACCATTTTACAATTATGGCTCAAGTTAGAAGCAGAGCCAATATTGCAAGTTGTCGATAGTTCATATCTCGGAAATTATAAGATATAATGCAATTTGGCAATCGGCAACGTAATTAGCATGCCGAATATTACTTGGAATGTGAATTGGAGCGAAATCGCTAATTCATAAGACCATTTTACAATTTTGACCCAAGTTAGAAGCAGAGCCAATATTGCAAGATGTCGATAGTCCATATTTCGGAAACTATAAGAGATAATGCAATTTGGCAATCGGCAACGTAATTAGCATGCCGAATATTACTTGGAATGTGAATTGGAGCGAAATCGCTAATTCATAAGACTATTTTACAATTTTGACCCAAGTTAGAAACAGAGCCAATATTGCAAGATGTGGATAGTCCATATCTCGGAAACTATAAGAGATAATGCAATTTTGCCATCGGCAGTGTAATTAGCGTGCCGAATATTACTTGGAATGTGAATTACAACGAAATCGCTAATTCATAAGACCATTTTACAATTCTGGCCCAAGTTAGAAGCAGAGCCAATATTGCAAGATGTCGATAGTCCATATCTCAGAAACTATAAGAGATAACGCAATTTGGCAATCGGCAACGTAATTAGCATGCCGAATAATACTTGGAATGTGAATTACAACGAAATCGCTAATTCATAAGACCATTTTACAATTCTGGCCCAAGTTAGAAGCAGAGCCAATATTGTAAGATGTCGATAGTCCATATCTCGGAAACTATAAGAGATAACGCAATTTGGCAATCGGCAACGTAATTAGCATGCCGAATATTACTTGGAATGTGAATTACAACGAAATCGCTAATTCATAAGACCATTTTACAATTCTGGCCCAAGTTAGAAGCAGAGCCAATATTGCAAGATGTCGATAGTCCATATCTCGGAAACTATAAGAGATAACGCAATTTGGCAATCGGCAACGTAATTAGCATGCCGAATATTACTTGGAATGTGAATTACAACGAAATCGCTAATTCATAAGATCATTTTACAATTCTGGCTCAAGTTAGAAGCAGAGCCAATATTGCAAGATGTCGATAGTCCATATCTCGGAAACTATAAGAGATAATGCAATTTGGCAATTGGCAACGTAATTAGCATGCCGAATATTACTTGGAATGTGAATTACAACGAAATCGCTAATTCATAAGACCATTTTACAATTCTGGCCCAAGTTAGAAGCAGAGCAAATATTGTAAAATGTCGATAGTCCATATCTCGGAAACTATAAGAGATAATGCAATTTGGCCATCCGCAGTGTAATTGGCATGCCGAATATTACTTGGACTGTTAATTACAACGAAATCGCTAATTCATAAGACCATTTTACAATTCTGGCTCAAGTTAGAAGCAGAGCCATTATTGCAAGATGTCGATAGTCCATATCTCGGAAACTATAAGAGATAACGCAATTTGGCAATCGGCAACGTAATTAGCATGCCGAATATTACTTGGAATGTGAATTACAACTAAATCGCTAATTTATAAGACCATTTTACAATTCTGGCTCAAGTTAGAAGCAGAGCCAATATTGCAAGATGTCGATAGTTCATATCTCGGAAACTATAAGATATAATGCAATTTGGCAATCGGTAACGTAATCAGCATGCCGAATATTACTTGGAATGTGAATTGGAGCGAAATCGCTAATTCATAAGACCATTCTACAATTTTGACCCAAGTTAGAAGCAGAGCCAATATTGCAAAGATGTCGATAGTCCATATCTCGGAAACTATAAGAGATAATGCAATTTGGCAATCGGCAACGTAATTAGCATGCCGAATATTACTTGGAATGTGAATTGGAGCGAAATCGCTAATTCATAAGACCATTTTACAATTTTGACCCAAGTTAGAAGCAGAGCCAATATTGCAAGATGTCAATAGTCCATATTTCGAAAACTATAAGAGATAATGCAATTTGGCAATCGGCAACGTAATTAGCATGCCGAATATTACTTGGAATGTGAATTGGAGCGAAATCGCTAATTCATAAGACCATTTTACAATTTTGACCCAAGTTAGAAACAGAGCCAATATTGCAAGATGTGGATAGTCCATATCTCGGAAACTATGAGAGATAATGCAATTTTGCCATCGGCAGTGTAATTAGCGTGCCGAATATTACTTGGAATGTGAATTACAACGAAATCGCTAATTCATAAGACCATTTAACAATTCTGGCCCAAGTTAGAAGCTGAGCCAATATTGCAAGATATCGATAGTCCATATCTCAGAAACTATAAGAGATAACGCAATTTGGCAATCGGCAACGTAATTAGAATGCCGAATATTACTTGGAATGTGAATTACAACGAAATCGCTAATTCATAAGACCATTTTACAATTCTGGCCCAAGTTAGAAGCAGAGCCAATATTGCAAGATGTCGATAGTCCATATCTCGGAAACTATAAGAGATTATGCAATTTGGCAATTGGCAACGTAATTAGCATGCCGAATATTACTTGGAATGTGAATTACAACGAAATCGCTAATTCATAAGACCATTTTACAATTCTGGCCCAAGTTAGAAGCAGAGCCAATATTGTAAAATGTCGATAGTCCATATCTCGGAAACTATAAGAGATAATGCAATTTGGCCATCCGCAGTGTAATTAGCATGCCGAATATTACTTGGAATGTTAATTACAATGAAATCGCTAATTCATAAGACCATTTTACAATTCTGGCTCAAGTTAGAAGCAGAGCCAATATTGCAAGATGTCGATAGTCCATATCTCGGAAACTATAAGATATAATGCAATTTGGCAATCGGCAACGTAATTAGCATGCCGAATATTACTTGGAATGTGAATTGGAGCGAAATCGCTAATTCATAAGACCATTTTACAATTTTGACCCAAGTTAGAAGCAGAGCCAATATTGCAAGATGTCGATAGTCCATATCTCGGAAACTATAAGAGATAATGCAATTTGGCAATCGGCAACGTAATTAGCATGCCGAATATTACTTGGAATGTTAATTACAATGAAATCGCTAATTCATAAGACCATTTTACAATTCTGGCTCAAGTTAGAAGCAGAGCCAATATTGCAAGATGTCGATAGTCCATATCTCGGAAACTATAAGATATAATGCAATTTGGCAATCGGCAACGTAATTAGCATGCCGAATATTACTTGGAATGTGAATTGGAGCGAAATCGCTAATTCATAAGACCATTTTACAATTTTGACCCAAGTTAGAAGCAGAGCCAATATTGCAAGATGTCGATATAACGTAATTAGCATGCCGAATATTACTTGGAATGTGAATTGGAGCGAAATCGCTAATTCATAAGACCATTTTACAATTTTGACCCAAGTTAGAAGCAGAGCCAATATTGCAAGATGTCGATAGTCCATATCTCGGAAACTATAAGAGATAATGCAATTTGGCCATCCGCAGTGTAATTAGCATGCCGAATATTACTTGGAATGTTAATTACAATGAAATCGCTAATTCATAAGACCATTTTACAATTCTGGCTCAAGTTAGAAGCAGAGCCAATATTGCAAGATGTCGATAGTCCATATCTCGGAAACTATAAGATATAATGCAATTTGGCAATCGGCAACGTAATTAGCATGCCGAATATTACTTGGAATGTGAATTGGAGCGAAATCGCTAATTCATAAGACCATTTTACAATTTTGACCCAAGTTAGAAGCAGAGCCAATATTGCAAGATGTCGATAGTCCATATCTCGGAAACTATAAGAGATAATGCAATTTGGCAATCGGCAACGTAATTAGCATGCCGAATATTACTTGGAATGTGAATTACAACGAAATCGCTAATTCATAAGATCATTTTACAATTCAGGCTCAAGTTAGAAGCAGAGCCAGTATTGCAAGATGTCGATAGTCCATATCTCGGAAACTATAAGAGATAATGCAATTTGGCAATCGCCAACGTAATTAGCATGCCGAATATTAATTGGAATGTGAATTGGAGCGAAATCGCTAATTCATAAGACCATTTTACAATTTTGACCCAAGTTAGAAGCAGAGCCAATATTGTAAAATGTCGATAGTCCATATCTCGGAAACTATAAGAGATAATGCAATTTGGCCATCGGCAGTGTAATTAGCATGCCGAATATTACTTGGAATGTGAATTACAACGAAATCGCTAATTCATAAGACCATTTTACAATTCTGGCTCAAGTTAGAAGCAGAGCCAATATTGCAAGATGTCGATAGTCCATATCTCGGAAACTATAAGAGTTAACGCAATTTGGCAATCGGCAACGTAATTAGAATGCCGAATATTACTTGGAATGTGAATTACAACGAAATCGCTAATTCATAAGACCATTTTACAATTCTGGCCCAAGTTAGAAGCAGAGCCAATATTGCAAGATGTCGATAGTCCATATCTCGGAAACTATAAGAGATGATGCAATTTGGCAATTGGCAACGTAATTAGCATGCCGAATATTACTTGGAATGTGAATTACAACGAAATCGCTAATTCATAAGACCATTTTACAATTCTGGCCCAAGTTAGAAGCAGAGCCAATATTGTAAAATGTCGATAGTCCATATCTCGGAAACTATAAGAGATAATGCAATTTGGCCATCCGCAGTGTAATTAGCATGCCGAATATTACTTGGAATGTTAATTACAATGAAATCGCTAATTCATAAGACCATTTTACAATTCTGGCTCAAGTTAGAAGCAGAGCCAATATTGCAAGATGTCGATAGTCCATATCTCGGAAACTATAAGATATAATGCAATTTGGCAATCGGCAACGTAATTAGCATGCCGAATATTACTTGGAATGTGAATTGGAGCGAAATCGCTAATTCATAAGACCATTTTACAATTTTGACCCAAGTTAGAAGCAGAGCCAATATTGCAAGATGTCGATAGTCCATATCTCGGAAACTATAAGAGATAATGCAATTTGGCAATCGGCAACGTAATTAGCATGCCGAATATTACTTGGAATGTGAATTACAACGAAATCGCTAATTCATAAGATCATTTTACAATTCAGGCTCAAGTTAGAAGCAGAGCCAGTATTGCAAGATGTCGATAGTCCATATCTCGGAAACTATAAGAGATAATGCAATTTGGCAATCGCCAACGTAATTAGCATGCCGAATATTAATTGGAATGTGAATTGGAGCGAAATCGCTAATTCATAAGACCATTTTACAATTTTGACCCAAGTTAGAAGCAGAGCCAATATTGCAAGATGTCGATAGTCCATATCTCAGAAACTATAAGAGATAACGCAATTTGGCAATCGGCAACGTAATTAGCATGCCGAATAATACTTGGAATATGAATTACAACGAAATCGCTAATTCATAAGACCATTTTACAATTCTGGCCCAAGTTAGAAGCAGAGCCAATATTGTAAGATGTCGATAGTCCATATCTCGGAAACTATAAGAGATAATGCAATTTGGCAATCGGCGACGTAATTAGCATGCCGAATATTACTTGGAATGTGAATTACAACGAAATCGCTAATTCATAAGACCATTTTACAATTCTGGCCCAAGTTAGAAGCAGAGCCAATATTGCAAGATGTCGATAGTCCATATATCGGAAACTATAAGAGATAACGCAATTTGGCAATCGGCAACGTAATTAGCATGCCGAATATTACTTGGAATGTGAATTACAACGAAATCGCTAATTCATAAGACCATTTTACAATTCTGGCTCAAGTTAGAAGCAGAGCCAATATTGCAAGATGTCGATAGTCCATATCTCGGAAACTATAAGAGATAATGCAATTTGGCAATTGGCAACGTAATTAGCATGCCGAATATTACTTGGAATGTGAATTACAACGAAATCGCTAATTCATAAGACCATTTTACAATTCTGGCCCAAGTTAGAAGCAGAGCAAATATTATAAAATGTCGATAGTCCATATCTCGGAAACTATAAGAGATAATGCAATTTGGCCATCCGCAGTGTAATTGGCATGCCGAATATTACTTGGACTGTTAATTACAACGAAATCGCTAATTCATAAGACCATTTTACAATTCTGGCTCAATTTAGAAGCAGAGCCATTATTGCAAGATGTCGATAGTCCATATCTCGGAAACTATAAGAGATAACGCAATTTGGCAATCGGCAACGTAATTAGCATGCCGAATATTACTTGGAATGTGAATTACAACTAAATCGCTAATTTATAAGACCATTTTACAATTCTGGCTCAAGTTAGAAGCAGAGCCAATATTGCAAGATGTCGATAGTTCATATCTCGGAAACTATAAGATATAATGCAATTTGGCAATCGGTAACGTAATCAGCATGCCGAATATTACTTGGAATGTGAATTGGAGCGAAATCGCTAATTCATAAGACCATTCTACAATTTTGACCCAAGTTAGAAGCAGAGCCAATATTGCAAGATGTCGATAGTCCATATCTCGGAAACTATAAGAGATAATGCAATTTGGCAATCGCCAACGTAATTAGCATGCCGAATATTAATTGGAATGTGAATTGGAGCGAAATCGCTAATTAATAAGACCATTTTACAATTTTGACCCAAGTTAGAAGCAGAGCCAATATTGTAAAATGTCGATAGTCCATATCTCGGAAACTATAAGAGATAATGCAATTTGGCCATCGGCAGTGTAATTAGCATGCCGAATATTACTTGGAATGTGAATTACAACGAAATCGCTAATTCATAAGACCATTTTACAATTCTGGCTCAAGTTAGAAGCAGAGCCAATATTGCAAGATGTCGATAGTCCATATCTCGGAAACTATAAGAGTTAACGCAATTTGGCAATCGGCAACGTAATTAGCATGCCGAATATTACTTGGAATGTGAATTACAACGAAATCGCTAGTTCATAAGACCAATTTACAATTCTGGCCCAAGTTAGAAACAGAGCCAATATTGCAAGATGTGGATAGTACATATCTCGGAAACTATAAGAGATAATGCAATTTTGCCATCGGCAGTGTAATTAGCGTGCCGAATATTACTTGGAATGTGAATTACAACGAAATCGCTAATTCATAAGATCATTTTACAATTCTGGCCCAAGTTAGAAGCAGAGCCAATATTGCAAAGATGTCGATAGTCCATATCTCGGAAACTATAAGAGATAATGCAATTTGGCAATCGGCAACGTAATTAGCATGCCGAATATTACTTGGAATGTGAATTGGAGCGAAATCGCTAATTCATAAGACCATTTTACAATTTTGACCCAAGTTAGAAACAGAGCCAAAATTGCAAGATGTGGATAGTCCATATCTCGGAAACTATGAGAGATAATGCAATTTTGCCATCGGCAGTGTAATTAGCGTGCCGAATATTACTTGGAATGTGAATTACAACGAAATCGCTAATTCATAAGACCATTTTACAATTCTGGCCCAAGTTAGAAGCAGAGCCAATATTGCAAGATGTCAATAGTCCATATTTCGAAAACTATAAGAGATAATGCAATTTGGCAATCGGCAACGTAATTAGCATGCCGAATATTACTTGGAATGTGAATTGGAGCAAAATCGCTAATTCATAAGACCATTTTACAATTTTGACCCAAGTTAGAAACAGAGCCAATATTGCAAGATGTGGATAGTCCATATCTCGGAAACTATGAGAGATAATGCAATTTTGCCATCGGCAGTGTAATTAGCGTGCCGAATATTACTTGGAATGTGAATTACAACGAAATCGCTAATTCATAAGACCATTTTACAATTCTGGCCCAAGTTAGAAGCTGAGCCAATATTGCAAGATGTCGATAGTCCATATCTCAGAAACTATAAGAGATAACGCAATTTGGCAATCGGCAACGTAATTAGAATGCCGAATATTACTTGGAATGTGAATTACAACGAAATCGCTAATTCATAAGACCATTTTACAATTCTGGCCCAAGTTAGAAGCAGAGACAATATTGCAAGATGTCGATAGACCATATCTCGGAAACTATAAGAGATGATGCAATTTGGCAATTGGCAACGTAATTAGCATGCCGAATATTACTTGGAATGTGAATTACAACGAAATCGCTAATTCATAAGACCATTTTACAATTCTGGCCCAAGTTAGAAGCAGAGCCAATATTGTAAAATGTCGATAGTCCATATCTCGGAAACTATAAGAGATAATGCAATTTGGCCATCCGCAGTGTAATTAGCATGCCGAATATTACTTGGAATGTTAATTACAATGAAATCGCTAATTCATAAGACCATTTTACAATTCTGGCTCAAGTTAGAAGCAGAGCCAATATTGCAAGATGTCGATAGTCCATATCTCGGAAACTATAAGATATAATGCAATTTGGCAATCGGCAACGTAATTAGCATGCCGAATATTACTTGGAATGTGAATTGGAGCGAAATCGCTAATTCATAAGACCATTTTACAATTTTGACCCAAGTTAGAAGCAGAGCCAATATTGCAAGATGTCGATAGTCCATATCTCGGAAACTATAAGAGATAATGCAATTTGGCAATCGGCAACGTAATTAGCATGCCGAATATTACTTGGAATGTGAATTACAACGAAATCGCTAATTCATAAGATCATTTTACAATTCAGGCTCAAGTTAGAAGCAGAGCCAGTATTGCAAGATGTCGATAGTCCATATCTCGGAAACTATAAGAGATAATGCAATTTGGCAATCGCCAACGTAATTAGCATGCCGAATATTAATTGGAATGTGAATTGGAGCGAAATCGCTAATTCATAAGACCATTTTACAATTTTGACCCAAGTTAGAAGCAGAGCCAATATTGTAAAATGTCGATAGTCCATATCTCGGAAACTATAAGAGATAATGCAATTTGGCCATCGGCAGTGTAATTAGCATGCCGAATATTACTTGGAATGTGAATTACAACGAAATCGCTAATTCATAAGACCATTTTACAATTCTGGCTCAAGTTAGAAGCAGAGCCAATATTGCAAGATGTCGATAGTCCATATCTCGGAAACTATAAGAGTTAACGCAATTTGGCAATCGGCAACGTAATTAGCATGCCGAATATTACTTGGAATGTGAATTACAACGAAATCGCTAATTCATAAGACCAATTTACAATTCTGGCCCAAGTTAGAAACAGAGCCAATATTGCAAGATGTGGATAGTCCATATCTCGGAAACTATAAGAGATAATGCAATTTTGCCATCGGCAATGTAATTAGCGTGCCGAATATTATTTGGAATGTGAATTACAACGAAATCGCTAATTCATAAGACCATTTTACAATTCTGGCCCAAGTTAGAAGCAGAGCCAATATTGCAAGATGTCGATAGTCCATATCTCGGAAACTATAAGAGATAATGCAATTTGGCAATCGGTAACGTAATAAGCATGCCGAATATTACTTGGAATGTGAATTGGAGCGAAATCGCTAATTCATAAGACCATTTTACAATTTTGACCCAAGTTAGAAGCAGAGCCAATATTGCAAGATGTCGATAGTCCATATTTCGGAAACTATAAGAGATAATGCAATTTGGTAATCGGCAACGTAATTAGTATGCCGAATATTACTTGGAATGTGAATTGGAGCGAAATCGCTAATTCATAAGACCATTTTACAATTTTGACCCAAGTTAGAAGCAGAGCCAATATTGTAAAATGTCGATAGTCCATATCTCGGACACTATAAGAGATAATGCAATTTGGATATCGGCAGTGTAATTAGCATGCCGAATATTACTTGGAATGTGAATTACAACGAAATCGCTAATTCATAAGACCATTTTACAATTTTGGCTCAAGTTAGAAGCAGAGCCAATATTGCAAGATGTCGATAGTCCATATCTCGGAAACTATAAGAGATAACGCAATTTGGCAATCGGCAACGTAATTAGCATGCCGAATATTACTTGGAATGTGAATTACAACGAAATCGCTAATTCATAAGACCATTTAACAATTCTGGCTCAAGTTAAAAGCAGAGCCAATATTGCAAGATGTCGATAGTCTATATCTCGGAACTATAAGAGATAAAGCAATTTGGCAATCGGCAACGTAATTAGCATGCCGAATATTACTTGGAATGTGAATTACAACGAAATCGCTAATTCATAAGACCATTTTACAATTCTGGCCCAAGTTAGAAGCAGAGCCGATATTGCAAGATGTCGATAGTCCATATCTCGGAAACTATAAGAGATAATGCAATTTGCCAATCGGCAACGTAATTAGCATGCCGAATATTACTTGGAATATGAATTGGAGCGAAATCGCTAATTCATAAGACCATTTTACAATTTTGACCCAAGTTAGAAGCAGAGCCAATATTGTAAAATGTCGCTAGTCCATATCTCGGAAACTATAAGAGATAATGCAATTTGGCCATCGGCAGTGTAATTAGCATGCCGAATATTACTTGGAATGTGAATTACAACGAAATCGCTAATTCATAAGACCATTTTACAATTCTGGCTCAAGTTAGAAGCAGAGCCAATATTGCAAGATGTCGATAGTCCATATCTCGGAAACTATAAGAGATAACGCAATTTGGCAATCGGCAACGTAATTAGCATGCCGAATATTACTTGGAATGTGAATTACAACGAAATCGCTAATTCATAAGACCATTTTACAATTCTCGCTCAAGTTAGAAGCAGAGCCAATATTGCAAGATGTCGATAGTCCATATCTCGGAAACTATAAGAGATAACGCAATTTGGCAATCGGCAACGTAATTAGCATGCCGAACATTACTTGGAATGTGAATTACAACGAAATCGCTAATTCATAAGACCATTTTACAATTCTGGCTCAAGTTAAAAGCAGAGCCAATATTGCAAGATGTCGATAGTCTATATCACGGAAACTATAAGAGATAACGCAATTTGGCAATCGGCAACGTAATTAGC
The DNA here is from genome assembly GCF_030347505.1 of Rhynchophorus ferrugineus. Taxonomy (NCBI): domain Eukaryota; kingdom Metazoa; phylum Arthropoda; class Insecta; order Coleoptera; family Curculionidae; genus Rhynchophorus; species Rhynchophorus ferrugineus. The sequence continues at coordinate 21,753,202 of NW_027472586.1, read as the reverse complement.
ATGCCGAATATTACTTGGAATGTGAATTACAACGAAATCGCTAATTCATAAGACCATTTTACAATTCTGGCTCAAGTTAGAAGCAGAGCCAATATTGCAAGATGTCGATAGTCCATATCTCGGAAACTATAAGAGATAACGCAATTTGGCAATCGGCAACGTAATTAGCATGCCGAATATTACTTGGAATGTGAATTACAACGAAATCGCTAATTCATAAGACCATTTTACAATTCTCGCTAAAGTTAGAAGCAGAGCCAATATTGCAAGATGTCGATAGTCCATATCTCGGAAACTATAAGAGATAACGCAATTTGGCAATCGGCAACGTAATTAGCATGCCGAATATTACTTGCAATGTGAATTACAACGAAATCGCTAATTCATAAGACCATTTTACATTTTTGGCCCTAGTTAGAAGCAGAGCCAATATTGCAAGATGTCGATAGTCCATATCTCGGAAACTATGAGAGATAATGCAATTTGGCAATCGGCAACGTAATTAGCATGCCGAATATTACTTGGAATGTGAATTGGAGCAAAATCGCTAACTCATAAGACAATTTTACAATTCTGGCTCAAGTTAGAAGCAGAGCCAATATTGTAAAATGTCGATAGTCCATATCTCGGAAACTATAAGAGATAATGCAATTTGGCCATCGGCAGTGTAATTAGCATGCCGAATATTACTTGGAATGTGAATTACAACGAAATCGCTAATTCATAAGACCATTTTACAATTCTGGCTCAAGTTAGAAGCAGAGCCAATATTGCAAGATGTCGATAGTCCATATCTCGGAAACTATAAGAGATAACGCAATTTGGCAATCGGCAACGTAATTAGCATGCCGAATATTACTTGGAATGTGAATTACAACGAAATCGCTAATTCATAAGACCATTTTACAATTCTCGCTCAAGTTAGAAGCAGAGCCAATATTGCAAGATGTCGATAGTCCATATCTCGGAAACTATAAGAGATAACGCAATTTGGCAATCGGCAACGTAATTAGCATGCCGAATATTACTTGGAATGTGAATTACAACGAAATCGCTAATTCATAAGACCATTTTACAATTCTGGCTCAAGTTAAAAGCAGAGCCAATATTGCAAGATGTCGATAGTCTATATCACGGAAACTATAAGAGATAACGCAATTTGGCAATCGGCAACGTAATTAGCATGCCGAATATTACTTGGAATGTGAATTACAACGAAATCGCTAATTCATAAGACCATTTTACAATTTTGACCCAAGTTAGAAGCAGAGCCAATATTGTAAAATGTCGATAGTCCATATCTCGGAAACTATAAGAGATAATGCAATTTGGCCATCGGCAGTGTAATTAGCATGCCGAATATTACTTGGAATGTGAATTACAACGAAATCGCTAATTCATAAGACCATTTTACAATTCTGGCTCAAGTTAGAAGCAGAGCCAATATTGCAAGATGTCGATAGTCCATATCTCGGAAACTATAAGAGTTAACGCAATTTGGCAATCGGCAACGTAATTAGCATGCCGAATATTACTTGGAATGTGAATTACAACGAAATCGCTAATTCATAAGACCAATTTACAATTCTGGCCCAAGTTAGAAACAGAGCCAATATTGCAAGATGTGGATAGTCCATATCTCGGAAACTATAAGAGATAATGCAATTTTGCCATCGGCAATGTAATTAGCGTGCCGAATATTATTTGGAATGTGAATTACAACGAAATCGCTAATTCATAAGACCATTTTACAATTCTGGCCCAAGTTAGAAGCAGAGCCAATATTGCAAGATGTCGATAGTCCATATCTCGGAAACTATAAGAGATAATGCAATTTGGCAATCGGTAACGTAATAAGCATGCCGAATATTACTTGGAATGTGAATTGGAGCGAAATCGCTAATTCATAAGACCATTTTACAATTTTGACCCAAGTTAGAAGCAGAGCCAATATTGCAAGATGTCGATAGTCCATATTTCGGAAACTATAAGAGATAATGCAATTTGGCAATCGGCAACGTAATTAGTATGCCGAATATTACTTGGAATGTGAATTGGAGCGAAATCGCTAATTCATAAGACCATTTTACAATTTTGACCCAAGTTAGAAGCAGAGCCAATATTGTAAAATGTCGATAGTCCATATCTCGGAAACTATAAGAGATAATGCAATTTGGCAATCGGCAACGTAATTAGCATGCCGAATATTACTTGGAATGTGAATTACAACGAAATAGCTAATTCATAAGACCATTTTACAATTCTGGCCCAAATTAGAAGCAGAGCCAATATTGTAAAATGTCGATAGTCCATATCTCGGACACTATAAGAGATAATGCAATTTGGCCATCGGCAGTGTAATTAGCATGCCGAATATTACTTGGAATGTGAATTACAACGAAATCGCTAATTCATAAGACCATTTTACAATTTTGGCTCAAGTTAGAAGCAGAGCCAATATTGCAAGATGTCGATAGTCCATATCTCGGAAACTATAAGAGATAACGCAATTTGGCAATCGGCAACGTAATTAGCATGCCGAATATTACTTGGAATGTGAATTACAACGAAATCGCTAATTCATAAGACCATTTAACAATTCTGGCTCAAGTTAAAAGCAGAGCCAATATTGCAAGATGTCGATAGTCTATATCTCGGAACTATAAGAGATAACGCAATTTGGCAATCGGCAACGTAATTAGCATGCCGAATATTACTTGGAATGTGAATTACAACGAAATCGCTAATTCATAAGACCATTTTACAATTCTGGCCCAAGTTAGAAGCAGAGCCGATATTGCAAGATGTCGATAGTCCATATCTCGGAAACTATAAGAGATTATGCAATTTGCCAATCGGCAACGTAATTAGCATGCCGAATATTACTTGGAATATGAATTGGAGCGAAATCGCTAATTCATAAGACCATTTTACAATTTTGACCCAAGTTAGAAGCAGAGCCAATATTGTAAAATGTCGATAGTCCATATCTCGGAAACTATAAGAGATAATGCAATTTGGCCATCGGCAGTGTAACTAGCATGCCGAATATTACTTGGAATGTGAATTACAACGAAATCGCTAATTCATAAGACCATTTTACAATTCTGGCTCAAGTTAGAAGCAGAGCCAATATTGCAAGATGTCGATAGTCCATATCTCGGAAACTATAAGAGATAACGCAATTTGGCAATCGGCAACGTAATTAGCATGCCGAATATTACTTGGAATGTGAATTACAACGAAATCGCTAATTCATAAGACCATTTTACAATTCTCGCTCAAGTTAGAAGCAGAGCCAATATTGCAAGATGTCGATAGTCCATATCTCGGAAACTATAAGAGATAACGCAATTTGGCAATCGGCAACGTAATTAGCATGCCGAATATTACTTGGAATGTGAATTACAACGAAATCGCTAATTCATAAGACCATTTTACAATTCTGGCTCAAGTTAAAAGCAGAGCCAATATTGCAAGATGTCGATAGTCTATATCACGGAAACTATAAGAGATAACGCAATTTGGCAATCGGCAACGTAATTAGCATGCCGAATATTACTTGGAATGTGAATTACAACGAAATCGCTAATTCATAAGACCATTTTACAATTCTGGCTCAAGTTAGAAGCAGAGCCAATATTGCAAGATGTCGATAGTCCATATCTCGGAAACTATAAGAGATAACGCAATTTGGCAATCGGCAACGTAATTAGCATGCCGAATATTACTTGGAATGTGAATTACAACGAAATCGCTAATTCATAAGACCATTTTACAATTCTCGCTCAAGTTAGAAGCAGAGCCAATATTGCAAGATGTCGATAGTCCATATCTCGGAAACTATAAGAGATAACGCAATTTGGCAATCGGCAACGTAATTAGCATGCCGAATATTACTTGGAATGTGAATTACAACGAAATCGCTAATTCATAAGACCATTTTACATTTTTGGCCCTAGTTAGAAGCAGAGCCAATATTGCAAGATGTCGATAGTCCATATCTCGGAAACTATGAGAGATAATGCAATTTGGCAATCGGCAACGTAATTAGCATGCCGAATATTACTTGGAATGTGAATTGGAGCAAAATCGCTAACTCATAAGACAATTTTACAATTCTGGCTCAAGTTAGAAGCAGAGCCAATATTGTAAAATGTCGATAGTCCATATCTCGGAAACTATAAGAGATAATGCAATTTGGCCATCGGCAGTGTAATTAGCATGCCGAATATTACTTGGAATGTGAATTACAACGAAATCGCTAATTCATAAGACCATTTTACAATTCTGGCTCAAGTTAGAAGCAGAGCCAATATTGCAAGATGTCGATAGTCCATATCTCGGAAACTATAAGAGATAACGCAATTTGGCAATCGGCAACGTAATCAGCATGCCGAATATTACTTGGAATGTGAATTACAACGAAATCGCTAATTCATAAGACCATTTTACAATTCTCGCTCAAGTTAGAAGCAGAGCCAATATTGCAAGATGTCGATAGTCCATATCTCGGAAACTATAAGAGATAACGCAATTTGGCAATCGGCAACGTAATTAGCATGCCGAATATTACTTGGAATGTGAATTACAACGAAATCGCTAATTCATAAGACCATTTTACAATTCTGGCTCAAGTTAAAAGCAGAGCCAATATTGCAAGATGTCGATAGTCTATATCACGGAAACTATAAGAGATAACGCAATTTGGCAATCGGCAACGTAATTAGCATGCCGAATATTACTTGGAATGTGAATTACAACGAAATCGCTAATTCATAAGACCATTTTACAATTTTGGCCCTAGTTAGAAGCAGAGCCAATATTGCAAGATGTCGATAGTCCATATCTCGGAAACTATGAGAGATAATGCAATTTGGCAATCGGCAACGTAATTAGCATGCCGAATATTACTTGGAATGTGAATTGGAGCAAAATCGCTAACTCATAAGACAATTTTACAATTCTGGCTCAAGTTAGAAGCAGAGCCAATATTGCAAGATGTCGATAGTCCATATCTCGGAAACTATAAGAGATAACGCAATTTGGCAATCGGCAACGTAACTAGCAAGCCGAATATTACTTGGAATGTGAATTACAACGAAATCGCTAATTCATAAGACCATTTTACAATTCTGGCCCAAGTTAGAAGCAGAGCCAATATTGCAAGATGTCGATAGTCCATATCTCCAAAACTATAAGAGATAATGCAATTTGGCAATCGGCAACGTAATTAGCATGCCGAATATTACTTGGAGCAAAATCGCTAATTCATAAGACCATTTTACAATTCTGGCTCAAGTTAGAAGCAGAGCCAATATTGTAAAATGTCGATAGTCCATATCTCGGAAACTATAAGAAATAATGCAATTTGGCAATCGGCAACGTAATTAGCATGCCGAATATTACTTGGAATGTGAATTACAACGAAATCGCTAATTAATAAGACCATTTTACAATTCTGGCCCGAGTTAGAAGCAGAGCCAATATTGCAAGATGTCGACAGTCCATATCTTGGAAACTATAAGAGATAATGCAATTTGGCAATCGGCAACGTAATTAGCATGCCGAATATTACTTGGAATGTGAATTGGAGCAAAATCGCTAATTCATAAGACCATTTTACAATTCTGGCTCAAGTTAGAAGCAGAGCCAATATTGCAAGATGTCGATAGTCCATATCTCGGAAACTATAAGAGATAACGCAATTTGGCAATCGGCAACGTAATTAGCATGCCGAATATTACTTGGAATGTGAATTACAACGAAATCGCTAATTCATAAGACCGTTTTACAATTCTGGCCCAAGTTAGAAGCAGAGCCAATATTGCAAGATGTCGATAGTCCATATCTCGAATACTATAAGAGATAATGCAACTTGGTAATCGGCAACGTAATTAGCATGGCGAATATTACTTGGAATGTGAATTGGAGCAATATCGCTAATTCATAAGACCATTTTACAATTCTGGCTCAAGTTAGAAGCAGAGCCAATATTGCAAGATGTCGATAGTATATATCTCGGAAACTATAAGAGATAATGCAATTTGGCAATCGGCAACGTAATTAGCATGCCGAATATTACTAGGAATGTGAATTAGAACGAAATCGCTAATTCATAAGACCGTTTTACAATTCTGGCCCAAGTTAGAAGCAGAGCCAATATTGCAAGATGTCGATAGTCCATATCTCGGAAACTATAAGAGATAACGCAACTTGGCAATCGGCAACGTAATTAGCATGCCGAATATGACTTTCAATGTGAATTACAACGGAATCGCTAACTCATAAGACCATTTTACAATTCTGGCCCAAGTTAGAAGCAGAGCCAATATTGCAAGATGTCGATAGTCCATATCTCGGAAACTATAAGAGATAATGCAATTTGGCAATCGCCAACGTAATTAGCATGCCGAATATTACTTGGAATGTGAATTGGAGCGAAATCGCTAATTCATAAGACCATTTTACAATTTTGACCCAAGTTAGAAGCAGAGCCAATATTGCAAGATGTCGATAGTCCATATTTCGGAAACTATAAGAGATAATGCAATTTGGTAATCGGCAACGTAATTAGTATGCCGAATATTACTTGGAATGTGAATTGGAGCGAAATCGCTAATTCATAAGACCATTTTACAATTTTGACCCAAGTTAGAAGCAGAGCCAATATTGTAAAATGTCGATAGTCCATATCTCGGACACTATAAGAGATAATGCAATTTGGCCATCGGCAGTGTAATTAGCATGCCGAATATTACTTGGAATGTGAATTACAACGAAATCGCTAATTCATAAGACCATTTTACAATTTTGGCTCAAGTTAGAAGCAGAGCCAATATTGCAAGATGTCGATAGTCCATATCTCGGAAACTATAAGAGATAACGCAATTTGGCAATCGGCAACGTAATTAGCATGCCGAATATTACTTGGAATGTGAATTACAACGAAATCGCTAATTCATAAGACCATTTAACAATTTTGGCTCAAGTTAAAAGCAGAGCCAATATTGCAAGATGTCGATAGTCTATATCTCGGAACTATAAGAGATAACGCAATTTGGCAATCGGCAACGTAATTAGCATGCCGAATATTACTTGGAATGTGAATTACAACGAAATCGCTAATTCATAAGACCATTTTACAATTCTGGCCCAAGTTAGAAGCAGAGCCGATATTGCAAGATGTCGATAGTCCATATCTCGGAAACTATAAGAGATAATGCAATTTGCCAATCGGCAACGTAATTAGCATGCCGAATATTACTTGGAATATGAATTGGAGCGAAATCGCTAATTCATAAGACCATTTTACAATTTTGACCCAAGTTAGAAGCAGAGCCAATATTGTAAAATGTCGATAGTCCATATCTCGGAAACTATAAGAGATAATGCAATTTGGCCATCGGCAGTGTAATTAGCATGCCGAATATTACTTGGAATGTGAATTACAACGAAATCGCTAATTCATAAGACCATTTTACAATTCTGGCTCAAGTTAGAAGCAGAGCCAATATTGCAAGATGTCGATAGTCCATATCTCGGAAACTATAAGAGATAACGCAATTTGGCAATCGGCAACGTAATTAGCATGCCGAATATTACTTGGAATGTGAATTACAACGAAATCGCTAATTCATAAGACCATTTTACAATTCTCGCTCAAGTTAGAAGCAGAGCCAATATTGCAAGATGTCGATAGTCCATATCTCGGAAACTATAAGAGATAACGCAATTTGGCAATCGGCAACGTAATTAGCATGCCGAATATTACTTGGAATGTGAATTACAACGAAATCGCTAATTCATAAGACCATTTTACAATTCTGGCTCAAGTTAAAAGCAGAGCCAATATTGCAAGATGTCGATAGTCTATATCACGGAAACTATAAGAGATAACGCAATTTGGCAATCGGCAACGTAATTAGCATGCCGAATATTACTTGGAATGTGAATTACAACGAAATCGCTAATTCATAAGACCATTTTACAATTCTGGCTCAAGTTAGAAGCAGAGCCAATATTGCAAGATGTCGATAGTCCATATCTCGGAAACTATAAGAGATAACGCAATTTGGCAATCGGCAACGTAATTAGCATGCCGAATATTACTTGGAATGTGAATTACAACGAAATCGCTAATTCATAAGACCATTTTACAATTCTCGCTCAAGTTAGAAGCAGAGCCAATATTGCAAGATGTCGATAGTCCGTATCTCGGAAACTATAAGAGATAACGCAATTTGGCAATCGGCAACGTAATTAGCATGGCGAATATTACTTGGAATGTGAATTACAACGAAATCGCTAATTCATAAGACCATTTTACATTTTTGGCCCTAGTTAGAAGCAGAGCCAATATTGCAAGATGTCGATAGTCCATATCTCGGAAACTATGAGAGATAATGCAATTTGGCAATCGGCAACGTAATTAGCATGCCGAATATTAGTTGGAATGTGAATTGGAGCAAAATCGCTAACTCATAAGACAATTTTACAATTCTGGCTCAAGTTAGAAGCAGAGCCAATATTGTAAAATGTCGATAGTCCATATCTCGGAAACTATAAGAGATAATGCAATTTGGCCATCGGCAGTGTAATTAGCATGCCGAATATTACTTGGAATGTGAATTACAACGAAATCGCTAATTCATAAGACCATTTTACAATTCTGGCTCAAGTTAGAAGCAGAGCCAATATTGCAAGATGTCGATAGTCCATATCTCGGAAACTATAAGAGATAACGCAATTTGGCAATCGGCAACGTAATTAGCATGCCGAATATTACTTGGAATGTGAATTACAACGAAATCGCTAATTCATAAGACCATTTTACAATTCTCGCTCAAGTTAGAAGCAGAGCCAATATTGCAAGATGTCGATAGTCCATATCTCGGAAACTATAAGAGATAACGCAATTTGGCAATCGGCAACGTAATTAGCATGCCGAATATTACTTGGAATGTGAATTACAACGAAATCGCTAATTCATAAGACCATTTTACAATTCTGGCTCAAGTTAAAAGCAGAGCCAATATTGCAAGATGTCGATAGTCTATATCACGGAAACTATAAGAGATAACGCAATTTGGCAATCGGCAACGTAATTAGCATGCCGAATATTACTTGGAATGTGAATTACAACGAAATCGCTAATTCATAAGACCATTTTACAATTTTGGCCCTAGTTAGAAGCAGAGCCAATACTGCAAGATGTCGATAGTCCATATCTCGGAAACTATGAGAGATAATGCAATTTGGCAATCGGCAACGTAATTAGCATGCCGAATATTACTTGGAATGTGAATTGGAGCAAAATCGCTAACTCATAAGACAATTTTACAATTCTGGCTCAAGTTAGAAGCAGAGCCAATATTGCAAGATGTCGATAGTCCATATCTCGGAAACTATAAGAGATAACGCAATTTGGCAATCGGCAACGTAACTAGCAAGCCGAATATTACTTGGAATGTGAATTACAACGAAATCGCTAATTCATAAGACCATTTTACAATTCTGGCCCAAGTTAGAAGCAGAGCCAATATTGCAAGATGTCGATAGTCCATATCTCGGAAACTATAAGAGATAATGCAATTTGGCAATCGCCAACGTAATTAGCATGCCGAATATTAATTGGAATGTGAATTGGAGCGAAATCGCTAATTCATAAGACCATTTTACAATTTTGACCCAAGTTAGAAGCAGAGCCAATATTGTAAAATGTCGATAGTCCATATCTCGGAAACTATAAGAGATAATGCAATTTGGCCATCGGCAGTGTAATTAGCATGCCGAATATTACTTGGAATGTGAATTACAACGAAATCGCTAATTCATAAGACCATTTTACAATTCTGGCTCAAGTTAGAAGCAGAGCCAATATTGCAAGATGTCGATAGTCCATATCTCGGAAACTATAAGAGTTAACGCAATTTGGCAATCGGCAACGTAATTAGCATGCCGAATATTACTTGGAATGTGAATTACAACGAAATCGCTAATTCATAAGACCATTTTACAATTCTGGCCCAAGTTAGAAACAGAGCCAATATTGCAAGATGTTTATAGTCCATATCTCGGAAACTATAAGAGATAATGCAATTTTGCCATCGGCAATGTAATTAGCGTGCCGAATATTATTTGGAATGTGAATTACAACGAAATCGCTAATTCATAAGACCATTTTACAATTCTGGCCCAAGTTAGAAGCAGAGCCAATATTGCAAGATGTCGATAGTCCATATCTCGGAAACTATAAGAGATAATGCAATTTGGCAATCGGTAACGTAATAAGCATGCCGAATATTACTTGGAATGTGAATTGGAGCGAAATCGCTAATTCATAAGACCATTTTACAATTTTGACCCAAGTTAGAAGCAGAGCCAATATTGCAAGATGTCGATAGTCCATATTTCGGAAACTATAAGAGATAATGCAATTTGGTAATCGGCAACGTAATTAGTATGCCGAATATTACTTGGAATGTGAATTGGAGCGAAATCGCTAATTCATAAGACCATTTTACAATTTTGACCCAAGTTAGAAGCAGAGCCAATATTGTAAAATGTCGATAGTCCATATCTCGGAAACTATAAGAGATAATGCAATTTGGCAATCGGCAACGTAATTAGCATGCCGAATATTACTTGGAATGTGAATTACAACGAAATAGCTAATTCATAAGACCATTTTACAATTCTGGCCCAAATTAGAAGCAGAGCCAATATTGTAAAATGTCGATAGTCCATATCTCGGACACTATAAGAGATAATGCAATTTGGCCATCGGCAGTGTAATTAGCATGCCGAATATTACTTGGAATGTGAATTACAACGAAATCGCTAATTCATAAGACCATTTTACAATTTTGGCTCAAGTTAGAAGCAGAGCCAATATTGCAAGATGTCGATAGTCCATATCTCGGAAACTATAAGAGATAACGCAATTTGGCAATCGGCAACGTAATTAGCATGCCGAATATTACTTGGAATGTGAATTACAACGAAATCGCTAATTCATAAGACCATTTAACAATTCTGGCTCAAGTTAAAAGCAGAGCCAATATTGCAAGATGTCGATAGTCTATATCTCGGAACTATAGAGATAAAGCAATTTGGCAATCGGCAACGTAATTAGCATGCCGAATATTACTTGGAATGTGAATTACAACGAAATCGCTAATTCATAAGACCATTTTACAATTCTGGCCCAAGTTAGAAGCAGAGCCGATATTGCAAGATGTCGATAGTCCATATCTCGGAAACTATAAGAGATAATGCAATTTGCCAATCGGCAACGTAATTAGCATTCCGAATATTACTTGGAATATGAATTGGAGCGAAATCGCTAATTCATAAGACCATTTTACAATTTTGACCCAAGTTAGAAGCAGAGCCAATATTGTAAAATGTCGATAGTCCATATCTCGGAAACTATAAGAGATAATGCAATTTGGCCATCGGCAGTGTAATTAGCATGCCGAATATTACTTGGAATGTGAATTACAACGAAATCGCTAATTCAAAAGACCATTTTACAATTCTGGCTCAAGTTAGAAGCAGAGCCAATATTGCAAGATGTCGATAGTCCATATCTCGGAAACTATAAGAGATAACGCAATTTGGCAATCGGCAACGTAATTAGCATGCCGAATATTACTTGGAATGTGAATTACAACGAAATCGCTAATTCATAAGACCATTTTACAATTCTCGCTCAAGTTAGAAGCAGAGCCAATATTGCAAGATGTCGATAGTCCATATCTCGGAAACTATAAGAGATAAGGCAATTTGGCAATCGGCAACGTAATTAGCATGCCGAATATTACTTGGAATGTGAATTACAACGAAATCGCTAATTCATAAGACCATTTTACAATTCTGGCTCAAGTTAAAAGCAGAGCCAATATTGCAAGATGTCGATAGTCTATATCACGGAAACTATAAGAGATAACGCAATTTGGCAATCGGCAACGTAATTAGCATGCCGAATATTACTTGGAATGTGAATTACAACGAAATCGCTAATTCATAAGACCATTTTACAATTCTGGCTCAAGTTAGAAGCAGAGCCAATATTGCAAGATGTCGATAGTCCATATCTCGGAAACTATAAGAGATAACGCAATTTGGCAATCGGCAACGTAATTAGCATGCCGAATATTACTTGGAATGTGAATTACAACGAAATCGCTAATTCATAAAACCATTTTACAATTCTCGCTCAAGTTAGAAGCAGAGCCAATATTGCAAGATGTCGATAGTCCATATCTCGGAAACTATAAGAGATAACGCAATTTGGCAATCGGCAACGTAATTAGCATGCCGAATATTACTTGGAATGTGAATTACAACGAAATCGCTAATTCATAAGACCATTTTACATTTTTGGCCCTAGTTAGAAGCAGAGCCAATATTGCAAGATGTCGATAGTCCATATCTCGGAAACTATGAGAGATAATGCAATTTGGCAATCGGCAACGTAATTAGCATGCCGAATATTACTTGGAATGTGAATTGGAGCAAAATCGCTAACTCATAAGACAATTTTACAATTCTGGCTCAAGTTAGAAGCAGAGCCAATATTGTAAAATGTCGATAGTCCATATCTCGGAAACTATAAGAGATAATGCAATTTGGCCATCGGCAGTGTAATTAGCATGCCGAATATTACTTGGAATGTGAATTACAACGAAATCGCTAATTCATAAGACCATTTTACAATTCTGGCTCAAGTTAGAAGCAGAGCCAATATTGCAAGATGTCGATAGTCCATATCTCGGAAACTATAAGAGATAACGCAATTTGGCAATCGGCAACGTAATTAGCATGCCGAATATTACTTGGAATGTGGATTACAACGAAATCGCTAATTCATAAGACCATTTTACAATTCTCGCTCAAGTTAGAAGCAGAGCCAATATTGCAAGATGTCGATAGTCCATATCTCGGAAACTATAAGAGATAACGCAATTTGGCAATCGGCAACGTAATTAGCATGCCGAATATTACTTGGAATGTGAATTACAACGAAATCGCTAATTCATAAGACCATTTTACAATTCTGGCTCAAGTTAAAAGCAGAGCCAATATTGCAAGATGTCGATAGTCTATATCACGGAAACTATAAGAGATAACGCAATTTGGCAATCGGCAACGTAATTAACATGCCGAATATTACTTGGAATGTGAATTACAACGAAATCGCTAATTCATAAGACCATTTTACAATTTTGGCCCTAGTTAGAAGCAGAGCCAATATTGCAAGATGTCGATAGTCCATATCTCGGAAACTATGAGAGATAATGCAATTTGGCAATCGGCAACGTAATTAGCATGCCGAATATTACTTGGAATGTGAATTGGAGCAAAATCGCTAACTCATAAGACAATTTTACAATTCTGGCTCAAGTTAGAAGCAGAGCCAATATTGCAAGATGTCGATAGTCCATATCTCGGAAACTATAAGAGATAACGCAATTTGGCAATCGGCAACGTAACTAGCAAGCCGAATATTACTTGGAATGTGAATTACAACGAAATCGCTAATTCATAAGACCATTTTACAATTCTGGCCCAAGTTAGAAGCAGAGCCAATATTGCAAGATGTCGATAGTCCATATCTCGAAAACTATAAGAGATAATGCAATTTGGCAATCGGCAACGTAATTAGCATGCCGAATATTACTTGGAATGTGAATTGGAGCAAAATCGCTAATTCATAAGACCATTTAACAATTCTGGCTCAAGTTAGAAGCAGAGCCAATATTGTAAAATGTCGATAGTCCATATCTCGGAAACTATAAGAAATAATGCAATTTGGCAATCGGCAACGTAATTAGCATGCCGAATATTACTTGGAATGTGAATTACAACGAAATCGCTAATTAATAAGACCATTTTACAATTCTGGCCCGAGTTAGAAGCAGAGCCAATATTGCAAGATGTCGACAGTCCATATCTTGGAAACTATAAGAGATAATGCAATTTGGCAATCGGCAACGTAATTAGCATGCCGAATATTACTTGGAATGTGAATTGGAGCAAAATCGCTAATTCATAAGACCATTTTACAATTCTGGCTCAAGTTAGAAGCAGAGCCAATATTGCAAGATGTCGATAGTCCATATCTCGGAAACTATAAGAGATAACGCAATTTGGCAATCGGCAACGTAATTAGCATGCCGAATATTACTTGGAATGTGAATTACAACGAAATCGCTAATTCATAAGACCGTTTTACAATTCTGGCCCAAGTTAGAAGCGGAGCCAATATTGCAAGATGTCGATAGTCCATATCTCGAATACTATAAGAGATAATGCAATTTGGTAATCGGCAACGTAATTAGCATGGCGAATATTACTTGGAATGTGAATTGGAGCAATATCGCTAATTCATAAGACCATTTTACAATTCTGGCTCAAGTTAGAAGCAGAGCCAATATTGCAAGATGTCGATAGTATATATCTCGGAAACTATAAGAGATAATGCAATTTGGCAATCGGCAACGTAATTAGCATGCCGAATATTAGTAGGAATGTGAATTAGAACGAAATCGCTAATTCATAAGACCGTTTTACAATTCTGGCCCAAGTTAGAAGCAGAGCCAATATTGCAAGATGTCGATAGTCCATATCTCGGAAACTATAAGAGATAACGCAACTTGGCAATCGGCAACGTAATTAGCATGCCGAATATGACTTTCAATGTGAATTACAACGGAATCGCTAACTCATAAGACCATTTTACAATTCTGGCCCAAGTTAGAAGCAGAGCCAATATTGCAAGATGTCGATAGTCCATATCTCGGAAACTATAAGAGATAATGCAATTTGGCAATCGCCAACGTAATTAGCATGCCGAATATTACTTGGAATGTGAATTGGAGCGAAATCGCTAATTCATAAGACCATTTTACAATTTTGACCCAAGTTAGAAGCAGAGCCAATATTGTAAAATGTCGATAGTCCATATCTCGGAAACTATAAGAGATAATGCAATTTTGCCATCGGCAGTGTAATTAGCATGCCGAATATTACTTGGAATGTGAATTACAACGAAATCGCTAATTCATAAGACCATTTTACAATTCTGGCCCAAGTTAGAAGCAGAGCCAATATTGCAAGATGTCGATAGTCCATATCTCGGAAACTATAAGAGATAACGCAATTTGGCAATCGGAAACGTAATTAGCATGCCGAATATTACTTGCAATGTGAATTACAACGAAATCGCTAATTCATAAGACCATTTTACAATTCTGGCCCAAGTTAGAAGCAGAGCCAATATTGCAAGATGTCGATAGTCCATATCTCGGAAACTATAAGAGATAATGCAATTTGGCAATCGGCAACGTAATTAGCATGCAGAATATTACTTGGAATGTGAATTACAACGAAATCGCTAATTCATAAGACCATTTTACAATTCTGGCTCAAGTTAGAAGCAGAGCCAATATTGCAAGATGTCGATAGTCCATATCTCGGAAACTATAAGAGATAATGCAATTTGGCAATCGGCAACGTAATTAGCATGCCGAATATTACTTGGAATGTGAATTACAACGAAATCACTAATACATAAAACCATTTTACAATTCTGGCTCAAGTTTGTAGCAGAGCCAATATTGCAAGATGTGGATAGTCCATATCTCGGAAACTATAAGAGATAATGCACTTTGGCAATCGGCAACGTAATTAGCATGCCGAATATTACTTGGAATGTGAATTACAACGAAATCGCTAATTCATAAGACCGTTTTACAATTCTGGCCCAAATTAGAAGCAGAGCCAATATTGCAAGATGTCGATAGTCCATATGTCGGAAACTATAAGAGATAATGCAATTTGGCAATCGGCAACGTAATTAGCATGCCGAATATTACTTGGAATGTGAATTGGAGCGAAATCGCTAATTCATAAGACCATTTTACAATTTTGACCCAAGTTAGAAGCAGAGCCAATATTGTAAAATGTCGATAGTCCATATCTCGGAAACTATAAGAGATAATGCAATTTGGCAATCGGCAACGTAATTAGCATGCCGAATATTACTTGAAATGTGAATTACAACGAAATCGCTAATTCATAAGGCCATTTTACAATTCTGGCCCAAGTTAGAAGCAGAGCCAATATTGTAAAATGTCGATAGTCCATATCTCGGAAACTATAAGAGATAATGCAATTTGGCCATGGGCAGTGTAATTAGCATGCCGAATATTACTTGGAATGTGAATTACAACGAAATCGCTAATTCATAAGACCATTTTACAATTCTGGCTCAAGTTAGAAGCAGAGCCAATATTGCAAGATGTCGATAGTCCATATCTCGGAAACTACAAGAGATAACGCAATTTGGCAATCGGCAACGTAATTAGCATGCCGAATATTACTTGGAATGTGAATTACAACGAAATCGCTAATTCATAAGACCATTTTACAATTCTGGCTCAAGTTAGAAGCAGAGCCAATATTGCAAGATGTCGATAGTTCATATCTCGGGAACTATAAGAGATAATGCAATTTGGCAATCGGCAACGTAATTAGCATGCCAAATATTACTTGGAATGTGAATTGGAGCGAAATCGCTAATTCATAAGACCATTTTACAATTTTGACCCAGGTTAGAAGCAGAGCCAATATTGTAAAATGTCGATAGTCCATATCTCGGAAACTATAAGAGATAATGCAATTTTGCCATCGGCAGTGTAATTAGCATGCCGAATATTACTTGGAATGTGAATTACAACGAAATCGCTATTTCATAAGACCATTTTACAATTCTGGCCCAAGTTAGAAACAGAGCCAATATTGCAAGATGTGGATAGTCCATATCTCGGAAACTATAAAAGATAATGCAATTTGGCAATCGGCAACGTAATTAGCATGCCGAATATTACTTGGAATGTGAATTACAACGAAATCGCGAATTCATAAGACCATTTTACAATTCTGGCCTAAGTTAGAAACAGAGCCAATATTGCAAGATGTCGATAGTCCATATCTCGGAAACTATAAGAGATAACGCAATTTGGCAATCGGCAACGTAATTAGCATGCCGAATATTACTTGGAATGTGAATTACAACGAAATCGCTAATTCATAAGACCGTTTTACAATTCTGGCTCAAGTTAGAAGCAGAGCCAATATTGCAAGATGTGGATAGTCTATATCTCGGAAACTATAAGAGATAATGCAATTTTACAAACGGCAACTTAAATAGCATGCCGAATATTACTTGGAATGTGAATTACAACGAAATCGCTAATTCATAAGACCATTTTACAATTCTGGCCCAAGTTAGAAGCAGAGCCAATATTGCAAGATGTCGATAGTCCATATCTCGGAAACTATAAGAGATAATGCAATTTGGCAATCGGCAACGTAATTAGCATGCCGAATATTACTTGAAATGTGAATTACAACGAAATCGCTAATTCATAAGGCCATTTTACAATTCTGGCCCAAGTTAGAAGCAGAGCCAATATTGTAAAATGTCGATAGTCCATATCTCGGAAACTATAAGAGATAATGCAATTTGGCCATGGGCAGTGTAATTAGCATGCCGAATATTACTTGGAATGTGAATTACAACGAAATCGCTAATTCATAAGACCATTTTACAATTCTGGCTCAAGTTAGAAGCAGAGCCAATATTGCAAGATGTCGATAGTCCATATCTCGGAAACTACAAGAGATAACGCAATTTGGCAATCGGCAACGTAATTAGCATGCCGAATATTACTTGGAATGTGAATTACAACGAAATCGCTAATTCATAAGACCATTTTACAATTCTGGCTCAAGTTAGAAGCAGAGCCAATATTGCAAGATGTCGATAGTTCATATCTCGGGAACTATAAGAGATAATGCAATTTGGCAATCGGCAACGTAATTAGCATGCCAAATATTACTTGGAATGTGAATTGGAGCGAAATCGCAAATTCATAAGACCATTTTACAATTTTGACCCAGGTTAGAAGCAGAGCCAATATTGTAAAATGTCGATAGTCCATATCTCGGAAACTATAAGAGATAATGCAATTTTGCCATCGGCAGTGTAATTAGCATGCCGAATATTACTTGGAATGTGAATTACAACGAAATCGCTAATTCATAAGACCGTTTTACAATTCTGGCCCAAATTAGAAGCAGAGCCAATATTGCAAGATGTCGATAGTCCATATGTCGGAAACTATAAGAGATAATGCAATTTGGCAATCGGCAACGTAATTAGCATGCCGAATATTACTTGGAATGTGAATTAGAGCGAAATCGCTAATTCATAAGACCATTTTACAATTTTGACCCAAGTTAGAAGCAGAGCCAATATTGTAAAATGTCGATAGTCCATATCTCGGAAACTATAAGAGATAATGCAATTTGGCAATCGGCAACGTAATTAGCATGCCGAATATTACTTGAAATGTGAATTACAACGAAATCGCTAATTCATAAGGCCATTTTACAATTCTGGCCCAAGTTAGAAGCAGAGCCAATATTGTAAAATGTCGATAGTCCATATCTCGGAAACTATAAGAGATAATGCAATTTGGCCATGGGCAGTGTAATTAGCATGCCGAATATTACTTGGAATGTGAATTACAACGAAATCGCTAATTCATAAGACCGTTTTACAATTCTGACTCAAGTTAGAAGCAGAGCCAATATTGCAAGATGTCGATAGTCCATATCTCGGGAACTATAAGAGATAATGCAATTTGGCAATCGGCAACGTAATTAGCATGCCAAATATTACTTGGAATGTGAATTGGAGCGAAATCGCTAATTCATAAGACCATTTTACAATTTTGACCCAGGTTAGAAGCAGAGCCAATATTGTAAAATGTCGATAGTCCATATCTCGGAAACTATAAGAGATAATGCAATTTTGCCATCGGCAGTGTAATTAGCATGCCGAATATTACTTGGAATGTGAATTACAACGAAATCGCTATTTCATAAGACCATTTTACAATTCTGGCCCAAGTTAGAAACAGAGCCAATATTGCAAGATGTGGATAGTCCATATCTCGGAAACTATAAAAGATAATGCAATTTGGCAATCGGCAACGTAATTAGCATGCCGAATATTACTTGGAATGTGAATTACAACGAAATCGCGAATTCATAAGACCATTTTACAATTCTGGCCTAAGTTAGAAGCAGAGCCAATATTGCAAGATGTCGATAGTCCATATCTCGGAAACTATAAGAGATAACGCAATTTGGCAATCGGCAACGTAATTAGCATGCCGAATATTACTTGGAATGTGAATTACAACGAAATCGCTAATTCATAAGACCGTTTTACAATTCTGGCTCAAGTTAGAAGCAGAGCCAATATTGCAAGATGTGGATAGTCTATATCTCGGAAACTATAAGAGATAATGCAATTTTACAAACGGCAACTTAAATAGCATGCCGAATATTACTTGGAATGTGAATTACAACGAAATCGCTAATTCATAAGACCATTTTACAATTCTGGCCCAAGTTAGAAGCAGAGCCAATATTGCAAGATGTCGATACTCCATATCTCGGAAACTATAAGAGATAATGCAATTTGGCAATCGGCAACGTAATTAGCATGCCGAATAAGGTTCGTCCATCGATCGATGGACGAACCTTACTTGAAATGTGAATTACAACGAAATCGCTAATTCATAAGGCCATTTTACAATTCTGGCCCAAGTTAGAAGCAGAGCCAATATTGTAAAATGTCGATAGTCCATATCTCGGAAACTATAAGAGATAATGCAATTTGGCCATGGGCAGTGTAATTAGCATGCCGAATATTACTTGGAATGTGAATTACAACGAAATCGCTAATTCATAAGACCATTTTACAATTCTGGCTCAAGTTAGAAGCAGAGCCAATATTGCAAGATGTCGATAGTCCATATCTCGGAAACTACAAGAGATAACGCAATTTGGCAATCGGCAACGTAATTAGCATGCCGAATATTACTTGGAATGTGAATTACAACGAAATCGCTAATTCATAAGACCATTTTACAATTCTGGCTCAAGTTAGAAGCAGAGCCAATATTGCAAGATGTCGATAGTTCATATCTCGGGAACTATAAGAGATAATGCAATTTGGCAATCGGCAACGTAATTAGCATGCCAAATATTACTTGGAATGTGAATTGGAGCGAAATCGCTAATTCATAAGACCATTTTACAATTTTGACCCAGCTTAGAAGCAGAGCCAATATTGTAAAATGTCGATAGTCCATATCTCGGAAACTATAAGAGATAATGCAATTTTGCCATCGGCAGTGTAATTAGCATGCCGAATATTACTTGGAATGTGAATTACAACGAAATCGCTAATTCATAAGACCATTTTACAATTCTGGCCCAAGTTAGAAACAGAGCCAATATTGCAAGATGTGGATAGTCCATATCTCGGAAACTATAAAAGATAATGCAATTTGGCAATCGGAAACGTAATTAGCATGCCGAATATTACTTGGAATGTGAATTACAACGAAATCGCGAATTCATAAGACCATTTTACAATTCTGGCCTAAGTTAGAAGCAGAGCCAATATTGCAAGATGTCGATAGTCCATATCTCGGAAACTATAAGAGATAACGCAATTTGGCAATCGGCAACGTAATTAGCATGCCGAATATTACTTGGAATGTGAATTACAACGAAATCGCTAATTCATAAGACCGTTTTACAATTCTGGCTCAAGTTAGAAGCAGAGCCAATATTGCAAGATGTGGATAGTCTATATCTCGGAAACTATAAGAGATAATGCAATTTTACAAACGGCAACTTAAATAGCATGCCGAATATTACTTGGAATGTGAATTACAACGAAATCGCTAATTCATAAGACCATTTTACAATTCTGGCCCAAGTTAGAAGCAGAGCCAATATTGCAAGATGTCGATAGTCCATATCTCGGAAACTATAAGAGATACTGCAATTTGGCTAACGGCAACGTAATTAGCATGCCGAATATTACTTGGAATGTGAATTGGAGCGAAATCGCTAATTCATAAGACCATTTTACAATTCTGGCCCAAGATAGAAGCAGAGCCAATATTGTAAAATGTCGATAGTCCATATCTCGGAAACTATAAGAGATAATGCAATTTGGCCATCGGCAGTGTAATTAGCATGCTGAATATTACTTGGAATGTGAATTACAACGAAATCGCTAATTCATAAGACCATTTTACAATTCTGGCTCAAGTTAGAAGCAGAGCCAATATTGCAAGATGTCGATAGTCCATATCTCGGAAACTATAAGAGATAACACAATTTGGCAAACGGCAACGTAATTAGCATGCCGAATATTACTTGGAATGTGAATTACAACGAAATCGCTAATTCATAAGACCATTTTACAATTCTGGCTCAAGTTAGAAGCAGAGCCAATATTGCAAGATGTCGATAGTCCATATCTCGGAAACTACAAGAGATAACGCAATTTGGCAATCGGCAACGTAATTAGCATGCCGAATATTACTTGGAATGTGCATTACAACGAAATCGCTAATTCATGAGACCGTTTTACAATTCTGGCTCAAGTTAGAAGCAGAGCCAATATTGCAAGATGTCGACAGTCCATATCTCGGAAACTACAAGAGATAACGCAATTTGGCAATCTTCAACGTAATTAGCATGCCGAATATTACTTGGAATGTGCATTACAACGAAATCGCTAATTCATAAGACCGTTTTACAATTCTGGCCCAAATTAGAAGCAGAGCCAATATTGCAAGATGTCGATAGTCCATATCTCGGAAACTATAAGAGATAATGCAATTTGGCAATCGGCAACGTAATTAGCATGCCGAATATTACTTGGAATGTGAATTACAACGAAATCGCTAATTCATAAGGCCATTTTACAATTCTGGCCCCAGTTAGAAGCAGAGCCAATATTGTAAAATGTCGATAGTCCATATCTCGGAAACTATAAGAGATAATGCAATTTGGCCATGGGCAGTGTAATTAGCATGCCGAATATTACTTGGAATGTGAATTACAAGGAAATCGCTAATTCATAAGACCATTTTACAATTCTGGCTCAAGTTAGAAGCAGAGCCAATATTGCAAGATGTCGATAGTCCATATCTCGGAAACTATAAGAGATAACGCAATTTGGCAATCGGCAACGTAATTAGCATGCCGAATATTACTTGGAATGTGAATTACAACGAAATCGCTAATTCATAAGACCATTTTACAATTCTGGCTCAAGTTAGAAGCAGAGCCAATATTGCAAGATGTCGATAGTTCATATCTCGGGAACTATAAGAGATAATGCAATTTGGCAATCGGCAACGTAATTAGCATGCCAAATATTACTTGGAATGTGAATTGGAGCGAAATCGCTAATTCATAAGACCATTTTACAATTTTGACCCAGGTTAGAAGCAGAGCCAATATTGTAAAATGTCGATAGTCCATATCTCGGAAACTATAAGAGATAATGCAATTTTGCCATCGGCAGTGTAATTAGCATGCCGAATATTACTTGGAATGTGAATTACAACGAAATCGCTAATTCATAAGACCATTTTACAATTCTGGCCCAAGTTAGAAACAGAGCCAATATTGCAAGATGTGGATAGTCCATATCTCGGAAACTATAAAAGATAATGCAATTTGGCAATCGGCAACGTAATTAGCATGCCGAATAATACTTGGAATGTGAATTACAAAGAAATCGCGAATTCATAAGACCATTTTACAATTCTGGCCTAAGTTAGAAGCAGAGCCAATATTGCAAGATGTCGATAGTCCATATCTCGGAAACTGTAAGAGATAACGCAATTTGGCAATCGGCAACGTAATTAGCATGCCGAATATTACTTGGAATGTGAATTACAACGAAATCGCTAATTCATAAGACCGTTTTACAATTCTGGCTCAAGTTAGAAGCAGAGCCAATATTGCAAGATGTGTATAGTCCATATCTCGGAAACTATAAGAGATAATGCAATTTGGCAATCGGCAACTTAAATAGCATGCCGAATATTACTTGGAATGTGAATTACAACGAAATCGCTAATTCATAAGACCATTTTACAATTCTGGCCCTAGTTAGAAGCAGAGCCAATATTGCAAGATGTCGATAGTCCATATCTCGGAAACTATAAGAGATAACGCAATTTGGCAATCGGCAACGTAATTAGTATGCCGAATATTACTTGGAATGTGAATTACAACGAAATCGCTAATTCATAAGACCATTTTACAATTCTGACCCAAGTTAGAAGCAGAGCCAATATTGCAAGATGTCGATAGTCCATATCTCGAAAACTATAAGAGATAATGCAATTTGGCAATCGGCAACGTAATTAGCATGCCGAATATTACTTGGAATGTGAATTACAACGAAATCGCTAATTCATAAGACCGTTTTACAATTCTGGCCCAAGTTAGAAGCAGAGCCAATATTGCAAGATGTCGACAGTCCATATCTTGGAAACTATAAGAGATAATGCAATTTGGCAATCGGCAACGTAATTAGCATGCCGAATATTACTTGGAATGTGAATTGGAGCAAAATCGCTAATTCATAAGACCATTTTACAATTCTGGCTCAAGTTAGAAGCAGAGCCAATATTGCAAGATGTCGATAGTCCATATCTCGGAAACTATAAGAGATAACGCAATTTGGCAATCGGCAACGTAATTAGCATGCCGAATATTACTTGGAATGTGAATTACAACGAAATCGCTAATTCATAAGACCGTTTTACAATTCTGGCCCAAGTTAGAAGCAGAGCCAATATTGCAAGATGTCGACAGTCCATATCTTGGAAACTATAATAGATAATGCAATTTGGCAATCGGCAACGTAATTAGCATGCCGAATATTACTTGGAATGTGAATTGGAGCAAAATCGCTAATTCATAAGACCATTTTACAATTCTGGCTCAAGTTAGAAGCAGAGCCAATATTGCAAGATGTCGATAGTCCATATCTCGGAAACTATAAGAGATAACGCAATTTGGCAATCGGCAACGTAATTAGCATGCCGAATATTACTTGGAATGTGAATTACAACGAAATCGCTAATTCATAAGACCGTTTTACAATTCTGGCTCAAGTTAGAAGCAGAGCCAATATTGCAAGATGTGGATAGTCCATATCTCGGAAACTATAAGAGATAATGCAATTTGGCAAACGGCAACTTAAATAGCATGCCGAATATTACTTGGAATGTGAATTACAACGAAATCGCTAATTCATAAGACCATTTTACAATTCTGGCCCAAGTTAGAAGCAGAGCCAATATTGCAAGATGTCGATAGTCCATATCTCGGAAACTATAAGAGATAACGCAATTTGGCAATCGGCAACGTAATTAGCATGCCGAATATTACTTGGAATGTGAATTACAACGAAATCGCTAATTCATAAGACCATTTTACAATTCTGGCCCAAGTTAGAAGCAGAGCCAATATTGCAAAATGTCGACAGTCCATATCTTGGAAACTATAAGAGATAATGCAATTTGGCAATCGGCAACGTAATTAGCATGCTGAATATTACTTGGAATGTGAATTGGAACGAAATCGCTAATTCATAAGACCGTTTTACAATTCTGGCCCAAGTTAGAAGCAGAGCCAATATTGCAAGATGTCGACAGTCCATATCTTGGAAACTATAAGAGATAATGCAATTTGGCAATCGGCAACGTAATTAGCATTGCGAATATTACTTGGAATGTGAATTGGAGCAATATCGCTAATTCATAAGACCATTTTACAATTCTGGCCCAAGTTAGAAGCAGAGCCAATATTGCAAGATGTCGATAGTCCATATCTCGAAAACTATAAGAGATAATGCAACATGGCAATCGGCAACGTAATTAGCATGCCGAATATTACTTGGAATGTGAATTGGAGCAAAATCGCTAATTCATAAGACCATTTTACAATTCTGGCTCAAGTTAGAAGCAGAGCCAATATTGTAAAATGTGGATAGTCCATATCTCGGAAACTATAAGAAATAATGCAATTTGGCAATCGGCAACGTAATTAGCATGCCGAATATTACTTGGAATGTGAATTACAACGAAATCGCTAATTCATAAGAATATTTTACAATTCTGGCCCAAGTTAGAAACAGAGCCAATATTGCAAGATGTCGACAGTCCATATCTTGGAAACTATAAGAGATAATGCAATTTGGCAATCGGCAACGTAATTAGCATGCCGAATTTACTTGGAATGTGAATTGGAGCAAAATCGCTAATTCATAAGACCATTTTACAATTCTGGCTCAAGTTAGAAGCAGAGCCAATATTGCAAGAAGTCGATAGTCCATATCTCGGAAACTATAAGAGATAACGCAATTTGGCAATCGGCAACGTAATTAGCATGCCGAATATTACTTGGAATGTGAATTACAACGAAATCGCTAATTCATAAGACCGTTTTACAATTCTGGCCCAAGTTAGAAGCAGAGCCAATATTGCAAGATGTCGATAGTCCATATCTCGAATACTATAAGAGATAACGCAATTTGGCAATCGGCAACGTAATTAGCATGCCGAATATTACTTGGAATGTGAATTACAACGAAATCGCTAATTCATAAGAATATTTTACAATTCTGGCCCAAGTTAGCAGCAGAGCCAATATTGCAAGATGTCGACAGTCCATATCTTGGAAACTATAAGAGATAATACAATTTGGCAATCGGCAACGTAATTAGCATGCCGAATATTACTTGGAATGTGAATTGGAGCAAAATCGCTAATTCATAAGACCATTTTACAATTCTGGCTCAAGTTAGAAGCAGAGCCAATATTGCAAGATGTCGATAGTCCATATCTCGGAAACTATAAGAGATAACGCAATTTGGCAATCGGCAACGTAATTAGCATGCCGAATATTACTAGGAATGTGAATTAGAACGAAATCGCTAATTCATAAGACTGTTTTACAATTCTGGCCCAAGTTAGAAGCAGAGCCAATATTGCAAGATGTCGATAGTCCATATCTCGGAAACTATAAGAGATAACGCAACTTGGCAATCGGCAACGTAATTAGCATGCCGAATATGACTTGGAATGTGAATTACAACGAAATCGCTAACTCATAAGACCATTTTACAATTCTGGCCCAAGTTAGAAGCAGAGCCAATATTGCAAGATGTCGATAGTCCATATCTCGGAAACTATAAGAGATAATGCAATTTGGCAATAGCCAACGTAATTAGCATGCCGAATATTACTTGGAATGTGAATTGGAGCGAAATCGCTAATTCATAAGACCATTTTACAATTTTGACCCAAGTTAGAAGCAGAGCCAATATTGTAAAATGTCGATAGTCCATATCTCGGAAACTATAAGAGATAATGCAATTTTGCCATCGGCAGTGTAATTGGCATGCCGAATATTACTTGGAATGTGAATTACAACGAAATCGCTAATTCATAAGACCATTTTACAATTCTGGCCCAAGTTAGAAGCAGAGCCAATATTGCAAGATGTCGATAGTCCATATCTCGGAAACTATAAGAGATAACGCAATTTGGCAATCGGCAACGTAATTAGCATGCCGAATATTACTTGCAATGTGAATTGCAACGAAATCGCTAATTCATAAGACCATTTTACAATTCTGGCTCAAGTTAGAAGCAGAGCCAATATTGCAAGATGTCGATAGTCCATATCTCGGAAACTATAAGAGATAATGCAATTTGGCAATCGGCAACGTAATTAGCATGCCGAATATTACTTGGAATGTGAATTACAACGAAATCACTAATTCATAAGACCATTTTACAATTCTGGCTCAAGTTTGTAGCAGAGCCAATATTGCAAGATGTGGATAGTCCATATCTCGGAAACTATAAGAGATAATGCACTTTGGCAATCGGCAACGTAATTAGCATGCCGAATATTACTTGGAATGTGAATTACAACGAAATCGCTAATTCATAAGACCGTTTTACAATTCTGGCCCAAATTAGAAGCAGAGCCAATATTGCAAGAGGTCGATAGTCCATATCTCGGAAACTATAAGAGATAATGCAATTTGGCAATCGGCAACGTAATTAGCATGCCGAATATTACTTGGAATGTGAATTGGAGCGAAATCGCTAATTCATAAGACCGTTTTACAATTCTGGCCCAAGTTAGAAGCAGAGCCAATATTGCAAGATGTCGATAGTCCATATCTCGGAAACTATAAGAGATAATGCAATTTGGCAATCGGCAACGTAATTAGCATGCCGAATATTACTTGGAATGTGAATTGCAACTAAATCGCCAATAGATAAGACCATTTTACAATTTGGGCCCAAGTTAGAAGCAGAGCCTAAGGTGTAAATTATCGATAGTCCATATCTCGGAAACTATAAGAGATAATGCAATTTGGCAACCGGCAATGTAATTAGCATGCCGAATATCACTTGGAATGTGAATTGGGACAAAATCGCCAATAGATAAGACCATTTTACAATTTTGAACCAAGTTAGAAGCAGAGCCAATATTGTAAAATGTCGATAGTCCATATCTCGGAAACTATAAGAGATAATACAATTTGGCAATCGGCAACGTAATTAGCATGCCGAATATTACTTGGAATGTGAATTGGAGCGAAATTGCTAATTCATAAGACCATTTTACAATTTTGACCCAAGTTAGAAACAGAGCCAATATTGTAAAATGTCGGTAGTCCATATCTCGGAAACTATAAGAGATAATGCAATTTGGCAATCGGCAACGTAATTCGCATGCCGAATATTACTTGGAATGTGAATTACAACGAAATCGCTAATTCATAAGAGCATTTTACAATTCTGGCCCAAGTTAGAAGCAGAGCCAATATTGCAAGATGTCGATAGTCCATATCTCGGAAACTATAAGAGATAATGCAATTTGGCAATCGGCAACGTAATTAGCATGCCGAATATTACTTGGAATGTGAATTACAACGAAATCGCTAATTCATAATGCCATTTTATATTTATGGCCCAAGTTAGAAGCAGAGCCAATATTGGAAAATGTCGATAGTCCATATCTCGGAAACTATAAGAGATAATGCAATTTGGCAATCGGCAACGTAATTAGCATGCCGAATATTACTTGGAATGTGAATTACAACGAAATCGCTAATTCATAAGACCATTTTACAATTCTGGCCCAAGTTAGAAGCAGAGCCAATATTGTAAAATGTCGATAGTCCATATCTCGGAAACTATAAGAGATAATGCAATTTGGCAATCGGCAACGTAATTAGCATGCCGAATATTACTTGGAATGTGAATTACAACGAAATCGCTAATTCATAAGACCAATTTACAATTTTGACCCAAGTTAGAAGAAGAGCCAATATTGTAAAATGTCGATAGTCCATATCTCGGAAACTATAAGAGATAATGCAATTTGGCAATCGGCAACGTAATTAGCATGCCGAATATTACTTGGAATGTGAATTACAACGAAATCGCTAATTCATAAGACCATTTTACAATTCTGGCCCAAGTTAGAAGCAGAGCCAATAATGCAAGATGTCGATAGTCCATATCTCGGAAACTATAAGAGATAATGCAATTTGGCAATCGGCAACGTAATTAGCATGCCGAATATTACTTTGAATGTGAATTACAGCGAAATCGCTAATTCATAAGACCATTTTACAATTCTGGCCCAAGTTAGAAGAAAAGCCAATATTGTAAAATGTCGATAGTCCATATCTCGGAAACTATAAGAGATAATGCAATTTGGCCATCGGCAGTCTAATTAGCATGCCGAATATTACTTGGAATGTGAATTACAACGAAATCGCTAATTCATAAGACCATTTTACAATTCTGGCCCAAGTTAGAAGCAGAGCCAATATTGCAAGATGTCGATAGTCCATATCTCGGAAACTATAAGAGATAATGCAATTTGGCAATCGGCGACGTAATTAGCATGCCGAATATTGCTTGGAATGTGAATTACAACAAAATCGCTAATTCATAAGACCATTTTACAATTCTGGCCCAAGTTAGAAGCAGAGCCAATATTGCAAGATGTCGATAGTCCATATCTCGGAAACTATAAGAGATAATGCAATTTGGCAATCGGCAACGTAATTAGCATGCCGAATATTACTTGGAATGTGAATTGGAGCGAAATCGCTAATTCATAAGACCATTTTACAATTCTGGCCCAAGTTAGAAGCAGAGCCAATATTGCAAGATGTCGATAGTCCATGTCTCGGAAACTATAAGAGATAATGCAATTTGGCAATCGGCAACGTAATTAGCATGCCGAATATTACTTGGAATGTGAACTGGAGCGAAATCGCTAATTCATAAGACCATTTTACAATTTGGGCCCAAGTTAGAAGAAGAGCCAATATTGTAAAATGTCGATAGTCCATATCTCGGAAACTATAAGAGATAATGCAATTTGGCAATCGGCAACGTAATTAGCATGCCGAATATTACTTGGAATGTGAATTACAACGAAATCGCTAATTCATAAGACCATTTTACAATTCTGGCCCAAGTTAGAAGCAGAGCCAATATTGCAAGATGTCGATAGTCCATATCTCGGAAACTATAAGAGATAATGCAATTTGGCAATCGGCAACGTAATTAGCATGCCGAATATTACTTGGAATGTGAATTACAACGAAATCGCTAATTCATAAGACCATTTTACAATTCTGGCCCAAGTTAGAAGCAGAGCCAATATTGCAAGATGTCGATAGTCCATATCTCGGAAACTATAAGAGATAATGCAATTTGGCAATCGGCAACGTAATTAGCATGCCGAATATTACTTGGAATGTGAATTGGAGCGAAATCGCTAATTCATAAGACCATTTTACAATTCTGGCCCAAGTTAGAAGCAGAGCCAATATTGCAAGATGTCGATAGTCCATATCTCGGAAACTATAAGAGATAATGCAATTTGGCAATCGGCAACGTAATTAGCATGCCGAATATTACTTGGAATGTGAATTGGAACGAAATCGCCAATTGATAAGACCATTTTACAATTTGGGCCCAAGTTAGAAGCAGAGCCTAAGGTGTAAATTATCGATAGTCCATATCTCGGAAACTATAAGAGATAATGCAATTTGGCAACCGGCAATGTAATTAGCATTCCGAACATTACTTGGAATGCGAATTGGAACGAAATCGCCAATAGATAAGACCATTTTACAATTTGGGCCCAAGTTAGAAGCAGAGCCTAAGGTGTAAATTATCGATAGTGCATATCTCGGAAACTATAAGAGATAATGCAATTTGGCAACCGGCAATGTAATTAGCATGCCGAATATTACTTGGAATGTGAATTGCAACTAAATCGCCAATAGATAAGACCATTTTACAATTTGGGCCCAAGTTAGAAGCGGAGCCTAAGGTGTAAATTATCGATAGTCCATATCTCGGAAACTATTAGAGATAATGCAATTTGGCAACCGGCAATGTAATTAGCATGCCGAATATCACTTGGAATGTGAATTGGGACGAAATCGCCAATAGATAAGGCCATTTTACAATTTTGACCCAAGTTAGAAGCAGAGCCAATATTGTAAAATGTCGATAGTCCATATCTCGGAAACTATAAGAGATAATACAATTTGGCAATCGGCAACGTAATTAGCATGCCGAATATTACTTGGAATGTGAATTGGAGCGAAATTGCTAATTCATAAGACCATTTTACAATTTTGACCCAAGTTAGAAACAGAGCCAATATTGTAAAATGTCGGTAGTCCATATCTCGGAAACTATAAGAGATAATGCAATTTGGCAATCGGCAACGTAATTCGCATGCCGAATATTACTTGGAATGTGAATTACAACGAAATCGCTAATTCATAAGACCAATTTACAATTTTGACCCAAGTTAGAAGAAGAGCCAATATTGTAAAATGTCGATAGTCCATATCTCGGAAACTATAAGAGATAATGCAATTTGGCCATCGGCAGTGTAATTAGCATGCCGAATATTACTTGGAATGTGAATTACAACGAAATCGCTAATTCATAAGACCATTTTACAATTCTGGCCCAAGTTAGAAGCAGAGCCAATATTGCAAGATGTCGATAGTCCATATCTCGGAAACTATAAGAGATAATGCAATTTGGCAATCGGCAACGTAATTAGCATGCCGAATATTACTTGGAATGTGAATTACAACGAAATCGCTAATTCATAAGACCATTTTACAATTCTGGCCCAAGTCAGAAGCAGAGCCAATATGGCAAGATGTCGATAGTCCATATCTCGGAAACTATAAGAGATAATGCAATTTGGCAATCGGCAACGTAATTAGCATGCCGAATATTACTTGGAATGTGAATTGGAGCGAAATCGCTAATTCATAAGACCATTTTACAATTCTGGCCCAAGTTAGAAGCAGAGCCAATATTGCAAGATGTCGATAGTCCATATCTCGGAAACTATAAGAGATAATGCAATTTGGCAATCGGCAACGTAATTAGCATGCCGAATATTACTTGGAATGTGAATTGGAGCGAAATCGCTAATTCATAAGACCATTTTACAATTTGGGCCCAAGTTAGAAGCAGAGCCTAAGGTGTAAATTATCGATAGTCCATATCTCGGAAACTATAAGAGATAATGCAATTTGGCAACCGGCAATGTAATTAGCATGCCGAATATTACTTGGAATGTGAATTGGAACGAAATCGCCAATAGATAAGACCATTTTACAATTTGGGCCCAAGTTAGAAGCAGAGCCTAAGGTGTAAATTATCGATAGTCCATATCTCGGAAACTATAAGAGATAATGCAATTTGGCAACCGGCAATGTAATTAGCATGCCGAATATTACTTGGAATGTGAATTGCAACTAAATCGCCAATAGATAAGACCATTTTACAATTTGGGCCCAAGTTAGAAGCAGAGCCTAAGGTGTAAATTATCGATAGTCCATATCTCGGAAACTATAAGAGATAATGCAATTTGGCAACCGGCAATGTAATTAGCATGCCGAATATCACTTGGAATGTGAATTGGGACGAAATCGCCAATAGATAAGACCATTTTACAATTTTGAACCAAGTTAGAAGCAGAACCAATATTGTAAAATGTCGATAGTCCATATCTCGGAAACTATAAGAGATAATACAATTTGGCAATCGGCAACGTAATTAGCATGCCGAATATTACTTGGAATGTGAATTGGAGCGAAATTGCTAATTCATAAGACCATTTTACAATTTTGGCCCAAGTTAGAAACAGAGCCAATATTGTAAAATGTCGGTAGTCCATATCTCGGAAACTATAAGAGATAATGCAATTTGGCAATCGGCAACGTAATTCGCATGCCGAATATTACTTGGAATGTGAATTACAACGAAATCGCTAATTCATAAGACCATTTTACAATTCTGGCCCAAGTTAGAAGCAGAGCCAATATTGGAAAATGTCGATAGTCCATATCTCGGAAACTATAAGAGATAATGCAATTTGGCAATCGGCAACGTAATTAGCATGCCGAATATTACTTGGAATGTGAATTACAACGAAATCGCTAATTCATAATGCCATTTTACATTTATGGCCCAAGTTAGAAGCAGAGCCAATATTGGAAAATGTCGATAGTCCATATCTCGGAAACTATAAGAGATAATGCAATTTGGCAATCGGCAACGTAATTAGCATGCCGAATATTACTTGGAATGTGAATTACAACGAAATCGCTAATTCATAAGACCATTTTACAATTCTGGCCCAAGTTAGAAGCAGAGCCAATATTGTAAAATGTCGATAGTCCATATCTCGGAAACTATAAGAGATAATGCAATTTGGCAATCGGCAACGTAATTAGCATGCCGAATATTACTTGGAATGTGAATTACAACGAAATCGCTAATTCATAAGACCAATTTACAATTTTGACCCAAGTTAGAAGAAGAGCCAATATTGTAAAATGTCGATAGTCCATATCTCGGAAACTATAAGAGATAATGCAATTTGGCAATCGGCAACGTAATTAGCATGCCGAATATTACTTGGAATGTGAATTACAACGAAATCGCTAATTCATAAGACCATTTTACAATTCTGGCCCAAGTTAGAAGCAGAGCCAATAATGCAAGATGTCGATAGTCCATATCTCGGAAACTATAAGAGATAATGCAATTTGGCAATCGGCAACGTAATTAGCATGCCGAATATTACTTTGAATGTGAATTACAGCGAAATCGCTAATTCATAAGACCATTTTACAATTCTGGCCCAAGTTAGAAGAAAAGCCAATATTGTAAAATGTCGATAGTCCATATCTCGGAAACTATAAGAGATAATGCAATTTGGCCATCGGCAGTCTAATTAGCATGCCGAATATTACTTGGAATGTGAATTACAACGAAATCGCTAATTCATAAGACCATTTTACAATTCTGGCCCAAGTTAGAAGCAGAGCCAATATTGCAAGATGTCGATAGTCCATATCTCGGAAACTATAAGAGATAATGCAATTTGGCAATCGGCAACGTAATTAGCATGCCGAATATTGCTTGGAATGTGAATTACAACAAAATCGCTAATTCATAAGACCATTTTACAATTCTGGCCCAAGTTAGAAGCAGAGCCAATATTGCAAGATGTCGATAGTCCATATCTCGGAAACTATAAGAGATAATGCAATTTGGCAATCGGCAACGTAATTAGCATGCCGAATATTACTTGGAATGTGAATTGGAGCGAAATCGCTAATTCATAAGACCATTTTACAATTCTGGCCCAAGTTAGAAGCAGAGCCAATATTGCAAGATGTCGATAGTCCATATCTCGGAAACTATAAGAGATAATGCAATTTGGCAATCGGCAACGTAATTAGCATGCCGAATATTACTTGGAATGTGAACTGGAGCGAAATCGCTAATTCATAAGACCATTTTACAATTTTGACCCAAGTTAGAAGAAGAGCCAATATTGTAAAATGTCGATAGTCCATATCTCGGAAACTATAAGAGATAATGCAATTTGGCAATCGGCAACGTAATTAGCATGCCGAATATTACTTGGAATGTGAATTACAACGAAATCGCTAATTCATAAGACCATTTTACAATTCTGGCCCAAGTTAGAAGCAGAGCCAATATTGCAAGATGTCGATAGTCCATATCTCGGAAACTATAAGAGATAATGCAATTTGGCAATCGGCAACGTAATTAGCATGCCGAATATTACTTGGAATGTGAATTACAACGAAATCGCTAATTCATAAGACCATTTTACAATTCTGGCCCAAGTTAGAAGCAGAGCCAATATTGCAAGATGTCGATAGTCCATATCTCGGAAACTATAAGAGATAATGCAATTTGGCAATCGGCAACGTAATTAGCATGCCGAATATTACTTGGAATGTGAATTGGAGCGAAATCGCTAATTCATAAGACCATTTTACAATTCTGGCCCAAGTTAGAAGCAGAGCCAATATTGCTAGATGTCGATAGTCCATATCTCGGAAACTATAAGAGATAATGCAATTTGGCAATCGGCAACGTAATTAGCATGCCGAATATTACTTGGAATGTGAACTGGAGCGAAATCGCTAATTCATAAGACCATTTTACAATTTTGACCCAAGTTAGAAGAAGAGCCAATATTGTAAAATGTCGATAGTCCATATCTCGGAAACTATAAGAGATAATGCAATTTGGCAATCGGCAACGTAATTAGCATGCCGAATATTACTTGAAATGTGAATTACAACGAAATCGCTAATTCATAAGACCATTTTACAATTCTGGCTCAAGTTAGAAGCAGAGCCAATATTGCAAGTTGTCGATAGTCCATATCTCGGAAACTATAAGAGATAATGCAATCTGGCAATCGGCAACGTAATTAGCATGCCGAATATTACTTGGAATGTGAATTGGAGCGAAATTGCTAATTCATAAGACCATTTTACAATTTTGACCCAAGTTAGAAGCAGAGCCAATATTGTAAAATGTCGATAGTCCATATCTCGGAAACTATAAGAGATAATGCAATTTGGCAATCGGCAACGTAATTAGAATGCCGAATATTACTTGGAATGTGAATTACAACGAAGTCGCTAATTCATAAGACCAATTTACAATTTTGACCCAAGTTAGAAGAAGAGCCAATATTGTAAAATGTCGATAGTCTATATCTCGGAAACTATAAGAGATAATGCAATTTTGCCATCGGCAGTGTAATTAGCATGCCGAATATTACTTGGAATGTGAATTACAACGAAATCGCTAATTCATAAGACCATTTTACAATTCTGGCCCAAGTTAGAAGCAGAGCCAATATTGCAAGATGTCGATAGTCCATATCTCGGAAACTATAAAAGATAATGCAATTTGGCAATCGGCAACGTAATTAGCATGCCGAATATTACTTGGAATGTGAATTACAACGAATTCGCTAATTCATAAGACCATTTTACAATTCTGGCCCAAGTTAGAAGCAGAGCCAATATTGTAAAATGTCGATAGTCCATATCTCGGAAACTATAAGAGATAATGCAATTTGGCCATCGGCAGTGTAATTAGCATGCCGAATATTACTTGGAATGTGAATTACAACGAAATCGCTAATTCATAAGACCATTTTACAATTCTGGCCCAAGTTAGAAGCAGAGCCAATATTGCAAGATGTCGATAGTCCATATCTCGGAAACTATAAGAGATAATGCAATTTGGCAATCGGCAACGTAATTAGCATGCCGAATATTACTTGGAATGTGAATTACAACGAAATCGCTAATTCATAAGACCATTTTACAATTCTGGCCCAAGTTAGAAGCAGAGCCAATATTGTAAAATGTCGATAGTCCATATCTCGGAAACTATAAGAGATAATGCAATTTGGCCATCGGCAGTGTAATTAGCATGCCGAATATTACTTGGAATGTGAATTACAACGAAATCGCTAATTCATAAGACCATTTTACAATTCTGGCCCAAGTTAGAAGCAGAGCCAATATTGCAAGATGTCGATAGTCCATATCTCGGAAACTATAAGAGATAATGCAATTTGGCAATCGGCAACGTAATTAGCATGCCGAATATTACTTGGAATGTGAATTGGAGCGAAATCGCTAATTCATAAGACCATTTTACAATTCTGGCCCAAGTTAGAAGCAGAGCCAATATTGCAGGATGTCGATAGTCCATATCTCGGAAACTATAAGAGATAATGCAATTTGGCAATCGACAACGTAATTAGCATGCCGAATATTACTTGGAATGTGAACTGGAGCGAAATCGCTAATTCATAAGACCATTTTACAATTTTGACCCAAGTTAGAAGAAGAGCCAATATTGTAAAATGTCGATAGTCCATATCTCGGAAACTATAAGAGATAATGCAATCTGGCAATCGGCAACGTAATTAGCATGCCGAATATTACTTGGAATGTGAATTGGAGCGAAATTGCTAATTCATAAGACCATTTTACAATTTTGACCCAAGTTAGAAGCAGAGCCAATATTGTAAAATGTCGATAGTCCATATCTCGGAAACTATAAGAGAT
Organism: Rhynchophorus ferrugineus; assembly: GCF_030347505.1. NCBI lineage: Eukaryota > Metazoa > Arthropoda > Insecta > Coleoptera > Curculionidae > Rhynchophorus > Rhynchophorus ferrugineus. The sequence continues at coordinate 21,716,718 of NW_027472586.1, read as the reverse complement.
AATGCAATTTGGCAATCGGCAACGTAATTAGCATGCCGAATATTACTTGGAACGTGAATTACAACGAAATCTCTAATTCATAAGACCATTTTACAATTCTGGCTCAAGTTAGAAGCAGAGCCAATATTGCAAGATGTCGATAGTCCATATCTCGGAAACTATAAGAGATAATGCAATTTGGCAATCGGCAACGTAATTAGCATGCCGAATATTACTTGGAATGTGAACTGGAGCGAAATCGCTAATTCATAAGACCATTTTACAATTTTGACCCAAGTTAGAAGAAGAGCCAATATTGTAAAATGTCGATAGTCCATATCTCGGAAACTATAAGAGATAATGCAATTTGGCAATCGGCAACGTAATTAGCATGCCGAATATTACTTGGAATGTGAACTGGAGCGAAATCGCTAATTCATAAGACCAATTTACAATTTTGACCCAAGTTAGAAGAAAAGCCAATATTGTAAAATGTCGATAGTCCATATCTCGGAAACTATAAGAGATAATGCAATTTGGCCATCGGCAGTGTAATTAGCATGCCGAATATTACTTGGAATGTGAATTACAACGAAATCGCTAATTCATAAGACCATTTTACAATTCTGGCCCAAGTTAGAAGCAGAGCCAATATTGCAAGATGTCGATAGTCCATATCTCGGAAACTATAAGAGATAATGCAATTTGGCAATCGGCAACGTAATTAGCATGCCGAATATTACTTGGAATGTGAATTGGAGCGAAATCGCTAATTCATAAGACCATTTTACAATTTTGACCCAAGTTAGAAGAAGAGCCAATATTGTAAAATGTCGATAGTCCATATCTCGGAAACTATAAGAGATAATGCAATTTGGCAATCGGCAACGTAATTAGCATGCCGAATATTACTTGGAGTGTGAATTACAACGAAATCGCTAATTCATGGGACCATTTTACAATTCTGGCTCAAGTTAGAAGCAGAGCCAATATTGCAAGATGTCGATAGTCCATATCTCGGAAACTATAAGAGATAATGCAATCTGGCAATCGGCAACGTAATTAGCATGCCGAATATTACTTGGAATGTGAATTGGAGCGAAATTGCTAATTCATAAGACCATTTTACAATTTTGACCCAAGTTAGAAGCAGAGCCAATATTGGAGATAATGCAATTTGGCAATCGGCAACGTAATTAGCATGCCGAATATTACTTGGAATGTGAATTACAACGAAATCGCTGATTCATAAGACCATTTTACAATTCTGGCCCAAGTTAGAAGCAGAGCCAATGTTGCAAGATGTCAATAGTCCATATCTCGGAAACTATAAGAGATAATGCAATTTGGCAATCGGCAACGTAATTAGCATGCCGAATATTACTTGGAATGTGAATTACAACGAAATCGCTAATTCATAAGACCATTTTACAATTCTGGCCCAAGTTAGAAGCAGAGCCAATATTGCAAGATGTCGATAGTCCATATCTCGGAAACTATAAGAGATAATGCAATTTGGCAATCGGCAACGTAATTAGCATGCCGAATATTACTTGGAATGTGAATTGGAGCGAAATCGCTAATTCATAAGACCATTTTACAATTCTGGCCCAAGTTAGAAGCAGAGCCAATATTGCAAGATGTCGATAGTCCATATCTCGGAAACTATAAGAGATAATGCAATTTGGCAATCGGCAACGTAATTAGCATGCCGAATATTACTTGGAATGTGAACTGGAGCGAAATCACTTATTCATAAGACCATTTTACAATTTTGACCCAAGTTAGAAGAAGAGCCAATATTGTAAAATGTCGATGGTCCATATCTCGGAAACTATAAGAGATAATGCAATTTGGCAATCGGCAACGTAATTAGCATGCCGAATATTACTTGGAATGTGAATTGGAGCGAAATTGCTAATTCATAAGACCATTTTACAATTTTGACCCAAGTTAGAAGCAGAGCCAATATTGTAATATGTCGATAGTCCATATCTCGGAAACTATAAGAGATAATGCAATTTGGCAATCGGCAACGTAATTAGCGTGCCGAATATTACTTGGAATGTGAATTACAACGAAATCGCTAATTCATAAGACCAATTTACAATTTTGACCCAAGTTAGAAGAAGAGCCAATATTGTAAAATGTCGATAGTCCATATCTCGGAAACTATAAGAGATAATGCAATTTGGCAATCGGCAACGTAATTAGCATGCCGAATATTATTTGGAATGTGAATTACAACGAAATCGCTAATTCATAAGACCATTTTACAATTCTGGCCCAAGTTAGAAGCAGAGCCAATATTGTAAAATGTCGATAGTCCATATCTCGGAAACTATAAGAGATAATGCAATTTGGCAATCGGCAACGTAATTAGAATGCCGAATATTACTTGGAATGTGAATTACAACGAAATCGCTAATTCATAAGACCAATTTACAATTTTGACCCAAGTTAGAAGAAGAGCCAATATTGTAAAATGTCGATAGTCCATATCTCGGAAACTATAAGAGATAATGCAATTTGGCAATCGGCAACGTAATTAGCATGCCGAATATTACTTGGAATGTGAATTACAACGAAATCGCTAATTCATAAGACCATTTTACAATTCTGGCCCAAGTTAGAAGCAGAGCCAATATTGCAAGATGTCGATAGTCCATATCTCGGAAACTATAAGAGATAATGCAATTTGGCAATCGGCAACGTAATTAGCATGCCGAATATTACTTTGAATGTGAATTACAGCGCAATCGCTAATTCATAAGACCATTTTACAATTCTGGCCCAAGTTAGAAGAAAAGCCAATATTGTAAAATGTCGATAGTCCATATCTCGGAAACTATAAGAGATAATGCAATTTGGCCATCGGCAGTGTAATTAGCATGCCGAATATTACTTGGAATGTGAATTACAACGAAATCGCTAATTCATAAGACCATTTTACAATTCTGGCCCAAGTTAGAAGCAGAGCCAATATTACAAGATGTCGATAGTCCATATCTCGGAAACTATAAGAGATAATGCAATTTGGCAATCGGCAACGTAATTAGCATGCCGAATATTGCTTGGAATGTGAATTACAACAAAATCGCTAATTCATAAGACCATTTTACAATTCTGGCCCAAGTTAGAAGCAGAGCCAATATTGCAAGATGTCGATAGTCCATATCTCGGAAACTATAAGAGATAATGCAATTTGGCAATCGGCAACGTAATTAGCATGCCGAATATTACTTGGAATGTGAATTGGAGCGAAATCGCTAATTCATAAGACCATTTTACAATTCTGGCCCAAGTTAGAAGCAGAGCCAATATTGCAAGATGTCGATAGTCCATATCTCGGAAACTATAAGAGATAATGCAATTTGGCAATCGGCAACGTAATTAGCATGCCGAATATTACTTGGAATGTGAACTGGAGCGAAATCGCTAATTCATAAGACCATTTTACAATTTTGACCCAAGTTAGAAGAAGAGCCAATATTGTAAAATGTCGATAGTCCATATCTCGGAAACTATAAGAGATAATGCAATTTGGCAATCGGCAACGTAATTAGCATGCCGAATATTACTTGGAATGTGAATTACAACGAAATCGCTAATTCATAAGACCATTTTACAATTCTGGCCCAAGTTAGAAGCAGAGCCAATATTGCAAGATGTCGATAGTCCATATCTCGGAAACTATAAGAGGTAATGCAATTTGGCAATCGGCAACGTAATTAGCATGCCGAATATTACTTGGAATGTGAATTACAACGAAATCGCTAATTCATAAGACCATTTTACAATTCTGGCCCAAGTTAGAAGAAAAGCCAATATTGTAAAATGTCGATAGTCCATATCTCGGAAACTATAAGAGATAATGCAATTTGGCCATCGGCAGTCTAATTAGCATGCCGAATATTACTTGGAATGTGAATTATAACGAAATCGCTAATTCATAAGACCATTTTACAATTCTGGCCCAAGTTAGAAGCAGAGCCAATATTGCAAGATGTCGATAGTCCATATCTCGGAAACTATAAGAGATAATGCAATTTGGCAATCGGCAACGTAATTAGCATGCCGAATATTGCTTGGAATGTGAATTACAACAAAATCGCTAATTCATAAGACCATTTTACAATTCTGGCCCAAGTTAGAAGCAGAGCCAATATTGCAAGATGTCGATAGTCCATATCTCGGAAACTATAAGAGATAATGCAATTTGGCAATCGGCAACGTAATTAGCATGCCGAATATTACTTGGAATGTGAACTGGAGCGAAATCGCTAATTCATAAGACCATTTTACAATTTTGACCCAAGTTAGAAGAAGAGCCAATATTGTAAAATGTCGATAGTCCATATCTCGGAAACTATAAGAGATAATGCAATTTGGCAATCGGCAACGTAATTAGCATGCCGAATATTACTTGGAATGTGAATTACAACGAAATCGCTAATTCATAAGACCATTTTACAATTCTGGCCCAAGTTAGAAGCAGAGCCAATATTGCAAGATGTCGATAGTCCATATCTCGGAAACTATAAGAGATAATGCAATTTGGCAATCGGCAACGTAATTAGCATGCCGAATATTACTTGGAATGTGAATTACAACGAAATCGCTAATTCATAAGACCATTTTACAATTCTGGCCCAAGTTAGAAGCAAAGCCAATATTGTAAAATGTCGATAGTCCATATCTCGGAAACTATAAGAGATAATGCAATTTGGCCATCGGCAATCTAATTAGCATGCCGAATATTACTTGGAATGTGAATTACAACGAAATCGCTAATTCATAAGACCATTTTACAATTCTGGCCCAAGTTAGAAGCAGAGCCAATATTGCAAGATGTCGATAGTCCATATCTCGGAAACTATAAGAGATAATGCAATTTGGCAATCGGCAACGTAATTAGCATGCCGAATATTGCTTGGAATGTGAATTACAACAAAATCGCTAATTCATAAGACCATTTTACAATTCTGGCCCAAGTTAGAAGCAGAGCCAATATTGCAAGATGTCGATAGTCCATATCTCGGAAACTATAAGAGATAATGCAATTTGGCCATCGGCAGTCTAATTAGCATGCCGAATATTACTTGGAATGTGAATTACAACGAAATCGCTAATTCATAAGACCATTTTACAATTCTGGCCCAAGTTAGAAGCAGAGCCAATATTGCAAGATGTCGATAGTCCATATCTCGGAAACTATAAGAGATAATGCAATTTGGCAATCGGCAACGTAATTAGCATGCCGAATATTGCTTGGAATGTGAATTACAACAAAATCGCTAATTCATAAGACCATTTTACAATTCTGGCCCAAGTTAGAAGCAGAGCCAATATTGCAAGATGTCGATAGTCCATATCTCGGAAACTATAAGAGATAATGCAATTTGGCAATCGGCAACGTAATTAGCATGCCGAATATTACTTGGAATGTGAATTGGAGCGAAATCGCTAATTCATAAGACCATTTTACAATTCTGGCCCAAGTTAGAAGCAGAGCCAATATTGCAAGATGTCGATAGTCCATATCTCGGAAACTATAAGAGATAATGCAATTTGGCAATCGGCAACGTAATTAGCATGCCGAATATTACTTGGAATGTGAACTGGAGCGAAATCGCTAATTCATAAGACCATTTTACAATTTTGACCCAAGTTAGAAGAAGAGCCAATATTGTAAAATGTCGATAGTCCATATCTCGGAAACTATAAGAGATAATGCAATTTGGCAATCGGCAACGTAATTAGCATGCCGAGTATTACTTGGAATGTGAATTACAACGAAATCGCTAATTCATAAGACCATTTTACAATTCTGGCCCACGTTAGAAGCAGAGCCAATATTGCAAGATGTCGATAGTCCATATCTCGGAAACTATAAGAGATAATGCAATTTGGCAATCGGCAACGTAATTAGCATGCCGAATATTACTTGGAATGTGAATTACAACGAAATCGCTAATTCATAAGACCATTTTACAATTCTGGCCCAAGTTAGAAGCAGAGCCAATATTGCAAGATGTCGATAGTCCATATCTCGGAAACTATAAGAGATAATGCAATTTGGCAATCGGCAACGTAATTAGCATGCCGAATATTACTTGGAATGTGAACTGGAGCGAAATCGCTAATTCATAAGACCATTTTACAATTTTGACCCAAGTTAGAAGAAGAGCCAATATTGTAAAATGTCGATAGTCCATATCTCGGAAACTATAAGAGATAATGCAATTTGGCAATCGGCAACGTAATTAGCATGCCGAATATTACTTGGAATGTGAATTACAACGAAATCGCTAATTCATAAGAAAATTTTACAATTCTGGCCCAAGTTAGAAGCAGAGCCAATATTGCAAGTTGTCGATAGTCCATATCTCGGAAACTATAAGAGATAATGCAATCTGGCAATCGGCAACGTAATTAGCATGCCGAATATTACTTGGAATGTGAATTGGAGCGAAATTGCTAATTCATAAGACCATTTTACAATTTTGACCCAAGTTAGAAGCAGAGCCAATATTGTAAAATGTCGATAGTCCATATCTCGGAAACTATAAGAGATAATGCAATTTGGCAATCGGCAACGTAATTAGAATGCCGAATATTACTTGGAATGTGAATTACAACGAAGTCGCTAATTCATAAGACCAATTTACAATTTTGACCCAAGTTAGAAGAAGAGCCAATATTGTAAAATGTCGATAGTCCATATCTCGGAAACTATAAGAGATAATGCAATTTGGCCATCTCCAGTGTAATTAGCATGCCGAATATTACTTGGAATGTGAATTACAACGAAATCGCTAATTCATAAGACCATTTTACAATTCTGGCCCAAGTTAGAAGCAGAGCCAATATTGCAAGATGTCGATAGTCCATATCTCGGAAACTATAAGAGATAATGCAATTTGGCAATCGGCAACGTAATTAGCATGCCGAATATTGCTTGGAATGTGAATTACAATAAAATCGCTAATTCATAAGACCATTTTACAATTCTGGCCCAAGTTAGAAGCAGAGCCAATATTGCAAGATGTCGATAGTCCATATCTCGGAAACTATAAGAGATAATGCAATTTGGCAATCGGCAACGTAATTAGCATGCCGAATATTACTTGGAATGTGAATTGGAGCGAAATCGCTAATTCATAAGACCATTTTACAATTCTGGCCCAAGTTAGAAGCAGAGCCAATATTGCAAGATGTCGATAGTCCATATCTCGGAAACTATAAGAGATAATGCAATTTGGCAATCGGCAACGTAATTAGCATGCCGAATATTACTTGGAATGTGAACTGGAGCGAAATCGCTAATTCATAAGACCATTTTACAATTTTGACCCAAGTTAGAAGAAGAGCCAATATTGTAAAATGTCGATAGTCCATATCTCGGAAACTATAAGAGATAATGCAATTTGGCAATCGGCAACGTAATTAGCATGCCGAATATTACTTGGAATGTGAATTGGAGCGAAATCGCTAATTCATAAGACCATTTTACAATTCTGGCCCAAGTTAGAAGCAGAGCCAATATTGCAAGATGTCGATAGTCCATGTCTCGGAAACTATAAGAGATAATGCAATTTGGCAATCGGCAACGTAATTAGCATGCCGAATATTACTTGGAATGTGAACTGGAGCGAAATCGCTAATTCATAAGACCATTTTACAATTTGGCCCAAGTTAGAAGAAGAGCCAATATTGTAAAATGTCGATAGTCCATATCTCGGAAACTATAAGAGATAATGCAATTTGGCAATCGGCAACGTAATTAGCATGCCGAATATTACTTGGAATGTGAATTACAACGAAATCGCTAATTCATAAGACCATTTTACAATTCTGGCCCAAGTTAGAAGCAGAGCCAATATTGCAAGATGTCGATAGTCCATATCTCGGAAACTATAAGAGATAATGCAATTTGGCAATCGGCAACGTAATTAGCATGCCGAATATTACTTGGAATGTGAATTACAACGAAATCGCTAATTCATAAGACCATTTTACAATTCTGGCCCAAGTTAGAAGCAGAGCCAATATTGCAAGATGTCGATAGTCCATATCTCGGAAACTATAAGAGATAATGCAATTTGGCAATCGGCAACGTAATTAGCATGCCGAATATTACTTGGAATGTGAATTGGAGCGAAATCGCTAATTCATAAGACCATTTTACAATTCTGGCCCAAGTTAGAAGCAGAGCCAATATTGCAAGATGTCGATAGTCCATATCTCGGAAACTATAAGAGATAATGCAATTTGGCAATCGGCAACGTAATTAGCATGCCGAATATTACTTGGAATGTGAATTGGAACGAAATCGCCAATTGATAAGACCATTTTACAATTTGGGCCCAAGTTAGAAGCAGAGCCTAAGGTGTAAATTATCGATAGTCCATATCTCGGAAACTATAAGAGATAATGCAATTTGGCAACCGGCAATGTAATTAGCATTCCGAACATTACTTGGAATGCGAATTGGAACGAAATCGCCAATAGATAAGACCATTTTACAATTTGGGCCCAAGTTAGAAGCAGAGCCTAAGGTGTAAATTATCGATAGTGCATATCTCGGAAACTATAAGAGATAATGCAATTTGGCAACCGGCAATGTAATTAGCATGCCGAATATTACTTGGAATGTGAATTGCAACTAAATCGCCAATAGATAAGACCATTTTACAATTTGGGCCCAAGTTAGAAGCGGAGCCTAAGGTGTAAATTATCGATAGTCCATATCTCGGAAACTATTAGAGATAATGCAATTTGGCAACCGGCAATGTAATTAGCATGCCGAATATCACTTGGAATGTGAATTGGGACGAAATCGCCAATAGATAAGGCCATTTTACAATTTTGACCCAAGTTAGAAGCAGAGCCAATATTGTAAAATGTCGATAGTCCATATCTCGGAAACTATAAGAGATAATACAATTTGGCAATCGGCAACGTAATTAGCATGCCGAATATTACTTGGAATGTGAATTGGAGCGAAATTGCTAATTCATAAGACCATTTTACAATTTTGACCCAAGTTAGAAACAGAGCCAATATTGTAAAATGTCGGTAGTCCATATCTCGGAAACTATAAGAGATAATGCAATTTGGCAATCGGCAACGTAATTCGCATGCCGAATATTACTTGGAATGTGAATTACAACGAAATCGCTAATTCATAAGACCAATTTACAATTTTGACCCAAGTTAGAAGAAGAGCCAATATTGTAAAATGTCGATAGTCCATATCTCGGAAACTATAAGAGATAATGCAATTTGGCCATCGGCAGTGTAATTAGCATGCCGAATATTACTTGGAATGTGAATTACAACGAAATCGCTAATTCATAAGACCATTTTACAATTCTGGCCCAAGTTAGAAGCAGAGCCAATATTGCAAGATGTCGATAGTCCATATCTCGGAAACTATAAGAGATAATGCAATTTGGCAATCGGCAACGTAATTAGCATGCCGAATATTACTTGGAATGTGAATTACAACGAAATCGCTAATTCATAAGACCATTTTACAATTCTGGCCCAAGTCAGAAGCAGAGCCAATATGGCAAGATGTCGATAGTCCATATCTCGGAAACTATAAGAGATAATGCAATTTGGCAATCGGCAACGTAATTAGCATGCCGAATATTACTTGGAATGTGAGTTGGAGCGAAATCGCTAATTCATAAGACCATTTTACAATTCTGGCCCAAGTTAGAAGCAGAGCCAATATTGCAAGATATCGATAGTCCATATCTCGGAAACTATAAGAGATAATGCAATTTGGCAATCGGCAACGTAATTAGCATGCCGAATATTACTTGGAATGTGAATTGGAGCGAAATCGCTAATTCATAAGACCATTTTACAATTCTGGCCCAAGTTAGAAGCAGAGCCAATATTGCAAGATGTCGATAGTCCATATCTCGGAAACTATAAGAGATAATGCAATTTGGCAATCGGCAACGTAATTAGCATGCCGAATATTACTTGGAATGTGAATTGGAGCGAAATCGCTAATTCATAAGACCATTTTACAATTTGGGCCCAAGTTAGAAGCAGAGCCTAAGGTGTAAATTATCGATAGTCCATATCTCGGAAACTATAAGAGATAATGCAATTTGGCAACCGGCAATGTAATTAGCATGCCGAATATTACTTGGAATGTGAATTGGAACGAAATCGCCAATAGATAAGACCATTTTACAATTTGGGCCCAAGTTAGAAGCAGAGCCTAAGGTGTAAATTATCGATAGTCCATATCTCGGAAACTATAAGAGATAATGCAATTTGGCAACCGGCAATGTAATTAGCATGCCGAATATTACTTGGAATGTGAATTGCAACTAAATCGCCAATAGATAAGACCATTTTACAATTTGGGCCCAAGTTAGAAGCAGAGCCTAAGGTGTAAATTATCGATAGTCCATATCTCGGAAACTATAAGAGATAATGCAATTTGGCAACCGGCAATGTAATTAGCATGCCGAATATCACTTGGAATGTGAATTGGGACGAAATCGCCAATAGATAAGACCATTTTACAATTTTGAACCAAGTTAGAAGCAGAGCCAATATTGTAAAATGTCGATAGTCCATATCTCGGAAACTATAAGAGATAATACAATTTGGCAATCGGCAACGTAATTAGCATGCCGAATATTACTTGGAATGTGAATTGGAGCGAAATTGCTAATTCATAAGACCATTTTACAATTTTGGCCCAAGTTAGAAACAGAGCCAATATTGTAAAATGTCGGTAGTCCATATCTCGGAAACTATAAGAGATAATGCAATTTGGCAATCGGCAACGTAATTCGCATGCCGAATATTACTTGGAATGTGAATTACAACGAAATCGCTAATTCATAAGACCATTTTACAATTCTGGCCCAAGTTAGAAGCAGAGCCAATATTGGAAAATGTCGATAGTCCATATCTCGGAAACTATAAGAGATAATGCAATTTGGCAATCGGCAACGTAATTAGCATGCCGAATATTACTTGGAATGTGAATTACAACGAAATCGCTAATTCATAATGCCATTTTACATTTATGGCCCAAGTTAGAAGCAGAGCCAATATTGGAAAATGTCGATAGTCCATATCTCGGAAACTATAAGAGATAATGCAATTTGGCAATCGGCAACGTAATTAGCATGCCGAATATTACTTGGAATGTGAATTACAACGAAATCGCTAATTCATAAGACCATTTTACAATTCTGGCCCAAGTTAGAAGCAGAGCCAATATTGTAAAATGTCGATAGTCCATATCTCGGAAACTATAAGAGATAATGCAATTTGGCAATCGGCAACGTAATTAGCATGCCGAATATTACTTGGAATGTGAATTACAACGAAATCGCTAATTCATAAGACCAATTTACAATTTTGACCCAAGTTAGAAGAAGAGCCAATATTGTAAAATGTCGATAGTCCATATCTCGGAAACTATAAGAGATAATGCAATTTGGCAATCGGCAACGTAATTAGCATGCCGAATATTACTTGGAATGTGAATTACAACGAAATCGCTAATTCATAAGACCATTTTACAATTCTGGCCCAAGTTAGAAGCAGAGCCAATAATGCAAGATGTCGATAGTCCATATCTCGGAAACTATAAGAGATAATGCAATTTGGCAATCGGCAACGTAATTAGCATGCCGAATATTACTTTGAATGTGAATTACAGCGAAATCGCTAATTCATAAGACCATTTTACAATTCTGGCCCAAGTTAGAAGAAAAGCCAATATTGTAAAATGTCGATAGTCCATATCTCGGAAACTATAAGAGATAATGCAATTTGGCCATCGGCAGTCTAATTAGCATGCCGAATATTACTTGGAATGTGAATTACAACGAAATCGCTAATTCATAAGACCATTTTACAATTCTGGCCCAAGTTAGAAGCAGAGCCAATATTGCAAGATGTCGATAGTCCATATCTCGGAAACTATAAGAGATAATGCAATTTGGCAATCGGCAACGTAATTAGCATGCCGAATATTGCTTGGAATGTGAATTACAACAAAATCGCTAATTCATAAGACCATTTTACAATTCTGGCCCAAGTTAGAAGCAGAGCCAATATTGCAAGATGTCGATAGTCCATATCTCGGAAACTATAAGAGATAATGCAATTTGGCAATCGGCAACGTAATTAGCATGCCGAATATTACTTGGAATGTGAATTGGAGCGAAATCGCTAATTCATAAGACCATTTTACAATTCTGGCCCAAGTTAGAAGCAGAGCCAATATTGCAAGATGTCGATAGTCCATATCTCGGAAACTATAAGAGATAATGCAATTTGGCAATCGGCAACGTAATTAGCATGCCGAATATTACTTGGAATGTGAACTGGAGCGAAATCGCTAATTCATAAGACCATTTTACAATTTTGACCCAAGTTAGAAGAAGAGCCAATATTGTAAAATGTCGATAGTCCATATCTCGGAAACTATAAGAGATAATGCAATTTGGCAATCGGCAACGTAATTAGCATGCCGAATATTACTTGGAATGTGAATTACAACGAAATCGCTAATTCATAAGACCATTTTACAATTCTGGCCCAAGTTAGAAGCAGAGCCAATATTGCAAGATGTCGATAGTCCATATCTCGGGAACTATAAGAGATAATGCAATTTGGCAATCGGCAACGTAATTAGCATGCCGAATATTACTTGGAATGTGAATTACAACGAAATCGCTAATTCATAAGACCATTTTACAATTCTGGCCCAAGTTAGAAGCAGAGCCAATATTGCAAGATGTCGATAGTCCATATCTCGGAAACTATAAGAGATAATGCAATTTGGCAATCGGCAACGTAATTAGCATGCCGAATATTACTTGGAATGTGAATTGGAGCGAAATCGCTAATTCATAAGACCATTTTACAATTCTGGCCCAAGTTAGAAGCAGAGCCAATATTGCTAGATGTCGATAGTCCATATCTCGGAAACTATAAGAGATAATGCAATTTGGCAATCGGCAACGTAATTAGCATGCCGAATATTACTTGGAATGTGAACTGGAGCGAAATCGCTAATTCATAAGACCATTTTACAATTTTGACCCAAGTTAGAAGAAGAGCCAATATTGTAAAATGTCGATAGTCCATATCTCGGAAACTATAAGAGATAATGCAATTTGGCAATCGGCAACGTAATTAGCATGCCGAATATTACTTGAAATGTGAATTACAACGAAATCGCTAATTCATAAGACCATTTTACAATTCTGGCTCAAGTTAGAAGCAGAGCCAATATTGCAAGTTGTCGATAGTCCATATCTCGGAAACTATAAGAGATAATGCAATCTGGCAATCGGCAACGTAATTAGCATGCCGAATATTACTTGGAATGTGAATTGGAGCGAAATTGCTAATTCATAAGACCATTTTACAATTTTGACCCAAGTTAGAAGCAGAGCCAATATTGTAAAATGTCGATAGTCCATATCTCGGAAACTATAAGAGATAATGCAATTTGGCAATCGGCAACGTAATTAGAATGCCGAATATTACTTGGAATGTGAATTACAACGAAGTCGCTAATTCATAAGACCAATTTACAATTTTGACCCAAGTTAGAAGAAGAGCCAATATTGTAAAATGTCGATAGTCTATATCTCGGAAACTATAAGAGATAATGCAATTTTGCCATCGGCAGTGTAATTAGCATGCCGAATATTACTTGGAATGTGAATTACAACGAAATCGCTAATTCATAAGACCATTTTACAATTCTGGCCCAAGTTAGAAGCAGAGCCAATATTGCAAGATGTCGATAGTCCATATCTCGGAAACTATAAAAGATAATGCAATTTGGCAATCGGCAACGTAATTAGCATGCCGAATATTACTTGGAATGTGAATTACAACGAATTCGCTAATTCATAAGACCATTTTACAATTCTGGCCCAAGTTAGAAGCAGAGCCAATATTGTAAAATGTCGATAGTCCATATCTCGGAAACTATAAGAGATAATGCAATTTGGCCATCGGCAGTGTAATTAGCATGCCGAATATTACTTGGAATGTGAATTACAACGAAATCGCTAATTCATAAGACCATTTTACAATTCTGGCCCAAGTTAGAAGCAGAGCCAATATTGCAAGATGTCGATAGTCCATATCTCGGAAACTATAAGAGATAATGCAATTTGGCAATCGGCAACGTAATTAGCATGCCGAATATTACTTGGAATGTGAATTACAACGAAATCGCTAATTCATAAGGCCATTTTACAATTCTGGCCCAAGTTAGAAGCAGAGCCAATATTGTAAAATGTCGATAGTCCATATCTCGGAAACTATAAGAGATAATGCAATTTGGCCATCGGCAGTGTAATTAGCATGCCGAATATTACTTGGAATGTGAATTACAACGAAATCGCTAATTCATAAGACCATTTTACAATTCTGGCCCAAGTTAGAAGCAGAGCCAATATTGCAAGATGTCGATAGTCCATATCTCGGAAACTATAAGAGATAATGCAATTTGGCAATCGGCAACGTAATTAGCATGCCGAATATTACTTGGAATGTGAATTGGAGCGAAATCGCTAATTCATAAGACCATTTTACAATTCTGGCCCAAGTTAGAAGCAGAGCCAATATTGCAGGATGTCGATAGTCCATATCTCGGAAACTATAAGAGATAATGCAATTTGGCAATCGACAACGTAATTAGCATGCCGAATATTACTTGGAATGTGAACTGGAGCGAAATCGCTAATTCATAAGACCATTTTACAATTTTGACCCAAGTTAGAAGAAGAGCCAATATTGTAAAATGTCGATAGTCCATATCTCGGAAACTATAAGAGATAATGCAATCTGGCAATCGGCAACGTAATTAGCATGCCGAATATTACTTGGAATGTGAATTGGAGCGAAATTGCTAATTCATAAGACCATTTTACAATTTTGACCCAAGTTAGAAGCAGAGCCAATATTGTAAAATGTCGATAGTCCATATCTCGGAAACTATAAGAGATAATGCAATTTGGCAATCGGCAACGTAATTAGCATGCCGAATATTACTTGGAACGTGAATTACAACGAAATCTCTAATTCATAAGACCATTTTACAATTCTGGCTCAAGTTAGAAGCAGAGCCAATATTGCAAGATGTCGATAGTCCATATCTCGGAAACTATAAGAGATAATGCAATTTGGCAATCGGCAACGTAATTAGCATGCCGAATATTACTTGGAATGTGAACTGGAGCGAAATCGCTAATTCATAAGACCATTTTACAATTTTGACCCAAGTTAGAAGAAGAGCCAATATTGTAAAATGTCGATAGTCCATATCTCGGAAACTATAAGAGATAATGCAATTTGGCAATCGGCAACGTAATTAGCATGCCGAATATTACTTGGAATGTGAACTGGAGCGAAATCGCTAATTCATAAGACCAATTTACAATTTTGACCCAAGTTAGAAGAAAAGCCAATATTGTAAAATGTCGATAGTCCATATCTCGGAAACTATAAGAGATAATGCAATTTGGCCATCGGCAGTGTAATTAGCATGCCGAATATTACTTGGAATGTGAATTACAACGAAATCGCTAATTCATAAGACCATTTTACAATTCTGGCCCAAGTTAGAAGCAGAGCCAATATTGCAAGATGTCGATAGTCCATATCTCGGAAACTATAAGAGATAATGCAATTTGGCAATCGGCAACGTAATTAGCATGCCGAATATTACTTGGAATGTGAATTGGAGCGAAATCGCTAATTCATAAGACCATTTTACAATTTTGACCCAAGTTAGAAGAAGAGCCAATATTGTAAAATGTCGATAGTCCATATCTCGGAAACTATAAGAGATAATGCAATTTGGCAATCGGCAACGTAATTAGCATGCCGAATATTACTTGGAGTGTGAATTACAACGAAATCGCTAATTCATGGGACCATTTTACAATTCTGGCTCAAGTTAGAAGCAGAGCCAATATTGCAAGATGTCGATAGTCCATATCTCGGAAACTATAAGAGATAATGCAATCTGGCAATCGGCAACGTAATTAGCATGCCGAATATTACTTGGAATGTGAATTGGAGCGAAATTGCTAATTCATAAGACCATTTTACAATTTTGACCCAAGTTAGAAGCAGAGCCAATATTGTAAAATGTCGATAGTCCATATCTCGGAAACTATAAGAGATAATGCAATTTGGCAATCGGCAACGTAATTAGCATGCCGAATATTACTTGGAATGTGAATTACAACGAAATCGCTAATTCATAAGACCATTTTACAATTCTGGCTCAAGTTAGAAGCAGAGCCAATATTGCAAGATGTCGATAGTCCATATCTCGGAAACTATAAGAGATAACGCAATTTGGCAATCGGCAAAGTAATTAGCATGATGAATATTACTTGGAATATGAATTACAACGAAATCGCTAATTCATAAGACCATTTTACAATTCTGGCCCAAGTTAGAAGCAGAGCCAATATTGCAAGATGTCGATAGTCCATATCTCGGAAACTATAAGAGATAACGCAATTTGGCAATCGGCAACGTAATTAGCATGCCGAATATTACTTGGAATGTGAATTACAACGAAATCGCAAATTCATAAGACCATTTTACAATTCTGGCTCAAGTTAGAAGCAGAGCCAATATTGCAAGATGTCGATAGTCCATATCTCGGAAACTATAAGAGATAACGCAATTTGGCAGTCGGCAACGTAATTAGCATGCCGAATATTACTTGGAATGTGAATTACAACGAAATCGCTAATTCATAAGACCATTTTACAATTCTGGCCCAAGTTAGAAACAAGCCAATATTGCAAGATGTGGATAGTCCATATCTCGGAAACTATAAGAGATAATGCAATTTGGCAATCGGCAACGTAATTAGCATGCCGAATATTACTTGGAATGTGAATTACAACGAAATCGCTAATTCATAAGACCATTTTACAATTCTGGCCCAAGTTAGAAACAGAGCCAATATTGCAAGATGTGGATAGTCCATATCTCGGAAACTATAAGAGATAATGCAATTTGGCAATCGGCATCGTAATTAGCATGCCGAATATTACTTGGAATGTGAATTACAACGGAATCGCTAATTCATAAGGCCATTTTACAATTCTGGCTCAAGTTAGAAGCAGAGCCAATATTGCAAGATGTCGATAGTCCATATCTCGGAAACTATAAGAGATAACGCAATTTGGCAGTCGGCAACGTAATTAGCATGCCGAATATTACTTGGAATGTGAATTACAACGAAATCGCTAATTCATAAGACCATTTTACAATTCTGGCCCAAGTTAGAAACAAGCCAATATTGCAAGATGTGGATAGTCCATATCTCGGAAACTATAAGAGATAATGCAATTTGGCAATCGGCAACGTAATTAGCATGCCGAATATTACTTGGAATGTGAATTACAACGAAATCGCTAATTCATAAGACCATTTTACAATTCTGGCCCAAGTTAGAAACAGAGCCAATATTGCAAGATGTGGATAGTCCATATCTCGGAAACTATAAGAGATAATGCAATTTGGCAATCGGCATCGTAATTAGCATGCCGAATATTACTTGGAATGTGAATTACAACGGAATCGCTAATTCATAAGGCCATTTTACAATTCTGGCTCAAGTTAGAAGCAGAGCCAATATTGCAAGATGTCGATAGTCCATATCTCGGAAACTATAAGAGATAATGCAATTTGGCAATCGGCAACGTAATTAGCATGCCGAATATTACTTGGAATGTGAATTACAACGAAATCGCTAATTCATAAGACCATTTTACAATTCTGGCTCAAGTTAGAAGCAGAGGCAATATTGCAAGATGTCGATAGTCCATATCTCGGAAACTATAAGAGATAATGCGATTTGACAATCGGCAACGTAATTAGCATGCCGAATATTACTTGGAATGTGAATTGGAGCGAAATCGCTAATTCATTAGACCATTTTACATTTCTGGCTCAAGTTAGAAGCAGAGCCAATATTGCAATATGTCGAGAGTCCATATATCGGAAACTATAATAGATAATGCAATTTGGCAATCGGCAACTTAATTAGCATGCCGAATATTACTTGGAATGTGAATTACAACGAAATCGCTAATTCATAAGACCATTTTACAATTCCGGCCCAAGTTAGAAACAGAGCCAATATTGCAAGATGTGGATAGTCCATATCTCGGAAACTATAAGAGATAACGCAATTTGGCAATCGGCAACGTAATTAGCATGCCGAATATTACTTGGAATGTGAATTGGAGCGAAATCGCTAATTCATAAGACCATTTTATAATTCTGGCCCAAGTTAGAAACAGAGCCAACATTGCAAGATGTGGATAGTCCATATCTCGGAAACTATAAGAGATAATGCAATTTGGCCATCTCCAGTGTAATTAGGATGCCGAATATTACTTGGAATGTGAATTACAACGAAATCGCTAATTCATAAGACCATTTTACAATTCTGGCCCAAGTTAGAAGCAGAGCCAATATTGCAAGATGTCGATAGTCCATATCTCGGAAACTATAAGAGATAATGCAATTTGGCAATCGGCAACGTAATTAGCATGCCGAATATTACTTGGAATGTGAATTACAACGAAATCGCTAATTCATAAGACCATTTTACAATTCTGGCCCAAGTTAGAAGCAGAGCCAATATTGTAAAATGTCGATAGTCCATATCTCGGAAACTATAAGAGATAATGCAATTTGGCAATAGGCAACGTAATTAGCATGCCGAATATTACTTGGAATGTGAATTACAACGAAATCGCTAATTCATAGGACCATTTTACAATTCTGGCTCAAGTTAGAAGCAGAGCCAATATTGCAAGATGTCGATAGTCCATATCTCGGAAACTATAAGAGATAATGCAATTTGGCAATCGGCAACGTAATTAGCATGCCGAATATTACTTGGAATGTGAACTGGAGCGAAATCGCTAATTCATAAGACCATTTTACAATTTTGACCCAAGTTAGAAGAAGAGCCAATATTGTAAAATGTCGATAGTCCATATCTCGGAAACTATAAGAGATAATGCAATCTGGCAATCGGCAACGTAATTAGCATGCCGAATATTACTTGGAATGTGAATTGGAGCGAAATTGCTAATTCATAAGACCATTTTACAATTTTGACCCAAGTTAGAAGCAGAGCCAATATTGTAAAATGTCGATAGTCCATATCTCGGAAACTATAAGAGATAATGCAATTTGGCAATCGGCAACGTAATTAGCATGCCGAATATTACTTGGAATGTGAATTACAACGAAATCGCTAATTCATAAGACCATTTTACAATTCTGGCCCAAGTTAGAAGCAGAGCCAATATTGCAAGATGTCGATAGTCCATATCTCGGAAACTATAAGAGATAATGCAATTTGGCAATCGGCAACGTAATTAGCATGCCGAATATTACTTGGAATGTGAATTGGAGCAAAATCGCTAATTCATAAGACCATTTTACAATTCTGGCTCAAGTTAGAAGCAGAGGCAATATTGCAAGATGTCGATAGTCCATATCTCGGAAACTATAAGAGATAATGCAATTTGGCAATCGGCAACGTAATTAGCATGCCGAATATTACTTGGAATGTGAATTACAACGAAATCGCTAGTTCATAAGACCATTTTACAATTCTGACCCAAATTAGAAGCAGAGCCAATATTGCAAGATGTCGATAGTCCATATCTCGGAAACTATAAGAGATAATGCAATTTGGCAATCGGCAACGTAATTAGTATGCCGAATATTACTTGAAATGTGAATTACAACGAAATCGCTAATTCATAAGACCATTTTACATTTCTGGCTTAAGTTAGAAGCAGAGCCAATATTGCAATATGTCGATAGTCCATATATCGGAAACTATAAGAGATAACGCAATTTGGCAATCGGCAACGTAATTAGCATGCCGAATATTACTTGGAATGTGAATTGGAGCGAAATCGCTAATTCATAAGACCATTTTACAATTCTGGCCCAAGTTAGAAACAGAGCCAACATTGCAAGATGTGGATAGTCCATATCTCGGAAACTATAAGAGATAATGCAACTTGGCAATCGGCAACGTAATTAGCATGGCCAATATTACTTGGAATGTGAATTGGAGCGAAATCGCTAATTCATAAGACCATTTTACAATTTTGACCCAAGTTAGAAGCCGAGCCAATATTGTAAAATGTCGATAGTCCATATCTCGGAAACTATAAGAGATAATGCAATTTGGCAATCGGCAACGTAATTAGCATGCCGAATATTACTTGAAATGTGAATTACAACGAAATCGCTAATTCATAAGACCATTTTACAATTCTGGCCCAAGTTAGAAGCAGAGCCAATATTGTAAAATGTCGATAGTCCATATCTCGGAAACTATAAGAAATAATGCAATTTGGCCATCGGCAGTGTAATTAGTATGCCGAATATTACTTGGAATGTGAATTACAACGAAATCGCCAATTAATAAGACCATTTTACAATTCTGGATCAAGTTAGAAGCAGAGCCAATATTGCAAGATGTCGATAGTCCATATCTCGGAAACTATAAGAGATAATGCAATTTGGCAATCGGCAACGTAATTAGCATGCCGAATATTACTTGGAATGTGAATTAAAACGAAATCGCTAATTCATAAGACCATTTTACAATTCTGGCTCAAGTTAGAAGCAGAGCCAATATTGCAAGATGTGGATAGTCCATATCTGGGAAACTATAAGAGATAATGCAATTTGGCAATCGGCAACGTAATTAGCATGCCGAATATTACTTGGAATGTGAATTGGAGCAAAATCGCTAATTCATAAGACCATTTTACAATTCTGGCTCAAGTTAGAAGCAGAGGCAATATTGCAAGATGTCGATAGTCCATATCTCGGAAACTATAAGAGATAATGCAATTTGGCAATCGGCAACGTAATTAGCATGCCGAATATTACTTGGAATGTGAATTACAACGGAATCGCTAATTCATAAGACCATTTTACAATTCTGGCCCAAGTTAGAAGCAGAGCCAATATTGCAAGATGTCGATAGTCCATATCTCGGAAACTATAAGAAATAATGCAATTTGGCCATCGGCAGTGTAATTAGCATGCCGAATATTACTTGGAATGTGAATTACAACGAAATCGCCAATTCATAAGACCATTTTACAATTCTGGCTCAAGTTAGAAGCAGAGCCAACATTGCAAGATGTCGATAGTCCATATCTCGGAAACTATAAGAGATAACGCAATTTGGCAATCGGCAACGTAATTAGCATGCCGAATATTACTTGGAATGTGAATTACAACGAAATCGCTAATTCATAAGACCATTTTACAATTTTGGCCCATAGTTAGAAACAGAGCCAATATTGCAAGATGTGGATAGTCCATATCTCGGAAACTATAAGAGATAATGCAATTTGGCAATCGGCAACGTAATTAGCATGCCGAATATTACTTGGAATGTGAATTGGAGCAAAATCGCTAATTCATAAGACCATTTTACAATTCTGGCTCAAGTTAGAAGCAGAGCCAATATTGCAAGAGGTCGATAGTCCATATCTCGGAAACTATAAGAGATAATGCAATTTGGCAATCGGCAACGTAATTAGCATGCCGAATATTACTTGGAATATGAATTACAACGAAATCGCTAATTCATAAGACCATTTTACAATTCTGGCTCAAGTTAGAAGCAGAGGCAATATTGCAAGATGTCGATAGTCCATATCTCGGAAACTATAAGAGATAATGCAATTTGGCAATCGGCAACGTAATTAGCATGCCGAATATTACTTGGAATGTGAATTGGAGCAAAATCGCTAATTCATAAGACCATTTTACAATTCTGGCTCAAGTTAGAAGCAGAGCCAATATTGCAAGAGGTCGATAGTCCATATCTCGGAAACTATAAGAGATAATGCAATTTGGCAATCGGCAACGTAATTAGCATGCCGAATATTACTTGGAATGTGAATTGCAACGAAATCGCTAATTCATAAGACCATTTTACAATTCTGGCTCAAGTTAGAAGCAGAGGCAATATTGCAAGATGTCGATAGTCCATATCTCGGAAACTATAAGAGATAACGCAATTTGGCAATCGGCAACGTAATTAGCATGCCGAATATTCCTTGGAATGTGAATTGGAGCGAAATCGCTAATTCATAAGACCATTTTACATTTCTGGCTTAAGTTAGAAGCAGAGCCAATATTGCAATATGTCGATAGTCCATATATCGGAAACTATAAGAGATAACGCAATTTGGCAATCGGCAACGTAATTAGCATGCCGAATATTCCTTGGAATGTGAATTGGAGCGAAATCGCTAATTCATAAGACCATTTTACATTTCTGGCTTAAGTTAGAAGCAGAGCCAATATTGCAATATGTCGATAGTCCATATATCGGAAACTATAAGAGATAACGCAATTTGGCAATCGGCAACGTAATTAGCATGCCGAATATTACTTGGAATGTGAATTGGAGCGAAATCGCTAATTCATAAGACCATTTTACAATTCTGGCCCAAGTTAGAAACAGAGCCAACATTGCAAGATGTGGATAGTCCATATCTCGGAAACTATAAGAGATAATGCAATTTGGCAATCGGCAACGTAATTAGCATGGCGAATATTACTTGGAATGTGAATTGGAGCGAAATCGCTAATTCATAAGACCATTTTACAATTTTGACCCAAGTTAGAAGCCGAGCCAATATTGTAAAATGTCGATAGTCCATATCTCGGAAACTATAAGAGATAATGCAATTTGGCAATCGGCAACGTAATTAGCATGCCGTATATTACTTGAAATGTGAATTACAACGAAATCGCTAATTCATAAGACCATTTTACAATTCTGGCCCAAGTTAGAAGCAGAGCCAATATTGTAAAATGTCGATAGTCCATATCTCGGAAACTATAAGAAATAATGCAATTTGGCCATCGGCAGTGTAATTAGCATGCCGAATATTACTTGGAATGTGAATTACAACGAAATCGCCAATTCATAAGACCATTTTACAATTCTGGCTCAAGTTAGAAGCAGAGCCAATATTGCAAGATGTCGATAGTCCATATCTCGGAAACTATAAGAGATAACGCAATTTGGCAGTCGGCAACGTAATTAGCATGCCGAATATTACTTGGAATGTGAATTACAACGAAATCGCTAATTCATAAGACCATTTTACAATTCTGGCCCAAGTTAGAAACAAGCCAATATTGCAAGATGTGGATAGTCCATATCTCGGAAACTATAAGAGATAATGCAATTTGGCAATCGGCAACGTAATTAGCATGCCGAATATTACTTGGAATGTGAATTACAACGAAATCGCTAATTCATAAGATCATTTTACAATTCTGGCCCAAGTTAGAAACAGAGCCAATATTGCAAGAATGTGAATTACAAATGTCGATAGTCCATATCTCGGAAACTATAAGAGATAATGCAATTTGGCAATCGGCAACGTAATTAGCATGCCGAATATTACTTGGAATGTGAATTACAACGAAATCGCTAATTCATAAGACCATTTTACAATTCTGGCTCAAGTTAGAAGCAGAGGCAATATTGCAAGATGTCGATAGTCCATATCTCGGAAACTATAAGAGATAATGCGATTTGGCAATCGGCAACGTAATTAGCATGCCGAATATTACTTGGAATGTGAATTGGAGCGAAATCGCTAATTCATTAGACCATTTTACATTTCTGGCTCAAGTTAGAAGCAGAGCCAATATTGCAATATGTCGAGAGTCCATATATCGGAAACTATAATAGATAATGCAATTTGGCAATCGGCAACTTAATTAGCATGCCGAATATTACTTGGAATGTGAATTACAACGAAATCGCTAATTCATAAGACCATTTTACAATTCCGGCCCAAGTTAGAAACAGAGCCAATATTGCAAGATGTGGATAGTCCATATCTCGGAAACTATAAGAGATAACGCAATTTGGCAATCGGCAACGTAATTAGCATGCCGAATATTACTTGGAATGCGAATTGGAGCGAAATCGCTAATTCATAAGACCATTTTATAATTCTTGCCCAAGTTAGAAACAGAGCCAACATTGCAAGATGTGGATAGTCCATATCTCGGAAACTATAAGAGATAATGCAATTTGGCAATCGGCAACGTAATTAGCATGGCGAATATTACTTGGAATGTGAATTGGAGCGAAATCGCTAATTCATAAGACCATTTTACAATTTTGACCCAAGTTAGAAGCCGAGCCAATATTGTAAAATGTCGATAGTCCATATCTCGGAAACTATAAGAAATAATGCAATTTGGCAATCGGCAACGTAATTAGCATGCCGAATATTACTTGAAATGTGACTTACAACGAAATCGCTAATTCATAAGACCATTTTACAATTCTGGCCCAAGTTAGAAGCAGAGCCAATATTGTAAAAGGTCGATAGTCCATATCTCGGAAACTATAAAAAATAATGCAATTTGGCCATCGGCAGTGTAATTAGCATGCCGAATATTACTTGGAATGTGAATTACAACGAAATCGCCAATTCATAAGACCATTTTACAATTCTGGCTCAAGTTAGAAGCAGAGCCAATATTGCAAGATGTCGATAGTCCATATCTCGGAAACTATAAGAGATAATGCAATTTGGCAATCGGCAACGTAATTAGCATGCCGAATATTACTTGGAATGTGAATTACAACGAAATCGCTAATTCATAAGACAATTTTACAATTCTGGCTCAAGTTAGAAGCAGAGCCAATATTACAAGATGTGGATAGTCCATATCTGGGAAACTATAAGAAATAATGCAATTTGGCCATCGGCAGTGTAATTAGCATGCCGAATATTACTTGGAATGTGAATTACAACGAAATCGCCAATTCATTAGACCATTTTACAATTCTGGCTCAAGTTAGAAGCAGAGCCAATATTGCAAGATGTCGATAGTCCATATCTCGGAAACTATAAGAGATAATGCAATTTGGCAATCGGCAACGTAATTAGCATGCCGAATATTACTTGGCATGTGAATTACAACGAAATCGCTAATTCATAAGACCATTTTACAATTCTGGCTCAAGTTAGAAGCAGAGCCAATATTGCAAGATGTGGATAGTCCATATCTGGGAAACTATAAGAGATAATGCAATTTGACAATCGGCAACGTAATTAGCATGCCGAATATTACTTGGAATGTGAATTACAACGAAATCGCTAATTCATAAGACCATTTTACAATTCTGGTCCAAGTTAGAAGCAGAGCCAATATTGCAAGATGTCGATAGTCCATATCTCGGAAACTATAGGAGATAATGCAATTTGGCAATTGGCAACGTAATTAGCATGGCGAATATTACTTGGAATGTGAATTGGAGCGAAATCGCTAATTCATAAGACCATTTTACAATTCTGGCCCAAGTTAGAAGCAGAGCCAATATTGTAAAATGTCGATAGTCCATATCTCGGAAACTATAAGAAATAATGCAATTTGGCCATCGGCAGTGTAATTAGCATGCCGAATATTACTTGGAATGTGAATTACAACGAAATCGCCAATTCATAAGACCATTTTACAATTCTGGCTCAAGTTAGAAGCAGAGCCAATATTGCAAGATGTCGATAGTCCATATCTCGGAAACTATAAGAGATAACGCAATTTGGCAATCTGCAACGTAATTAGCATGCCGAATATTACTTGGAATGTGAATTACAACGAAATCGCAAATTCATAAGACCATTTTACAATTCTGGCCCAAGTTAGAAACAGAGCCAATATTGCAAGATGTGAATAGTCCATATCTCGGAAACTATAAGAGATAATGCAATTTGGCAATCGGCAACGTAATTAGCATGCCGAATATTACTTGGAATGTGAATTGGAGCAAAATCGCTAATTCACAAGACCATTTTACAATTCTGGCCCAAGTTAGAAGCAGAGCCAATATTGCAAGATGTCGATAGTCCATATCTCAGAAACTATAAGAGATAACGCAATTTGGCAATCGGCAACGTAATTAGCATGCCGAATATTACTTGGAATGTGCATTGGAGCGAAATCGCTAATTCATAAGACCATTTTACAATTTTGACCCAAGTTAGAAACAGAGCCAATATTGCAAGATGTGAATAGTCCATATCTCGGAAACTATAAGAGATAATGCAATTTGGCAATCGGCAATGTAATTAGCATGCCGAATATTACTTGGAATGTGAATTACAACGGAATCGCTAATTCATAAGACCATTTTACAATTCTGGCCCAAGTTAGAAGCAGAGCCAATATTGCAAGATGTCGATAGTCCATATCTCAGAAACTATAAGAGATAACGCAATTTGGCAATCTGCAACGTAATTAGCATGCCGAATATCACTTGGAATGTGAATTACAACGAAATCGCAAATTCATAAGACCATTTTACAATTCTGGCCCAAGTTAGAAACAGAGCCAATATTGCAAGATGTGAATAGTCCATATCTCGGAAACTATAAGAGATAATGCAATTTGGCAATCGGCAATGTAATTAGCATGCCGAATATTACTTGGAATGTGAATTACAACGGAATCGCTAATTCATAAGACCATTTTACAATTCTGGCCCAAGTTAGAAGCAGAGCCAATATTGCAAGATGTCGATAGTCCATATCTCAGAAACTATAAGAGATAACGCAATTTGGCAATCGGCAACGTAATTAGCATGCCGAATATTACTTGGAATGTGAATTGGAGCGAAATCGCTAATTCATAAGACCATTTTACAATTTTGACCCAAGTTAGAAGCAGAGCCAATGTTGTAAAATGTCGATAGTCCATATCTCGGAAACTATAAGTGATAATGCAGTTTTGCCATCGGCAGTGTAATTAGCATGCCGAATATTACTTGGAATGTGAATTACAACGAAATCGCTAATTCATAA
Organism: Rhynchophorus ferrugineus; assembly: GCF_030347505.1. Taxonomy (NCBI): domain Eukaryota; kingdom Metazoa; phylum Arthropoda; class Insecta; order Coleoptera; family Curculionidae; genus Rhynchophorus; species Rhynchophorus ferrugineus. The sequence goes on along the minus strand of NW_027472586.1, from coordinate 21,689,788 downwards.
GACCATTTTACAATTCTGGCCCAAGTTAGAAACAGAGCCAATATTGCAAGATATGGATAGTCCATATCTCGGAAACTATAAGAGATAATGCAATTTGGCAATCGGCAACGTAATTAGCATGCCGAATATTACTTGGAATGTGAATTGGAGCAAAATCGCTAATTCATAAGACCATTTTACAATTCTGGCTCAAGTTAGAAGCAGAGCCAATATTGCAAGATGTCGATAGTCCATATCTCGGAAACTATAAGAGATAATGCAATTTGGCAATCGGCAACGTAATTAGCATGCCGAATATTACTTGGAATGTGAATTACAACGAAATCGCTAATTCATAAGACCATTTTACAATTCTGGCTCAAGTTAGAAGCAGAGGCAATATTGCAAGATGTCGATAGTCCATATCTCGGAAACTATAAGAGATAATGCAATTTGGCATTCGGCAACGTAATTAGCATGCCGAATATTACTTGGAATGTGAATTAGAGCGAAATCGCTAATTCATTAGACCATTTTACATTTCTGGCTCAAGTTAGAAGCAGAGCCAATATTGCAATATGTCGAGAGTCCATATATCGGAAAGTATAATAGATAATGCAATTTGGCAAACGGCAACGTAATTACCATGCCGAATATTACTTGGAATGTGAATTACAACGAAATCGCTAATTCATAAAACCATTTTACAATTCTGGCCCAAATTAGAAGCAGAGCCAATATTGCAAGATGTCGATAGTCCATATCTCGGAAACTATAAGAGATAACGCAATTTGGCAATCGGCAACGTAATTAGCATGCCGAATATTCCTTGGAATGTGAATTGGAGCGAAATCGCTAATTCATAAGACCATTTTACATTTCTGGCTTAAGTTAGAAGCAGAGCCAATATTGCAATATGTCGATAGTCCATATATCGGAAACTATAATAGATAACGCAATTTGGCAATCGGCAACGTAATTAGCATGCCGAATATTCCTTGGAATGTGAATTGGAGCGAAATCGCTAATTCATAAGACCATTTTACATTTCTGGCTTAAGTTAGAAGCAGAGCCAATATTGCAATATGTCGATAGTCCATATATCGGAAACTATAAGAGATAACGCAATTTGGCAATCGGCAACGTAATTAGCATGCCGAATATTACTTGGAATGTGAATTGGAGCGAAATCGCTAATTCATAAGACCATTTTACAAGTCTGGCCCAAGTTAGAAACAGAGCCAACATTGCAAGATGTGGATAGTCCATATCTCGGAAACTATAAGAGATAATGCAATTTGGCAATCGGCAACGTAATTAGCATGGCGAATATTACTTGGAATGTGAATTGGAGCGAAATCGCTAATTCATAAGACCATTTTACAATTTTGACCCAAGTTAGAAGCCGAGCCAATATTGTAAAATGTCGATAGTCCATATCTCGGAAACTATAAGAGATAATGCAATTTGGCAATCGGCAACGTAATTAGCATGCCGAATATTACTTGAAATGTGAATTACAACGAAATCGCTAATTCATAAGACCATTTTACAATTCTGGCCCAAGTTAGAAGCAGAGCCAATATTGTAAAATGTCGATAGTCCATATCTCGGAAACTATAAGAAATAATGCAATTTGGCCATCGGCAGTGTAATTAGCATGCCGAATATTACTTGGAATGTGAATTACAACGAAATCGCCAATTCATAAGACCATTTTACAATTCTGGCTCAAGTTAGAAACAGAGCCAATATTGCAAGATGTCGATAGTATATATCTCGGAAACTATAAGAGATAACGCAATTTGGCAGTCGGCAACGTAATTAGCATGCCGAATATTACTTGGAATGTGAATTACAACGAAATCGCTAATTCATAAGACCATTTTACAATTCTGGCCCAAGTTAGAAACAGAGCCAATATTGCAAGATGTGGATAGTCCATATCTCGGAAACTATAAGAGATAATGCAATTTGGCAATCGGCAACGTAATTAGCATGCCGAATATTACTTGGAATGTGAATTGGAGCAAAATCGCTAATTCATAAGACCATTTTACAATTCTGGCTCAAGTTAGAAGCAGAGGCAATATTGCAAGATGTCGATAGTCCATATCTCGGAAACTATAAAAGATAATGCAATTTGGCAATCGGCAACGTAATTAGCATGCCGAATATTACTTGGAATGTGAATTGGAGCGAAATCGCTAATTCATAAGACCATTTTACAATTCTGGCCCAAGTTAGAAGCAGAGCCAATATTGTAAAATGTCGATAGTCCATATCTCGGAAACTATAAGAGGTAATGCAATTTGGCCATAGGCAGTGTAATTAGCATGCCGAATATTACTTGGAATGTGAATTACAACGAAATCGCTAATTCATAAGACCATTTTACAATTCTGGCTCAAGTTAGAAGCAGAGCCAATATTGCAAGATGTCGATAGTCCATATATCGGAAAATATAAGAGATAACGCAATTTGGCAATCGGCAACGTAATTAGCATGCCGAATATTCCTTGGAATGTGAATTGGAGCGAAATCGCTAATTCATAAGACCATTTTACATTTCTGGCTTAAGTTAGAAGCAGATCCAATATTGCAATATGTCGATAGTCCATATATCGGAAACTATAAGAGATAATGCAATTTGGCAATCGGCAACGTAATTAGCATGGCGAATATTACTTGGAATGTGAATTGGAGCGAAATCGCTAATTCATAAGACCATTTTACAAGTCTGGCCCAAGTTAGAAACAGAGCCAACATTGCAAGATGTGGATAGTCCATATCTCGGAAACTATAAGAGATAATGCAATTTGGCAATCGGCAACGTAATTAGCATGGCGAATATTACTTGGAATGTGAATTGGAGCGAAATCGCTAATTCATAAGACCATTTTACAATTTTGACCCAAGTTAGAAGCCGAGCCAATATTGTAAAATGTCGATAGTCCATATCTCGGAAACTATAAGAGATAATGCAATTTGGCAATCGGCAACGTAATTAGCATGCCGAATATTACTTGAAATGTGAATTACAACGAAATCGCTAATTCATAAGACCATTTTACAATTCTGGCCCAAGTTAGAAGCAGAGCCAATATTGTAAAATGTCGATAGTCCATATCTCGGAAACTATAAGAAATAATGCAATTTGGCCATCGGCAGTGTAATTAGCAAGCCGAATATTACTTGGAATGTGAATTACAACGAAATCGCCAATTCATAAGACCATTTTACAATTCTGGCTCAAGTTAGAAGCAGAGCCAATATTGCAATATGTCGATAGTCCATATCTCGGAAACTATAAGAGATAACGCAATTTGGCAGTCGGCAACGTAATTAGCATGCCGAATATTACTTGGAATGTGAATTACAACGAAATCGCTAATTCATAAGACCATTTTACAATTCTGGCCCAAGTTAGAAACAGAGCCAATATTGCAAGATGTGGATAGTCCATATCTCGGAAACTATAAGAGATAATGCAATTTGGCAATCGGCAACGTAATTAGCATGCCGAATATTACTTGGAATGTGAATTGGAGCAAAATCGCTAATTCATAAGACCATTTTACAATTCTGGCTCAAGTTAGAAGCAGAGGCAATATTGCAAGATGTCGATAGTCCATATCTCGGAAACTATAAGAGATAATGCAATTTGGCAATCGGCAACGTAATTAGCATGCCGAATATTACTTGGAATGTGAATTACAACGGAATCGCTAATTCATAAGACCATTTTACAATTCTGGCCCAAGTTAGAAGCAGAGCCAATATTGCAAGATGTCGATAGTCCATATCTCGGAAACTATAAGAGATAACGCAATTTGGCAATCGGCAACGTAATTAGCATGCCGAATATTACTTGGAATGTGAATTACAACGAAATCGCTAATTCATAAGACCATTTTACATTTCTGGCTTAAGTTAGAAGCAGAGCCAATATTGCAATATGTCGATAGTCCATATATCGGAAACTATAAGAGATAACGCAATTTGGCAATCGGCAACGTAATTAGCATGCCGAATATTACTTGGAATGTGAATTGGAGCGAAATCGCTAATTCATAAGACCATTTTACAAGTCTGGCCCAAGTTAGAAACAGAGCCAACATTGCAAGATGTGGATAGTCCGTATCTCGGAAACTATAAGAGATAATGCAATTTGGCAATCGGCAACGTAATTAGCATGGCGAATATTACTTGGAATGTGAATTGGAGCGAAATCGCTAATTCATAAGACCATTTTACAATTTTGACCCAAGTTAGAAGCCGAGCCAATATTGTAAAATGTCGATAGTCCATATCTCGGAAACTATAAGAGATAATGCAATTTGGCAATCGGCAACGTAATTAGCATGCCGAATATTACTTGAAATGTGAATTACAACGAAATCGCTAATTCATAAGACCATTTTACAATTCTGGCCCAAGTTAGAAGCAGAGCCAATATTGTAAAATATCGATAGTCCATATCTCGGAAACTATAAGAGATAATGCAATTTGGCCATCGGCAGTGTAATTAGCATGCCGAATATTACTTGGAATGTGAATTACAACGAAATCGCCAATTCATAAGACCATTTTACAATTCTGGCTCAAGTTAGAAGCAGAGCCAATATTGCAAGATGTCGATAGTATATATCTCGGAAACTATAAGAGATAACGCAATTTGGCAGTCGGCAACGTAATTAGCATGCCGAATATTACTTGGAATGTGAATTACAACGAAATCGCTAATTCATAAGACCATTTTACAATTCTGGCCCAAGTTAGAAACAGAGCCAATATTGCAAGATGTGGATAGTCCATATCTCGGAAACTATAAGAGATAATGCAATTTGGCAATCGGCAACGTAATTAGCATGCCGAATATTACTTGGAATGTGAATTGGAGCAAAATCGCTAATTCATAAGACCATTTTACAATTCTGGCTCAAGTTAGAAGCAGAGGCAATATTGCAAGATGTCGATAGTCCATATCTCGGAAACTATAAAAGATAATGCAATTTGGCAATCGGCAACGTAATTAGCATGCCGAATATTACTTGGAATGTGAATTGGAGCGAAATCGCTAATTCATAAGACCATTTTACAATTCTGGCCCAAGTTAGAAGCAGAGCCAATATTGTAAAATGTCGATAGTCCATATCTCGGAAACTATAAGAGGTAATGCACTTTGGCCATAGGCAGTGTAATTAGCATGCCGAATATTACTTGGAATGTGAATTACAACGAAATCGCTAATTCATAAGACCATTTTACAATTCTGGCTCAAGTTAGAAGCAGAGCCAATATTGCAAGATGTCGATAGTCCATATATCGGAAAATATAAGAGATAACGCAATTTGGCAATCGGCAACGTAATTAGCATGCCGAATATTCCTTGGAATGTGAATTGGAGCGAAATCGCTAATTCATAAGACCATTTTACATTTCTGGCTTAAGTTAGAAGCAGAGCCAATATTGCAATATGTCGATAGTCCATATATCGGAAACTATAAGAGATAACGCAATTTGGCAATCGGCAACGTAATTAGCATGCCGAATATTACTTGGAATGTGAATTGGAGCGAAATCGCTAATTCATAAGACCATTTTACAAGTCTGGCCCAAGTTAGAAACAGAGCCAACATTGCAAGATGTGGATAGTCCATATCTCGGAAACTATAAGAAATAATGCAATTTGGCCATCGGCAGTGTAATTAGCAAGCCGAATATTACTTGGAATGTGAATTACAACGAAATCGCCAATTCATAAGACCATTTTACAATTCTGGCTCAAGTTAGAAGCAGAGCCAATATTGTAAAATGTCGATAGTCCATATCTCGGAAACTATAAGAAATAATGCAATTTGGCCATCGGCAGTGTAATTAGCAAGCCGAATATTACTTGGAATGTGAATTACAACGAAATCGCCAATTCATAAGACCATTTTACAATTCTGGCTCAAGTTAGAAGCAGAGCCAATATTGCAATATGTCGATAGTCCATATCTCGGAAACTATAAGAGATAACGCAATTTGGCAGTCGGCAACGTAATTAGCATGCCGAATATTACTTGGAATGTGAATTACAACGAAATCGCTAATTCATAAGACCATTTTACAATTCTGGCCCAAGTTAGAAACAGAGCCAATATTGCAAGATGTGGATAGTCCATATCTCGGAAACTATAAGAGATAATGCAATTTGGCAATCGGCAACGTAATTAGCATGCCGAATATTACTTGGAATGTGAATTGGAGCGAAATCGCTAATTCATAAGACCATTTTACAATTCTGGCTCAAGTTAGAAGCAGAGGCAATATTGCAAGATGTCGATAGTCCATATCTCGGAAACTATAAGAGATAATGCAATTTGGCAATCGGCAACGTAATTAGCATGCCGAATATTACTTGGAATGTGAATTACAACGGAATCGCTAATTCATAAGACCATTTTACAATTCTGGCCCAAGTTAGAAGCAGAGCCAATATTGCAAGATGTCGATAGTCCATATCTCGGAAACTATAAGAGATAACGCAATTTGGCAATCGGCAACGTAATTAGCATGCCGAATATTACTTGGAATGTGAATTACAACGAAATCGCTAATTCATAAGACCATTTTACAATTCTGGCTCAAGTTAGAAGCAGAGCCAATATTGCAAGATGTCGATAGTCCATATCTCGGAAACTATAAGAGATAATGCAATTTGGCAATCGGCAACGTAATTAGCATGCCGAATATTACTTGGAATGTGAATTGGAGCGAAATCGCTAATTCATAAGACCATTTTACAATTCTGGCTCAAGTTAGAAGCAGAGCCAATATTGTAAAATGTCGATAGTCCATATCTCGGAAACTATAAGAAATAATGCAATTTGGCCATCGGCAGTGTAATTAGCAAGCCGAATATTACTTGGAATGTGAATTACAACGAAATCGCCAATTCATAAGACCATTTTACAATTCTGGCTCAAGTTAGAAGCAGAGCCAATATTGCAATATGTCGATAGTCCATATCTCGGAAACTATAAGAGATAACGCAATTTGGCAGTCGGCAACGTAATTAGCATGCCGAATATTACTTGGAATGTGAATTACAACGAAATCGCTAATTCATAAGACCATTTTACAATTCTGGCCCAAGTTAGAAACAGAGCCAATATTGCAAGATGTGGATAGTCCATATCTCGGAAACTATAAGAGATAATGCAATTTGGCAATCGGCAACGTAATTAGCATGCCGAATATTACTTGGAATGTGAATTGGAGCAAAATCGCTAATTCATAAGACCATTTTACAATTCTGGCTCAAGTTAGAAGCAGAGGCAATATTGCAAGATGTCGATAGTCCATATCTCGGAAACTATAAGAGATAATGCAATTTGGCAATCGGCAACGTAATTAGCATGCCGAATATTACTTGGAATGTGAATTACAACGGAATCGCTAATTCATAAGACCATTTTACAATTCTGGCCCAAGTTAGAAGCAGAGCCAATATTGCAAGATGTCGATAGTCCATATCTCGGAAACTATAAGAGATAACGCAATTTGGCAATCGGCAACGTAATTAGCATGCCGAATATTACTTGGAATGTGAATTACAACGAAATCGCTAATTCATAAGACCATTTTACAATTCTGGCTCAAGTTAGAAGCAGAGCCAATATTGCAAGATGTCGATAGTCCATATCTCGGAAACTATAAGAGATAATGCAATTTGGCAATCGGCAACGTAATTAGCATGCCGAATATTACTTGGAATGTGAATTACAACGAAATCGCTAATTCATAAGACCATTTTACAATTCTGGCTCAAGTTAGAAGCAGAGCCAATATTACAAGATGTGGATAGTCCATATCTGGGAGACTATAAGAAATAATGCAATTTGGTCATCGGCAGTGTAATTAGCATGCCGAATATTACTTGGAATGTGAATTACAACGAAATCGCCAATTCATTAGACCATTTTACAATTCTGGCTCAAGTTAGAAGCAGAGGCAATATTGCAAGATGTCGATAGTCCATATCTCGGAAACTATAAGAGATAATGCAATTTGGCAATCGGCAACGTAATTAGCATGCCGAATATTACTTGGAATGTGAATTACAACGAAATCGCTAATTCATAAGACCATTTTACAATTCTGGCTCAAGTTAGAAGCAGAGCCAATATTACAAGATGTGGATAGTCCATATCTCGGAAACTATAAGAAATAATGCAATTTGGCCATCGGCAGTGTAATTAGCATGCCGAATATTACTTGGAATGTGAATTACAACGAAATCGCCAATTCATTAGACCATTTTACAATTCTGGCTCAAGTTAGAAGCAGAGCCAATATTGCAAGATGTCGATAGTCCATATCTCGGAAACTATAAGAGATAACGCAATTTGGCAGTCGGCAACGTAATTAGCATGCCGAATATTACTTGGAATGTGAATTACAACGAAATCGCTAATTCATAAGACCATTTTACAATTCTGGCCCAAGTTAGAAACAGAGCCAATATTGCAAGATGTCGATAGTCCATATCTCGGAAACTATAAGAGATAACGCAATTTGGCAGTCGGCAACGTAATTAGCATGCCGAATATTACTTGGAATGTGAATTACAACGAAATCGCTAATTCATAAGACCATTTTACAATTCTGGCCCAAGTTAGAAACAGAGCCAATATTGCAAGATGTGGATAGTCCATATCTCGGAAACTATAAGAGATAATGCAATTTGGCAATCGGCAACGTAATTAGCATGCCGAATATTACTTGGAATGTGAATTGGAGCGAAATCGCTAATTCATAAGACCATTTTACAATTCTGGCTCAAGTTAGAAGCAGAGGCAATATTGCAAGATGTCGATAGTCCATATCTCGGAAACTATAAGAGATAATGCAATTTGGTCATCGGCAGTGTAATTAGCATGCCGAATATTACTTGGAATGTGAATTACAACGAAATCGCTAATTCATAAGACCATTTTACAATTCTGGCCCAAGTTAGAAGCAGAGCCAATATTGTAAAATGTCGATAGTCCATATCTCGGAAACTATAAGAAATAATGCAATTTGGCCATCGGCAGTGTAATTAGCATGCCGAATATTACTTGGAATGTGAATTACAACGAAATCGCCAATTCATAAGACCATTTTACAATTCTGGCTCAAGTTAGAAGCAGAGCCAATATTGCAAGATGTCGATAGTCCATATCTCGGAAACTATAAGAGATAACGCAATTTGGCAGTCGGCAACGTAATTAGCATGCCGAATATTACTTGGAATGTGAATTACAACGAAATCGCTAATTCATAAGACCATTTTACAATTCTGGCCCAAGTTAGAAACAGAGCCAATATTGCAAGATGTGGATAGTCCATATCTCGGAAACTATAAGAGATAATGCAATTTGGCAATCGGCAACGTAATTAGCATGCCGAATATTACTTGGAATGTGAATTGGAGCAAAATCGCTAATTCATAAGACCATTTTACAATTCTGGCTCAAGTTAGAAGCAGAGGCAATATTGCAAGATGTCGATAGTCCATATCTCGGAAACTATAAGAGATAATGCAATTTGGCAATCGGCAACGTAATTAGCATGCCGAATATTACTTGGAATGTGAATTACAACGGAATCGCTAATTCATAAGACCATTTTACAATTCTGGCCCAAGTTAGAAGCAGAGCCAATATTGCAAGATGTCGATAGTCCATATCTCGGAAACTATAAGAGATAACGCAATTTGGCAATGGGCAACGTAATTAGCATGCCGAATATTACTTGGAATGTGAATTACAACGAAATCGCTAATTCATAAGACCATTTTACAATTCTGGCTCAAGTTAGAAGCAGAGCCAATATTGCAAGATGTCGATAGTCCATATCTCGGAAACTATAAGAGATAATGCAATTTGGCAATCGGCAACGTAATTAGCATGCCGAATATTACTTGGAATGTGAATTACAACGAAATCGCTAATTCATAAGACCATTTTACAATTCTGGCTCAAGTTAGAAGCAGAGCCAATATTACAAGATGTGGATAGTCCATATCTCGGAAACTATAAGAAATAATGCAATTTGACCATCGGCAGTGTAATTAGCATGCCGAATATTACTTGGAATGTGAATTACAACGAAATCGCCAATTCATTAGACCATTTTACAATTCTGGCTCAAGTTAGAAGCAGAGCCAATATTGCAATATGTCGATAGTCCATATCTCGGAAACTATAAGAGATAATGCAATTTGGCAATCGGCAACGTAATTAGCATGCCAAATATTACTTGGAATGTGAATTACAACGAAATCGCTAATTCATAAGACCATTTTACAATTCTGGCCCAAGTTAGAAGCAGAGCCAATATTGCAAGATGTGGATAGTCCATATCTGGGAAACTATAAGAGATAATGCAATTTGACAATCGGCAACGTAATTAGCATGCCGAATATTACTTGGAATGTGAATTACAACGAAATCGCTAATTCATAAGACCATTTTACAATTCTGGCCCAAGTTAGAAGCAGAGCCAATATTGCAAGATGTCGATAGTCCATATCTCGGAAACTATAGGAGATAATGCAATTTGGAAATTGGCAACGTAATTAGCATGGCGAATATTACTTGGAATGTGAATTGGAGCGAAATCGCTAATTCATAAGACCATTTTACAATTCTGGCCCAAGTTAGAAGCAGAGCCAATATTTTAAAATGTCGATAGTTCATATCTCGGAAACTATAAGAAATAATGCAATTTGGCCATCGGCAGTGTAATTAGCATGCCGAATATTACTTGGAATGTGAATTACAACGAAATCGCCAGTTTATAAGACCATTTTACAATTCTGGCTCAAGTTAGAAGCAGAGCCAATATTGCAAGATGTCGATAGTCCATATCTCGGAAACTATAAGAGATAACGCAATTTGGCAATCTGCAACGTAATTAGCATGCCGAATATTACTTGGAATGTGAATTACAACGAAATCGCTAATTCATAAGACCATTTTACAATTCTGGCCCAAGTTAGAAACAGAGCCAATATTGCAAGATGTGGATAGTCCATATCTCGGAAACTATAAGAGATAATGCAATTTGGCAATCGGCAACGTAATTAGCATGCCGAATATTACTTAGAATGTGAATTGGAGCAAAATCGCTAATTCATAAGACCATTTTACAATTCTGGCTCAAGTTAGAAGCAGAGCCAATATTGCAAGATGTCGATAGTCCATATCTCGGAAACTATAAGAGATAATGCAATTTGGCAATCGGCAACGTAATTAGCATGCCGAATATTACTTGGAATGTGAATTACAACGAAATCGCTAATTCATAAGACCATTTTACAATTTTGACCCAAGTTAGAAGCAGAGCCAATATTGTAAAATGTCGATAGTCCATATCTCGGAAACTATAAGTGATAATGCAGTTTTGCCATCGGCAGTGTAATTAGCATGCCGAATATTACTTGGAATGTGAATTACAACGAAATCGCTAAATCATAAGACCATTTTACAATTCTGGCCCAAGTTAGAAACAGAGCCAATATTGCAAGATATGGATAGTCCATATCTCGGAAACTATAAGAGATAATGCAATTTGGCAATCGGCAACGTAATTAGCATGCCGAATATTACTTAGAATGTGAATTGGAGCAAAATCGCTAATTCATAAGACCATTTTACAATTCTGGCTCAAGTTAGAAGCAGAGCCAATATTGCAAGATGTCGATAGTCCATATCTCGGAAACTATAAGAGATAATGCAATTTGGCAATCGGCAACGTAATTAGCATGCCGAATATTACTTGGAATGTGAATTACAACGAAATCGCTAATTCATAAGACCATTTTACAATTCTGGCTCAAGTTAGAAGCAGAGGCAATATTGCAAGATGTCGATAGTCCATATCTCGGAAACTATAAGAGATAATGCAATTTGGCATTCGGCAACGTAATTAGCATGCCGAATATTACTTGGAATGTGAATTGGAGCGAAATCGCTAATTCATTAGACCATTTTACATTTCTGGCTCAAGTTAGAAGCAGAGCCAATATTGCAATATGTCGAGAGTCCATATATCGGAAAGTATAATAGATAATGCAATTTGGCAATCGGCAACGTAATTAGCATGCCGAATATTACTTGGAATGTGAATTACAACGAAATCGCTAATTCATAAGACCATTTTACAATTCTGGCCCAAATTAGAAGCAGAGCCAATATTGCAAGATGTCGATAGTCCATATCTCGGAAACTATAAGAGATAACGCAATTTGGCAATCGGCAACGTAATTAGCATGCCGAATATTCCTTGGAATGTGAATTGGAGCGAAATCGCTAATTCATAAGACCATTTTACATTTCTGGCTTAAGTTAGAAGCAGAGCCAATATTGCAATATGTCGATAGTCCATATATCGGAAACTATAAGAGATAACGCAATTTGGCAATCGGCAACGTAATTAGCATGCCGAATATTCCTTGGAATGTGAATTGGAGCGAAATCGCTAATTCATAAGACCATTTTACATTTCTGACTTAAGTTAGAAGCAGAGCCAATATTGCAATATGTCGATAGTCCATATATCGGAAACTATAAGAGATAACGCAATTTGGCAATCGGCAACGTAATTAGCATGCCGAATATTACTTGGAATGTGAATTGGAGCGAAATCGCTAATTCATAAGACCATTTTACAAGTCTGGCCCAAGTTAGAAACAGAGCCAACATTGCAAGATGTGGATAGTCCATATCTCGGAAACTATAAGAGATAATGCAATTTGGCAATCGGCAGCGTAATTAGCATGGCGAATATTACTTGGAATGTGAATTGGAGCGAAATCCCTAATTCATAAGACCATTTTACAATTTTGACCCAAGTTAGAAGCCGAGCCAATATTGTAAAATGTCGATAGTCCATATCTCTGAAACTATAAGAGATAATGCAATTTGGCAATCGGCAACGTAATTAGCATGCCGAATATTACTTGAAATGTGAATTACAACGAAATCGCTAATTCATAAGACCATTTTACAATTCTGGCCCAAGTTAGAAGCAGAGCCAATATTGTAAAATGTCGATAGTCCATATCTCGGAAACTATAAGAAATAATGCAATTTGGCCATCGGCAGTGTAATTAGCATGCCGAATATTACTTGGAATGTGAATTACAACGAAATCGCCAATTCATAAGACCATTTTACAATTCTGGCTCAAGTTAGAAGCAGAGCCAATATTGCAAGATGTCGATAGTCCATATCTCGGAAACTATAAGAGATAACGCAATTTGGCAGTCGGCAACGTAATTAGCATGCCGAATATTACTTGGAATGTGAATTACAACGAAATCGCTAATTCATAAGACCATTTTACAATTCTGGCCCAAGTTAGAAACAGAGCCAATATTGCAAGATGTGGATAGTCCATATCTCGGAAACTATAAGAGATAATGCAATTTGGCAATCGGCAACGTAATTAGCATGCCGAATATTACTTGGAATGTGAATTGGAGCAAAATCGCTAATTCATAAGACCATTTTACAATTCTGGCCCAAATTAGAAGCAGAGCCAATATTGCAAGATGTCGATAGTCCATATCTCGGAAACTATAAGAGATAACGCAATTTGGCAATCGGCAACGTAATTAGCATGCCGAATATTCCTTGGAATGTGAATTGGAGCGAAATCGCTAATTCATAAGACCATTTTACATTTCTGGCTTAAGTTAGAAGCAGAGCCAATATTGCAATATGTCGATAGTCCATATATCGGAAACTATAAGAGATAACGCAATTTGGCAATCGGCAACGTAATTAGCATGCCGAATATTCCTTGGAATGTGAATTGGAGCGAAATCGCTAATTCATAAGACCATTTTACATTTCTGGCTTAAGTTAGAAACAGAGCCAATATTGCAATATGTCGATAGTCCATATATCGGAAACTATAAGAGATAACGCAATTTGGCAATCGGCAACGTAATTAGCATGCCGAATATTACTTGGAATGTGAATTGGAGCGAAATCGCTAATTCATAAGACCATTTTACAAGTCTGGCCCAAGTTAGAAACAGAGCCAACATTGCAAGATGTGGATAGTCCATATCTCGGAAACTATAAGAGATAATGCAATTTGGCAATCGGCAGCGTAATTAGCATGGCGAATATTACTTGGAATGTGAATTGGAGCGAAATCCCTAATTCATAAGACCATTTTACAATTTTGACCCAAGTTAGAAGCCGAGCCAATATTGTAAAATGTCGATAGTCCATATCTCGGAAACTATAAGAGATAATGCAATTTGGCAATCGGCAACGTAATTAGCATGCCGAATATTACTTGAAATGTGAATTACAACGAAATCGCTAATTCATAAGACCATTTTACAATTCTGGCCCAAGTTAGAAGCAGAGCCAATATTGTAAAATGTCGATAGTCCATATCTCGCAAACTATAAGAAATAATGCAATTTGGCCATCGGCAGTGTAATTAGCATGCCGAATATTACTTGGAATGTGAATTACAACGAAATCGCCAATTCATAAGACCATTTTACAATTCTGGCTCAAGTTAGAAGCAGAGCCAATATTGCAAGATGTCGATAGTCCATATCTCGGAAACTATAAGAGATAACGCAATTTGGCAGTCGGCAACGTAATTAGCATGCCGAATATTACTTGGAATGTGAATTACAACGAAATCGCTAATTCATAAGACCATTTTACAATTCTGGCCCAAGTTAGAAACAGAGCCAATATTGCAAGATGTGGATAGTCCATATATCGGAAACTATAAGAGATAACGCAATTTGGCAATCGGCAACGTAATTAGCATGCCGAATATTCCTTGGAATGTGAATTGGAGCGAAATCGCTAATTCATAAGACCATTTTACATTTCTGGCTTAAGTTAGAAACAGAGCCAATATTGCAATATGTCGATAGTCCATATATCGGAAACTATAAGAGATAACGCAATTTGGCAATCGGCAACGTAATTAGCATGCCGAATATTACTTGGAATGTGAATTGGAGCGAAATCGCTAATTCATAAGACCATTTTACAAGTCTGGCCCAAGTTAGAAACAGAGCCAACATTGCAAGATGTGGATAGTCCATATCTCGGAAACTATAAGAGATAATGCAATTTGGCAATCGGCAGCGTAATTAGCATGGCGAATATTACTTGGAATGTGAATTGGAGCGAAATCCCTAATTCATAAGACCATTTTACAATTTTGACCCAAGTTAGAAGCCGAGCCAATATTGTAAAATGTCGATAGTCCATATCTCGGAAACTATAAGAGATAATGCAATTTGGCAATCGGCAACGTAATTAGCATGCCGAATATTACTTGAAATGTGAATTACAACGAAATCGCTAATTCATAAGACCATTTTACAATTCTGGCCCAAGTTAGAAGCAGAGCCAATATTGTAAAATGTCGATAGTCCATATCTCGCAAACTATAAGAAATAATGCAATTTGGCCATCGGCAGTGTAATTAGCATGCCGAATATTACTTGGAATGTGAATTACAACGAAATCGCCAATTCATAAGACCATTTTACAATTCTGGCTCAAGTTAGAAGCAGAGCCAATATTGCAAGATGTCGATAGTCCATATCTCGGAAACTATAAGAGATAACGCAATTTGGCAGTCGGCAACGTAATTAGCATGCCGAATATTACTTGGAATGTGAATTACAACGAAATCGCTAATTCATAAGACCATTTTACAATTCTGGCCCAAGTTAGAAACAGAGCCAATATTGCAAGATGTGGATAGTCCATATCTCGGAAACTATAAGAGATAATGCAATTTGGCAATCGGCAACGTAATTAGCATGGCGAATATTACTTGGAATGTGAATTGGAGCAAAATCGCTAATTCATAAGACCATTTTACAATTCTGGCTCAAGTTAGAAGCAGAGGCAATATTGCAAGATGTCGATAGTCCATATCTCGGAAACTATAAGAGATAATGCAATTTGGCAATCGGCAACGTAATTAGCATGCCGAATATTACTTGGAATGTGAATTACAACGGAATCGCTAATTCATAAGACCATTTTACAATTCTGGCCCAAGTTAGAAGCAGAGCCAATATTGCAAGATGTCGATAGTCCATATCTCGGAAACTATAAGAGATAACGCAATTTGGCAATCGGCAACGTAATTAGCATGCCGAATATTACTTGGAATGTGAATTGGAGCGAAATCGCTAATTCATAAGACCATTTTACAATTTTGACCCAAGTTAGAAGCAGAGCCAATATTGTAAAATGTCGATAGTCCATATCTCGGAAACTATAAGTGATAATGCAGTTTTGGCATCGGCAGTGTAATTAGCATGCCGAATATTACTTGAAATGTGAATTACAACGAAATCGCTAATTCATAAGACCATTTTACAATTCTGGCCCAAGTTACAAACAGAGCCAATATTGCAAGATGTGGATAGTCCATATCTCGTAAACTCTAAGAGATAATGCAATTTGGCAATCGGCAACGTAATTAGCATGCCGAATATTACTTGGAATGTGAATTGGAGCAAAATCGCTAATTCATAAGACCATTTTACAATTCTGGCTCAAGTTAGAAGCAGAGCCAATATTGCAAGATGTCGATAGTCCATATCTCGGAAACTATAAGAGATAATGCAATTTGGCAATCGGCAACGTAATTAGCATGCCGAATATTACTTGGAATGTGAATTACAACGAAATCGCTAATTCATAAGACCATTTTACAATTCTGGCTCAAGTTAGAAGCAGAGGCAATATTGCAAGATGTCGATAGTCCATATCTCGGAAACTATAAGAAATAATGCAATTTGGCCATCGGCAGTGTAATTAGCATGCCGAATATTACTTGGAATGTGAATTACAACGAAATCGCCAATTCATAAGACCATTTTACAATTCTGGCTCAAGTTAGAAGCAGAGCCAATATTGCAAGATGTCGATAGTCCATATCTCGGAAACTATAAGAGATAATGCAATTTGGCAATCGGCAACGTAATTAGCATGCCGAATATTACTTGAAATGTGAATTACAACGAAATCGCTAATTCATAAGACCATTTTACAATTCTGGCCCAAGTTAGAAGCAGAGCCAATATTGTAAAATGTCGATAGTCCATATCTCGCAAACTATAAGAAATAATGCAATTTGGCCATCGGCAGTGTAATTAGCATGCCGAATATTACTTGGAATGTGAATTACAACGAAATCGCCAATTCATAAGACCATTTTACAATTCTGGCTCAAGTTAGAAGCAGAGCCAATATTGCAAGATGTCGATAGTCCATATCTCGGAAACTATAAGAGATAACGCAATTTGGCAGTCGGCAACGTAATTAGCATGCCGAATATTACTTGGAATGTGAATTACAACGAAATCGCTAATTCATAAGACCATTTTACAATTCTGGCCCAAGTTAGAAACAGAGCCAATATTGCAAGATGTGGATAGTCCATATCTCGGAAACTATAAGAGATAATGCAATTTGGCAATCGGCAACGTAATTAGCATGGCGAATATTACTTGGAATGTGAATTGGAGCAAAATCGCTAATTCATAAGACCATTTTACAATTCTGGCTCAAGTTAGAAGCAGAGGCAATATTGCAAGATGTCGATAGTCCATATCTCGGAAACTATAAGAGATAATGCAATTTGGCAATCGGCAACGTAATTAGCATGCCGAATATTACTTGGAATGTGAATTACAACGGAATCGCTAATTCATAAGACCATTTTACAATTCTGGCCCAAGTTAGAAGCAGAGCCAATATTGCAAGATGTCGATAGTCCATATCTCGGAAACTATAAGAGATAACGCAATTTGGCAATCGGCAACGTAATTAGCATGCCGAATATTACTTGGAATGTGAATTGGAGCGAAATCGCTAATTCATAAGACCATTTTACAATTTTGACCCAAGTTAGAAGCAGAGCCAATATTGTAAAATGTCGATAGACCATATCTCGGAAACTATAAGTGATAATGCAGTTTTGGCATCGGCAGTGTAATTAGCATGCCGAATATTACTTGAAATGTGAATTACAACGAAATCGCTAATTCATAAGACCATTTTACAATTCTGGCCCAAGTTACAAACAGAGCCAATATTGCAAGATGTGGATAGTCCATATCTCGTAAACTCTAAGAGATAATGCAATTTGGCAATCGGCAACGTAATTAGCATGCCGAATATTACTTGGAATGTGAATTGGAGCAAAATCGCTAATTCATAAGACCATTTTACAATTCTGGCTCAAGTTAGAAGCAGAGCCAATATTGCAAGATGTCGATAGTCCATATCTCGGAAACTATAAGAGATAATGCAATTTGGCAATCGGCAACGTAATTAGCATGCCGAATATTACTTGGAATGTGAATTGGAGCGAAATCGTTAATTCATAAGACTATATTACAATTTTGACACAAGTTAGAAGCAGAGCCAATATTGTAAAATGTCGATAGTCCATATCTCTGAAACTATAAGAGATAATGCAATTTGGCAATCGGCAACGTAATTAGCATGCCGAATATTACTTGAAATGTGAATTACAACGAAATCGCTAATTCATAAGACCATTTTACAATTCTGGCCCAAGTTAGAAGCAGAGCCAATATTGTAAAATGTCGATAGTCCATATCTCGGAAACTATAAGAAATAATGCAATTTGGCCATCGGCAGTGTAATTAGCATGCCGAATATTACTTGGAATGTGAATTACAACGAAATCGCCAATTCATAAGACCATTTTACAATTCTGGCTCAAGTTAGAAGCAGAGCCAATATTGCAAGATGTCGATAGTCCATATCTCGGAAACTATAAGAGATAACGCAATTTGGCAGTCGGCAACGTAATTAGCATGCCGAATATTACTTGGAATGTGAATTACAACGAAATCGCTAATTCATAAGACCATTTTACAATTCTGGCCCAAGTTAGAAACAGAGCCAATATTGCAAGATGTGGATAGTCCATATCTCGGAAACTATAAGAGATAATGCAATTTGGCAATCGGCAACGTAATTAGCATGCCGAATATTACTTGGAATGTGAATTGGAGCAAAATCGCTAATTCATAAGACCATTTTACAATTCTGGCCCAAATTAGAAGCAGAGCCAATATTGCAAGATGTCGATAGTCCATATCTCGGAAACTATAAGAGATAACGCAATTTGGCAATCGGCAACGTAATTAGCATGCCGAATATTCCTTGGAATGTGAATTGGAGCGAAATCGCTAATTCATAAGACCATTTTACATTTCTGGCTTAAGTTAGAAGCAGAGCCAATATTGCAATATGTCGATAGTCCATATATCGGAAACTATAAGAGATAACGCAATTTGGCAATCGGCAACGTAATTAGCATGCCGAATATTCCTTGGAATGTGAATTGGAGCGAAATCGCTAATTCATAAGACCATTTTACATTTCTGGCTTAAGTTAGAAACAGAGCCAATATTGCAATATGTCGATAGTCCATATATCGGAAACTATAAGAGATAACGCAATTTGGCAATCGGCAACGTAATTAGCATGCCGAATATTACTTGGAATGTGAATTGGAGCGAAATCGCTAATTCATAAGACCATTTTACAAGTCTGGCCCAAGTTAGAAACAGAGTCAACATTGCAAGATGTGGATAGTCCATATCTCGGAAACTATAAGAGATAATGCAATTTGGCAATCGGCAGCGTAATTAGCATGGCGAATATTACTTGGAATGTGAATTGGAGCGAAATCCCTAATTCATAAGACCATTTTACAATTTTGACCCAAGTTAGAAGCCGAGCCAATATTGTAAAATGTCGATAGTCCATATCTCGGAAACTATAAGAGATAATGCAATTTGGCAATCGGCAACGTAATTAGCATGCCGAATATTACTTGAAATGTGAATTACAACGAAATCGCTAATTCATAAGACCATTTTACAATTCTGGCCCAAGTTAGAAGCAGAGCCAATATTGTAAAATGTCGATAGTCCATATCTCGCAAACTATAAGAAATAATGCAATTTGGCCATCGGCAGTGTAATTAGCATGCCGAATATTACTTGGAATGTGAATTACAACGAAATCGCCAATTCATAAGACCATTTTACAATTCTGGCTCAAGTTAGAAGCAGAGCCAATATTGCAAGATGTCGATAGTCCATATCTCGGAAACTATAAGAGATAACGCAATTTGGCAGTCGGCAACGTAATTAGCATGCCGAATATTACTTGGAATGTGAATTACAACGAAATCGCTAATTCATAAGACCATTTTACAATTCTGGCCCAAGTTAGAAACAGAGCCAATATTGCAAGATGTGGATAGTCCATATATCGGAAACTATAAGAGATAACGCAATTTGGCAATCGGCAACGTAATTAGCATGCCGAATATTCCTTGGAATGTGAATTGGAGCGAAATCGCTAATTCATAAGACCATTTTACATTTCTGGCTTAAGTTAGAAACAGAGCCAATATTGCAATATGTCGATAGTCCATATATCGGAAACTATAAGAGATAACGCAATTTGGCAATCGGCAACGTAATTAGCATGCCGAATATTACTTGGAATGTGAATTGGAGCGAAATCGCTAATTCATAAGACCATTTTACAAGTCTGGCCCAAGTTAGAAACAGAGCCAACATTGCAAGATGTGGATAGTCCATATCTCGGAAACTATAAGAGATAATGCAATTTGGCAATCGGCAGCGTAATTAGCATGGCGAATATTACTTGGAATGTGAATTGGAGCGAAATCCCTAATTCATAAGACCATTTTACAATTTTGACCCAAGTTAGAAGCCGAGCCAATATTGTAAAATGTCGATAGTCCATATCTCGGAAACTATAAGAGATAATGCAATTTGGCAATCGGCAACGTAATTAGCATGCCGAATATTACTTGAAATGTGAATTACAACGAAATCGCTAATTCATAAGACCATTTTACAATTCTGGCCCAAGTTAGAAGCAGAGCCAATATTGTAAAATGTCGATAGTCCATATCTCGCAAACTATAAGAAATAATGCAATTTGGCCATCGGCAGTGTAATTAGCATGCCGAATATTACTTGGAATGTGAATTACAACGAAATCGCCAATTCATAAGACCATTTTACAATTCTGGCTCAAGTTAGAAGCAGAGCCAATATTGCAAGATGTCGATAGTCCATATCTCGGAAACTATAAGAGATAACGCAATTTGGCAGTCGGCAACGTAATTAGCATGCCGAATATTACTTGGAATGTGAATTACAACGAAATCGCTAATTCATAAGACCATTTTACAATTCTGGCCCAAGTTAGAAACAGAGCCAATATTGCAAGATGTGGATAGTCCATATCTCGGAAACTATAAGAGATAATGCAATTTGGCAATCGGCAACGTAATTAGCATGGCGAATATTACTTGGAATGTGAATTGGAGCAAAA
Source organism: Rhynchophorus ferrugineus (assembly GCF_030347505.1). Lineage (NCBI taxonomy): Eukaryota > Metazoa > Arthropoda > Insecta > Coleoptera > Curculionidae > Rhynchophorus > Rhynchophorus ferrugineus. Next base: position 21,668,339 of record NW_027472586.1, on the reverse strand, counting down.
TCGCTAATTCATAAGACCATTTTACAATTCTGGCTCAAGTTAGAAGCAGAGGCAATATTGCAAGATGTCGATAGTCCATATCTCGGAAACTATAAGAGATAATGCAATTTGGCAATCGGCAACGTAATTAGCATGCCGAATATTACTTGGAATGTGAATTACAACGGAATCGCTAATTCATAAGACCATTTTACAATTCTGGCCCAAGTTAGAAGCAGAGCCAATATTGCAAGATGTCGATAGTCCATATCTCGGAAACTATAAGAGATAACGCAATTTGGCAATCGGCAACGTAATTAGCATGCCGAATATTACTTGGAATGTGAATTGGAGCGAAATCGCTAATTCATAAGACCATTTTACAATTTTGACCCAAGTTAGAAGCAGAGCCAATATTGTAAAATGTCGATAGTCCATATCTCGGAAACTATAAGTGATAATGCAGTTTTGGCATCGGCAGTGTAATTAGCATGCCGAATATTACTTGAAATGTGAATTACAACGAAATCGCTAATTCATAAGACCATTTTACAATTCTGGCCCAAGTTACAAACAGAGCCAATATTGCAAGATGTGGATAGTCCATATCTCGTAAACTATAAGAGATAATGCAATTTGGCAATCGGCAACGTAATTAGCATGCCGAATATTACTTGGAATGTGAATTGGAGCAAAATCGCTAATTCATAAGACCATTTTACAATTCTGGCTCAAGTTAGAAGCAGAGCCAATATTGCAAGATGTCGATAGTCCATATCTCGGAAACTATAAGAGATAATGCAATTTGGCAATCGGCAACGTAATTAGCATGCCGAATATTACTTGGAATGTGAATTACAACGAAATCGCTAATTCATAAGACCATTTTACAATTCTGGCTCAAGTTAGAAGCAGAGGCAATATTGCAAGATGTCGATAGTCCATATCTCGGAAACTATAAGAGATAATGCAATTTGGCAATCGGCAACGTAATTAGCATGCCGAATATTACTTGGAATGTGAATTGGAGCGAAATCGCTAATTCATTAGACCATTTTACATTTCTGGCTCAAGTTAGAAGCAGAGCCAATATTGCAATATGTCGAGAGTCCATATATCGGAAACTATAATAGATAATGCAATTTGGCAATCGGCAACGTAATTAGCATGCCGAATGTTACTTGGAATGTGAATTACAACGAAATCGCTAATTCATAAGACCATTTTACAGTTCTGGCCCAAATTAGAAGCAGAGCCAATATTGCAAGATGTCGATAGTCCATATCTCGGAAACTATAAGAGATAACGCAATTTGGCAATCGGCAACGTAATTAGCATGCCGAATATTCCTTGGAATGTGAATTGGAGCGAAATCGCTAATTCATAAGACCATTTTACATTTCTGGCTTAAGTTAGAAGCAGAGCCAATATTGCAATATGTCGATAGTCCATATATCGGAAACTATAAGAGATAACGCAATTTGGCAATCGGCAACGTAACTAACATGCCGAATATTACTTGGAATGTGAATTGGAGCAAAATCGCTAATTCATAAGACCATTTTACAATTCTGGCTCAAGTTAGAAGCAGAGGCAATATTGCAAGATGTCGATAGTCCATATCTCGGAAACTATAAGAGATAATGCAATTTGGCAATCGGCAACGTAATTAGCATGCCGAATATTACTTGGAATGTGAATTGGAGCGAAATCGCTAATTCATTAGACCATTTTACATTTCTGGCTCAAGTTAGAAGCAGAGCCAATATTGCAAGATGTCGATAGTCCATATCTCGGAAACTATAAGAGATAATGCAATTTGGCAATCGGCAACGTAATTAGTATGCCGAATATTACTTGGAATGTGAATTACAACGAAATCGCTAATTCATAAGACCATTTTACAATTCTGGCCCAAGTTAGAAGCAGAGCCAATATTGCAAGATGTCGATAGTCCATATCTCGGAAACTATAAGAGATAATGCAATTTGGCAATCGGCAACGTAATTAGCATGCCGAATATTACTTGGAATGTGAATTGGAGCAAAATCGCTAATTCATAAGACCATTTTACAATTCTGGCTCAAGTTAGAAGCAGAGCCAATATTGCAAGATGTCGATAGTCCATATCTCGGAAACTATAAGAGATAATGCAATTTGGCAATCGCCAACGTAATTAGCATGCCGAATATTACTTGGAATGTGAATTGGAGCGAAATCGCTAATTCATAAGACCATTTAACAATTCTGGCCCTAGTTAGAAGCAGAGCCAATATTGCAAGATGTCGATAGTCCATATCTCGGAAACTATAAGAGATAACGCAATTTGGCAATCGGCAACGTAACTAGCATGCCGAATATTACTTGGAATGTGAATTGGAGCAAAATCGCTAATTCATAAGACCATTTTACAATTCTGGCTCAAGTTAGAAGCAGAGCCAATATTGCAAGATGTCGATAGTCCATATCTCGGAAACTATAAGAGATAATGCAATTTGGCAATCGGCAACGTAATTAGTATGCCGAATATTACTTGGAATGTGAATTACAACGAAATCGCTAATTCATAAGACCATTTTACAATTCTGGCCCAAGTTAGAAGCAGAGCCAATATTGCAAGATGTCGATAGTCCATATCTCGGAAACTATAAGAGATAATGCAATTTGGCAATCGGCAACGTAATTAGCATGCCGAATATTACTTGGAATGTGAATTGGAGCAAAATCGCTAATTCATAAGACCATTTTACAATTCTGGCTCAAGTTAGAAGCAGAGCCAATATTGCAAGATGTCGATAGTCCATATCTCGGAAACTATAAGAGATAATGCAATTTGGCAATCGCCAACGTAATTAGCATGCCGAATATTACTTGGAATGTGAATTGGAGCGAAATCGCTAATTCATAAGACCATTTTACATTTCTGGCTCAAGTTAGAAGCAGAGGCAATATTGCAAGATGTCGATAGTCCATATCTCGGAAACTATAAGAGATAATGCAATTTGGCAATCGGCAACGTAATTAGCATGCCGAATATTACTTGGAATGTGAATTACAACGGAATCGCTAATTCATAAGACCATTTTACAATTCTGGCCCAAGTTAGAAGCAGAGCCAATATTGCAAGATGTCGATAGTCCATATCTCGGAAACTATAAGAGATAACACAATTTGGCAATCGGCAACGTAATTAGCATGCCGAATATTACTTGGAATGTGAATTACAACGAAATCGCTAATTCATAAAACCATTTTACAATTCTGGCTCAAGTTAGAAGCAGAGCCAATATTGCAATATGTCGAGAGTCCATATATCGGAAACTATAATAGATAATGCAATTTGGCAATCGGCAACGTAATTAGCATGCCGAATATTACTTGGAATGTGAATTACAACGAAATCGCTAATTCATAAGACAGTTTTACAATTCTGGCCCAAATTAGAAGCAGAGCCAATATTGCAAGATGTCGATAGTCCATATCTCGGAAACTATAAGAGATAACACAATTTGGCAATCGGCAAGGTAATTAGCATGCCGAATATTACTTGGAATGTGAATTGGAGCGAAATCGCTAATTCATAAGACCATTTTACATTTCTGGCTTAAGTTAGAAGCAGAGCCAATATTGCAATATGTCGATAGTCCATATATCGGAAACTATAAGAGATAACGCAATTTGGCAATCGGCAACGTAATTAGCATGCCGAATATTACTTGGAATGTGAATTGGAGCGAAATCGCTAATTCATAAGACCATTTTACAATTCTAGCCCAAGTTAGAAACAGAGCCAACATTGCAAGATGTGGATAGTCCATATCTCGGAAACTATAAGAGATAATGCAATTTGGCAATCGGCAACGTAATTAGCATGCCGAATATTACTTGGAATGTGAATTAGAAAGAAATCGCTAATTCATAAGACCATTTTACAATTCTGGCCCAAGTTAGAAGCAGAGCCAATATTGCAAGATGTCGATAGTCCATATCTCGGAAACTATAAGAGATAACGCAATTTGGCAATCGGCAACGTAATTAGCATGCCGAATATTACTTGGAATGTGAATTGGAGCGAAATCGCTAATTCATAAGACCATTTTACAATTCTAGCCCAAGTTAGAAACAGAGCCAACATTGCAAGATGTGGATAGTCCATATCTCGGAAACTATAAGAGATAATGCAATTTGGCAATCGGCAACGTAATTAGCATGCCGAATATTACTTGGAATGTGAATTAGAAAGAAATCGCTAATTCATAAGACCATTTTACAATTCTGGCCCAAATTAGAAGCAGAGCCAATATTGCAAGATGTCGATAGTCCATATCTCGGAAACTATAAGAGATAACGCAATTTGGCAATCGGCAACGTAACTAGCATGCCGAATATTACTTGGAATGTGAATTACAACGAAATCACTAATTCATAAGACCATTTTACAATTTTGACCCAAGTTAGAAGCAGAGCCAATATAGTCAGATGTCGATAGTCCATATCTCAGAAACTATAAGAGATAATGCAATTTGGCAATCGCCAACGTAATTAGCATGCCGAATATTACTTGGAATTTGAATTACAACGAAATCGCTAATTCATAAGACCATTTTACAATTCTGGCCCAAGTTAGAAGCAGAGCCAATATAGTCAGATGTCGATAGTCCATATCTCAGAAACTATAAGAGATAATGCAATTTGGCAATCGCCAACGTAATTAGCATGCCGAATATTACTTGGAATGTGAATTGGAGCGAAATCGTTAATTCATAAGACTATATTACAATTTTGACACAAGTTAGAAGCAGAGCCAATATTGTAAAATGTCGATAGTCCATATCTCGGAAACTATAACAGATAATGCAATTTGGCAATCGGTAACGTAATTAGCATGCCGAATATTACTTGGAATGTGAATTACAACGAAATCGCTAATTCATAAGACCATTTTACAATTCTGGCTCAAGTTAGAAGCAGAGCCAATATTGCAAGATGTCGATAGTCCATATCTCGGAAACTATAAGAGATAATGCAATTTGGCAATCGGCAACGTAATTAGCATGCCGAATATTACTTGGAATGTGAATTACAACGAAATCGCTAATTCATAAGACCATTTTACAATTCTGGCCCAAGTTAGAAGCAGAGCCAATATTGCAAGATGTCGATAGTCCATATCTCGGAAACTATAGGAGATAATGCAATTTGGCAATCGGCAACGTAATTAGCATGGCGAATATTACTTGGAATGTGAATTGGAGCGAAATCGCTAATTCATAAGACCATTTTACAATTTTGACCCAAGTTAGAAGCCGAGCCAATATTGTAAAATGTCGATAGTCCATATCTCGGAAACTATAAGAGATAATGCAATTTGGCAATCGGCAACGTAATTAGCATGCCGAATATTACTTGAAATGTGAATTACAACGGAATCGCTAATTCATAAGACCATTTTACAATTCTGGCCCAAGTTAGAAGCAGAGCCAATATTGTAAAATGTCGATTGTCCATATCTCGGAAACTATAAGAAATAATGCAATTTGGCCATCGGCAGTGTAATTAGCATGCCGAATATTACTTGGAATGTGAATTACAACGAAATCGCCAATTCATAGACAATTTTACAATTCTGGCCCAAATTAGAAGCAGAGCCAATATTGCAAGATGTCGATAGTCCATATCTCGGAAACTATAAGAGATAACGCAATTTGGCAATCGGCAACGTAATTAGCATGCCGAATATTCCTTGGAATGTGAATTGGAGCGAAATCGCTAATTAATAAGACCATTTTACATTTCTGGCTTAAGTTAGAAGCAGAGCCAATATTGCAATATGTCGATAGTCCATATATCGGAAACTATAAGAGATAACGCAATTTGGCAATCGGCAACGTAATTAGCATGCCGAATATTACTTGGAATGTGAATTGGAGCGAAATCGCTAATTCATAAGACCATTTCACAATTCTGGCCCAAGTTAGAAACAGAGTCAACATTGCAAGATGTGGATAGTCCATATCTCGGAAACTATAAGAGGTAATGCAATTTGGCAATCGGCAACGTAATCAGCATGCCGAATATTACTTGGAATGTGAATTAGAACGAAATCGCTAATTCATAAGACCATTTTACAATTCTGGCCCAAGTTAGAAGCAGAGCCAATATTGCAAGATGTCGATAGTCCATCTCTCGGAAACTATAAGAGATAACACAATTTGGCAATCGGCAACGTAATTAGCATGCCGAATATTACTTGGAATGTGAATTGGAGCGAAATCGTTAATTCATAAGACTATATTACAATTTTGACACAAGTTAGAAGCAGAGCAAATATTGTAAAATGTCGATAGTCCATATCTCGGAAACTATAACAGATAATGCAATTTGGCAATCGCCAACGTAATTAGCATGCCGAATATTACTTGGAATGTGAATTGGAGCGAAATCGTTAATTCATAAGACTATATTACAATTTTGACACAAGTTAGAAGCAGAGCCAATATTGTAAAATGTCGATAGTCCATATCTCGGAAACTATAACAGATAATGCAATTTGGCAATCGGTAACGTAATTAGCATGCCGAATATTACTTGGAATGTGAATTACAACGAAATCGCTAATTCATAAGACCATTTTACAATTCTGGCTCAAGTTAGAAGCAGAGCCAATATTGCAAGATGTCGATAGTCCATATCTCGGAAACTATAGGAGATAATGCAATTTGGCAATCGGCAACGTAATTAGCATGGCGAATATTACTTGGAATGTGAATTGGAGCGAAATCGCTAATTCATAAGACCATTTTACAATTTTGACCCAAGTTAGAAGCCGAGCCAATATTGTAAAATGTCGATAGTCCATATCTCGGAAACTATAAGAGATAATGCAATTTGGCAATCGGCAACGTAATTAGCATGCCGAATATTACTTGAAATGTGAATTACAACGAAATCGCTAATTCATAAGACCATTTTACAATTCTGGCCCAAGTTAGAAGCAGAGCCAATATTGTAAAATGTCGATTGTCCATATCTCGGAAACTATAAGAAATAATGCAATTTGGCCATCGGCAGTGTAATTAGCATGCCGAATATTACTTGGAATGTGAATTACAACGAAATCGCCAATTCATAGACCATTTTACAATTCTGGCCCAAATTATAAGCAGAGCCAATATTGCAATATGTCGATAGTCCATATCTCGGAAACTATAAGAGATAACGCAATTTGGCAATCGGCAACGTAATTAGCATGCCGAATATTCCTTGGAATGTGAATTGGAGCGAAATCGCTAATTCATAAGACCATTTTACATTTCTGGCTTAAGTTAGAAGCAGAGCCAATATTGCAATATGTCGATAGTCCATATATCGGAAACTATAAGAGATAACGCAATTTGGCAATCGGCAACGTAATTAGCATGCCGAATATTACTTGGAATGTGAATTGGAGCGAAATCGCTAATTCATAAGACCATTTCACAATTCTGGCCCAAGTTAGAAACAGAGCCAACATTGCAAGATGTGGATAGTCCATATCTCGGAAACTATAAGAGGTAATGCAATTTGGCAATCGGCAACGTAATCAGCATGCCGAATATTACTTGGAATGTGAATTAGAACGAAATCGCTAATTCATAAGACCATTTTACAATTCTGGCCCAAGTTAGAAGCAGAGCCAATATTGCAAGATGTCGATAGTCCATATCTCGGAAACTATAAGAGATAACACAATTTGGCAATCGGCAACGTAATTAGCATGCCGAATATTACTTGGAATGTGAATTGGAGCGAAATCGTTAATTCATAAGACTATATTACAATTTTGACACAAGTTAGAAGCAGAGCCAATATTGTAAAATGTCGATAGTCCATATCTCGGAAACTATAACAGATAATGCAATTTGGCAATCGCCAACGTAATTAGCATGCCGAATATTACTTGGAATGTGAATTGGAGCGAAATCGTTAATTCATAAGACTATATTACAATTTTGACACAAGTTAGAAGCAGAGCCAATATTGTAAAATGTCGATAGTCCATATCTCGGAAACTATAACAGATAATGCAATTTGGCAATCGGTAACGTAATTAGCATGCCGAATATTACTTGGAATGTGAATTACAACGAAATCGCTAATTCATAAGACCATTTTACAATTCTGGCTCAAGTTAGAAGCAGAGCCAATATTGCAAGATGTCGATAGTCCATATCTCGGAAACTATAGGAGATAATGCAATTTGGCAATCGGCAACGTAATTAGCATGGCGAATATTACTTGGAATGTGAATTGGAGCGAAATCGCTAATTCATAAGACCATTTTACAATTTTGACCCAAGTTAGAAGCCGAGCCAATATTGTAAAATGTCGATAGTCCATATCTCGGAAACTATAAGAGATAATGCAATTTGGCAATCGGCAACGTAATTAGCATGCCGAATATTACTTGAAATGTGAATTACAACGAAATCGCTAATTCATAAGACCATTTTACAATTCTGGCCCAAGTTAGAAGCAGAGCCAATATTGTAAAATGTCGATTGTCCATATCTCGGAAACTATAAGAAATAATGCAATTTGGCCATCGGCAGTGTAATTAGCATGCCGAATATTACTTGGAATGTGAATTACAACGAAATCGCCAATTCATAGACCATTTTACAATTCTGGCCCAAATTATAAGCAGAGCCAATATTGCAATATGTCGATAGTCCATATCTCGGAAACTATAAGAGATAACGCAATTTGGCAATCGGCAACGTAATTAGCATGCCGAATATTCCTTGGAATGTGAATTGGAGCGAAATCGCTAATTCATAAGACCATTTTACATTTCTGGCTTAAGTTAGAAGCAGAGCCAATATTGCAATATGTCGATAGTCCATATATCGGAAACTATAAGAGATAACGCAATTTGGCAATCAGCAACGTAATTAGCATGCCGAATATTACTTGGAATGTGAATTGGAGCGAAATCGCTAATTCATAAGACCATTTTACAATTCTGGCCCAAGTTAGAAACAGAGCCAACATTGCAAGATGTGGATAGTCCATATCTCGGAAACTATAAGAGATAATGCAATTTGGCAATCGGCAACGTAATTAGCATGCCGAATATTACTTGGAATGTGAATTAGAACGAAATCGCTAATTTATAAGACCATTTTACAATTCTGGCCCAAGTTAGAAGCAGAGCCAATATTGCAAGACGTCGATAGTCCACATCTCGGAAACTATAAGAGATAACGCAATTTGGCAATCGGCAACGTAGCTAGCATGCCGAATATTACTTGGAATATGAATTGGAGCAAAATCGCTAATTCATAAGACCATTTTACAATTCTGGCTCAAGTTAGAAGCAGAGCCAATATTGCAAGATGTCGATAGTCCATATCTCGGAAACTATAAGAGATAATGCAATTTGGCAATCGGCAACGTAATTAGTGTGCCGAATATTACTTGGAATGTGAATTACAACGAAATCGCTAATTCATAAGACCATTTTACAATTCTGGCCCAAGTTAGAAGCAGAGCCAATATTGCAAGATGTCGATAGTCCATATCTCGGAAACTATAAGAGATAATGCAATTTGGCAATCGGCAACGTAATTAGCATGCCGAATATTACTTGGAATGTGAATTGGAGCAAAATCGCTAATTCATAAGACCATTTTACAATTCTGGCTCAAGTTAGAAGCAGAGCCAATATTGCAAGATGTCGATAGTCCATATCTCGGAAACTATAAGAGATAATGCAATTTGGCAATCGCCAACGTAATTAGCATGCCGAATATTACTTGGAATGTGAATTGGAGCGAAATCGCTAATTCATAAGACCATTTTACAATTCTGGCCCAAGATAGAAGCAGAGCCAATATTGCAAGATGTCGATAGTCCATATCTCGGAAACTATAAGAGATAACGCAATTTGGCAATCGGCAACGTAATTAGCATGCCGAATATTACTTGGAATGTGAATTACAACGAAATCGCTAATTCATAAGACCATTTTACAATTTTGACCCAAGTTAGAAGCAGAGCCAATATTGTAAAATGTCGATAGTCCATATCTCGGAAACTATAACAGATAATGCAATTTGGCAATCGCCAACGTAATTAGCATGCCGAATATTACTGGGAATGTGAATTGGAGCGAAATCGCTAATTCATAAGACCATTTTACATTTCTGGCTTAAGTTAGAAGCAGAGCCAATATTGCAATATGTCGATAGTCCATATATCGGAAACTATAAGAGATAACGCAATTTGGCAATCGGCAACGTAATTAGCATGCCGAATATTACTTGGAATGTGAATTGGAGCGAAATCGCTAATTCATAAGACCATTTTACAATTCTAGCCCAAGTTAGAAACAGAGCCAACATTGCAAGATGTGGATAGTCCATATCTCGGAAACTATAAGAGATAATGCAATTTGGCAATCGGCAACGTAATTAGCATGCCGAATATTACTTGGAATGTGAATTAGAAAGAAATCGCTAATTCATAAGACCATTTTACAATTCTGGCCCAAGTTAGAAGCAGAGCCAATATTGCAAGATGTCGATAGTCCATATCTCGGAAACTATAAGAGATAACGCAATTTGGCAATCGGCAACGTAATTAGCATGCCGAATATTACTTGGAATGTGAATTGGAGCGGAATCGCTAATTCATAAGACCATTTTACAATTTTGACTCAAGTTAGAAGCAGAGCCAATATTGTAAAATGTCGATAGTCCATATCTCGGAAACTATAAGAGATAATGCAATTTGGCAATCGACAACGTAATTAGCATGCCGAATATTACTTGGAATGTGAATTACAACGAAATCGCTAATTCATAAGACCATTTTACAATTCTGGCCCAAGTTAGAAGTAGAGCCAATATAGTCAGATGTCGATAGTCCATACCTCAGAAACTATAAGAGATAATGCAATTTGGCAATCGCCAACGTAATTAGCATGCCGAATATTACTTGGAATGTGAATTGGAGCGAAATCGTTAATTCATAAGACTATATTACAATTTAGACACAAGTTAGAAGCAGAGCCAATATTGTAAAATTTCGATAGTCCATATCTCGGAAACTATAACAGATAATGCAATTTGGCAATCGGAAACGTAATTGGCATGCCGAATATTACTTGGAATGTGAATTACAACGAAATCGCTAATTCATAAGACCATTTTACAATTCTGGCTCAAGTTAGAAGCAGAGCCAATATTGCAAGATGTCGATAGTCCATATCTCGGAAACTATAAGAGATAATGCAATATGGCAATCGGCAACGTAATTACCATGCCGAATATTACTTGGAATGTGAATTACAACGAAATCGCTAATTCATAAGACCATTTTACAATTCCGGCCCAAGTTAGAAGCAGAGCCAATATTGCAAGATGTCGATAGTCCATATCTCGCAAAATATAGGAGATAATGCAATTTGGCAATCGGCAACGTAATTAGCATGGCGAATATTACTTGGAATGTGAATTGGAGCGAAATCGCTAATTCATAAGACCATTTTACAATTTTGACCCAAGTTAGAAGCCGAGCCAATATTGTAAAATGTCGATAGTCCATATCTCGGAAACTATAAGAGATAATGCAATTTGGCAATCGGCAACGTAATTAGCATGCCGAATATTACTTGAAATGTGAATTACAACGAAATCGCTAATTCATAAGACCATTTTACAATTCTGGCCCAAGTTAGAAGCAGAGCCAATATTGTAAAATGTCGATAGTCCATATCTCGGAAACTATAAGAAATAATGCAATTTGGCCATCGGCAGTGTAATTAGCATGCCGAATATTACTTGGAATGTGAATTACAACGAAATCGCCAATTCATAAGACCATTTTACAATTCTGGCTCAAGTTAGAAGCAGAGCCAATATTGCAAGATGTCGATAGTCCATATCTCGGAAACTATAAGAGATAACGCAATTTGGCAATCGGCAACGTAATTAGCATGCCGAATATTACTTGGAATGTGAATTACAACGAAATCGCTAATTCATAAGACCATTTTACAATTCTGGCCCAAGTTAGAAGCAGAGCCAATATTGCAAGATGTGGATAGTCCATATCTCGGAAACTATAAGTGATAATGCAATTTGGCAATCGGCAACGTAATTAGCATGCCGAATATTACTTGGAATGTGAATTGGAGCAAAATCGCTAATTCATAAGACCATTTTACAATTCTGGATCAAGTTAGAAGCAGAGGTAATATTGCAAGATGTCGATAGTCCATATCTCGGAAACTATAAGAGATAATGCAATTTGGCAATCGGCAACGTAATTAGCATGCCGATTATTACTTGGAATGTGAATTACAACGGAATCGCTAATTCATAAGACCATTTTACAATTCTGGCCCAAGTTAGAAACAGAGCCAATATTGCAAGATGTCGATAGTCCATATCTCGGAAACTATAAGAGATAACGCAATTTGGCAATCGGCAACGTAATTAGCATGCCGAATATTACTTGGAATGTGAATTGGAGCGAAATGGCTAATTCATAAGACCATTTTACAATTTTGACCCAAGTTAGAAGCAGAGCCAATATTGTAAAATGTCGATAGTCCATATCTCGGAAACTATAAGTGATAATGCAGTTTTGCCATCGGCAGTGTAATTAGCATGCCGAATATTACTTGGAATGTGAATTACAACGAAATCGCTAATTCATAAGACCATTTTACAATTCTGGCCCAAGTTAGAAACAGAGCCAATATTGCAAGATGTGGATAGTCCATATCTCGGAAACTATAAGAGATAATGCAATTTGGCAATCGGCAACGTAATTAGCATGCCGAATATTACTTGGAATGTGAATTGGAGCAAAATCGCTAATTCATAAGACCATTTTACAATTCTGGCTCAAGTTAGAAGCAGAGCCAATATTGCAAGATGTCGATAGTCCATATCTCGGAAACTATAAGAGATAATGCAATTTGGCAATCGGCAACGTAATTAGCATGCCAAATATTACTTGGAATGTGAATTACAACGAAATCGCTAATTCATAAGACCATTTTACAATTCTGGCTCAAGTTAGAAGCAGAGGCAATATTGCAAGATGTCGATAGTCCATATCTCGGAAACTATAAGAGATAATGCAATTTGGCAATCGGCAACGTAATTAGCCTGCCGAATATTACTTGGAATGTGAATTGGAGCGAAATCGCTAATTCATTAGACCATTTTACATTTCTGGCTCAAGTTAGAAGCAGAGCCAATATTGCAATATGTCGAGAGTCCATATATCGGAAACTATAATAGATAATGCAATTTGGCAATCGGCAACGTAATTAGCATGCCGAATATTACTTGGAATGTGAATTACAACGAAATCGCTAATTCATAAGACCATTTTACAATTCTGGTCCAAATTAGAAGCAGAGCCAATATTGCAAGATGTCGATAGTCCATATCTCGGAAACTATAAGAGATAACGCAATTTGGCAATCGGCAACATAATTAGCATGCCGAATATTCCTTGGAATGTGAATTGGAGCGGAATCGCTAATTCATAAAACCATTTTACATTTCTGGCTTAAGTTAGAAGCAGAGCCAATATTGCAATATGTCAATAGTCCATATATCGGAAACTATAAGAGATAACGCAATTTGGCAATGGGCAACGTAATTAGCATGCCGAATATTCCTTGGAATGTGAATTGGAGCGAAATCGCTAATTCATAAGACCATTTTACATTTCTGGCTTAAGTTAGAAGCAGAGCCAATATTGCAATATGTCGATAGTCCATATATCGGAAACTATAAGAGATAACGCAATTTGGCAATCGGCAACGTAATTAGCATGCCGAATATTACTTGGAATGTGAATTGGAGCGAAATCGCTAATTCATAAGACCATTTTACAATTCTGTCCCAAGTTAGAAACAGAGCCAACTTTGCAAGATGTGGATAGTCCATATCTCGGAAACTATAAGAGATAATGCAATTTGGCAATCGGCAACGTAATTAGCATGGCGAATATTACTTGGAATGTGAATTGGAGCGAAATCGCTAATTAATAAGACCATTTTACAATTTTGACCCAAGTTAGAAACCGAGCCAATATTGTAAAATGTCGATAGTCCATATCTAGGAAACTATAACAGATAATGCAATTTGGCAATCGGCAACGTAATTAGCATGCCGAATATTACTTGAAATGTGAATTACAACGAAATCGCCAATTCATAAGACCATTTTACAATTCTGGCTCAAGTTAGAAGCAGAGCCAATATTGCAAGATGTCGATAGTCCATATCTCGGAAAATATAAGAAATAATGCAATTTGTCCATCGGCAGTGTAATTAGCATGCCGAATATTAATTGGAATGTGAATTACAACGAAATCGCCAATTCATAAGACCATTTTACAATTCTGGCTCAAGTTAGAAGCAGAGCCAATATTGCAAGATGTCGATAGTCCATATCTCGGAAACTATAAGAGATAATGCAATTTGGCAATCGGCAACGTAATTAGCATGCCGAATATTACTTGGAATGTGAATTACAACGAAATCGCTAATTCATAAGACCATTTTACAATTCTGTATCAAGTTAGAAGCAGAGCCAATATTGTAAAATGTCGATAGTCCGTATCTCGGAAACTATAAGAAATAATGCAATTTGGCCATCGGCAGTGTAATTAGCATGCCGAATATTACTTGGAATGTGAATTACAACGAAATCGCCAATTCATAAGACCATTTTACAATTCTGGCTCAAGTTAGAAGCAGAGCCAATATTGCAAGATGTCGATAGTCCATATCTCGGAAACTATAAGAGATAACGCAATTTGGCAATCGGCAACGTAATTAGCATGCCGAATATTACTTGGAATGTGAATTACAACGATATCGCTAATTCATAAGACCATTTTACAATTTTGACCCAAGTTAGAAGCAGAGCCAATATTGTAAAATGTCGATAGTCCATATCTCGGAAACTATAACAGATAATGCAATTTGGCAATCGCCAACGTAATTAGCATGCCGAATATTACTTGGAATGTTAATTGGAGCGAAATCGCTAATTCATAAGACCATTTTACATTTCTGGCTCAAGTTAGAAGCAGAGGCAATATTGCAAGATGTCAATAGTCCATATCTCGGAAACTATAAGAGATAACGCAATTTGGCAATCGGCAACGTAATTAGCATGCCGAATATTACTTGGAATGTGAATTGGAGCGAAATCGCTAATTCATAAGACCATTTTACAATTTTGACCCAAGCTAGAAGCAGAGCCAATATTGTAAAATGTCGATAGTCCATATCTCGGAAGCTATAAGTGATAATGCAATTTTGCCATCGGCATTGTAATTAGAATGCCGAATATTACTTGGAATGTGAATTATAACGAAATCGCTAATTCATAAGACCATTTTACAATTCTGGCCCAAGTTAGAAACAGAGCCAATATTGCAAGATGTGGATAGTCCATATCTCGGAAACTATAAGAGATAATGCAATTTGGCAATCGGCAACGTAATTAGCATGCCGAATATTACTTGGAATGTGAATTGGAGCGAAATCGCTAATTCATTAGATCATTTTACATTTCTGGCTCAAGTTAGAAGCAGAGCCAATATTGCAATATGTCGAGAGTCCATATATCGGAAACTATAACAGATAATGCAATTTGGCAATCGGCAACGTAATTAGCATGCCGAATATTACTTGGAATGTGAATTACAACGAAATCGCTAATTCATACGACCATTTTACAATTCTGGCTCAAGTTAGAAGCAGAGGCAATATTGCAAGATGTCGATAGTCCATATCTCGGAAACTATAAGAGATAATGCAATTTGGCAATCGGCAACGTAATTAGCATGCCGAATATTACTTGGAATGTGAATTGGAGCGAAATCGCTAATTCATAAGACCATTTTACAATTCTGGCCCAAGTTAGAAGCAGAGCCAATATTGCAAGATGTCGATAGTCCATATCTCGGAAACTATAAGAGATAACGCAATTTGGCAATCGGCAACGTAATTAGCATGCCGAATATTACTTGGAATGTGAATTACAACAAAATCGCTAATTCATAAGACCATTTTACAATTTTGACCCAAGTTAGAAGCAGAGCCAATATTGTAAAATGTCGATAGTCCATATCTCGGAAACTATAACAGATAATGCAATTTGGCAATCGCCAACGTAATTAGCATGCCGAATATTACTTGGAATGTGAATTGGAGCGAAATCGCTAATTCATAAGACCATTTTACATTTCTGGCTCAAGTTAGAAGCAGAGGCAATATTGCAAGATGTCAATAGTCCATATCTCGGAAACTATAAGGGATAATGCAATTTGGCAATCGGCAACGTAATTAGCATGCCGAATATTACTTGGAATGTGAATTACAACGGAATCGCTAATTCATAAGACCATTTTACAATTCTGGCCCAAGTTAGAAGCAGAGCCAATATTGCAAGATGTCGATAGTCCATATCTCGGAAACTATAAGAGATAACGCAATTTGGCAATCGGCAACGTAATTAGCATGCCGAATATTACTTGGAATGTGAATTGGAGCGAAATCGCTAATTCATAAGACCATTTTACAATTTTGACCCAAGCTAGAAGCAGAGCCAATATTGTAAAATGTCGATAGTCCATATCTCGGAAACTATAAGTGATAATGCAATTTTGCCATCGGCATTGTAACTAGAATGCCGAATATTACTTGGAATGTGAATTACAACGAAATCGCTAATTCATAAGACCATTTTACAATTCTGGCCCAAGTTAGAAACAGAGCCAATATTGCAAGATGTGGATAGTCCATATCTCGGAAACTATAAGAGATAATGCAATTTGGCAATCGGCAACGTAATTAGCATGCCGAATATTACTTGGAATGTGAATTGGAGCAAAATCGCTAATTCATAAGACCATTTTACAATTCTGGCCCAAGTTAGAAGCAGAGCCAATATTGTAAAATGTCGATAGTCCATATCTCGGAAACTATAAGAAATAATGCAATTTGGCCATCGGCAGTGTAATTAGCATGCCGAATATTACTTGGAATGTGAATTACAACGAAATCGCCAATTCATAAGACCATTTTACAATTCTGGCTCAAGTTAGAAGCAGAGCCAATATTGCAAGATGTCGATAGTCCATATCTCGGAAACTATAAGTGATAATGCAATTTGGCAATCGGCAACGTAATTAGCATGCCGAATATTACTTGGAATGTGAATTACAACGAAATCGCTAATTCATAAGACCATTTTACAATTCTGGCCCAAGTTAGAAGCAGAGCCAATATTGCAAGATGTCGATAGTCCATATCTCGGAAACTATAGGAGATAATGCAATTTGGCAATCGGCAACGTAATTAGCATGGCGAATATTACTTGGAATGTGAATTGGAACGAAATCGCTAATTCATAAGACCATTTTACAATTTTGACCCAAGTTAGAAGCCGAGCCAATATTGTAAAATGTCGATAGTCCATATCTCGGAAACTATAAGAGATAATGCAATTTGGCAATCGGCAACGTAATTAGCATGCCGAATATTACTTGAAATGTGAATTACAACGAAATCGCTAATTCATAAGGCCATTTTACAATTCTGTATCAAGTTAGAAGCAGAGCCAATATTGTAAAATGTCGATAGTCCGTATCTCGGAAACTATAAGAAATAATGCAATTTGGCCATCGACAGTGTAATTAGCATGCCGAATATTACTTGGAATGTGAATTACAACGAAATCGCCAATTCATAAGACCATTTTCAATTCTGGCTCAAGTTAGAAGCAGAGCCAATATTGCAAGATGTCGATAGTCCATATCTCGGAAACTATAAGAGATAACGCAATTTGGCAATCGGCAACGTAATTAGCATGCCGAATATTACTTGGAATGTGAATTACAACGAAATCGCTAATTCATAAGACCATTTTACAATTCTGGCCCAAGTTAGAAACAGAGCCAATATTGCAAGATGTGGATAGTCCATATCTCGGAAACTATAAGAGATAATGCAATTTGGCAATCGGCAACGTAATTAGCATGCCGAATATTACTTGGAATGTGAATTGGAGCAAAATCGCTAATTCATAAGACCATTTTACAATTCTGGCTCAAGTTAGAAGCAGAGCCAATATTGCAAGATGTCGATAGTCCATATCTCGGAAACTATAAGAGATAATGCAATTTGGCAATCGGCAACGTAAATAGCATGCCGAATATTACTTGGAATGTGAATTACAACGAAATCGCTAATTCATAAGACCATTTTACAATTCTGGCTCAAGTTAGAAGCAGAGGCAATATTGCAAGATGTCGATAGTCCATATCTCGGAAACTATAAGAGATAATGCAATTTGGCAATCGGCAACGTAATTAGGATGCCGAATATTACTTGGAATGTGAATTGGAGCGAAATCGCTAATTCATTAGACCATTTTACATTTCTGGCTCAAGTTAGAAGCAGAGCCAATATTGCAATATGTCGAGAGTCCATATATCGGAAACTATAATAGATAATGCAATTTGGCAATCGGCAACGTAATTAGCATGCCGAATATTACTTGGAATGTGAATTACAACGAAATCGCTAATTCATACGACCATTTTACAATTCTGGCTCAAGTTAGAAGCAGAGGCAATATTGCAAGATGTCGATAGTCCATATCTCGGAAACTATAAGAGATAATGCAATTTGGCAATCGGCAACGTAATTAGCATGCCGAATATTACTTGGAATGTGAATTGGAGCGAAATCGCTAATTCATAAGACCATTTTACAATTCTGGCCCAAGTTAGAAGCAGAGCCAATATTGCAAGATGTCGATAGTCCATATCTCGGAAACTATAAGAGATAACGCAATTTGGCAATCGGCAACGTAATTAGCATGCCGAATATTACTTGGAATGTGAATTACAACGAAATCGCTAATTCATAAGACCATTTTACAATTTTGACCCAAGTTAGAAGCAGAGCCAATATTGTAAAATGTCGATAGTCCATATCTCGGAAACTATAACAGATAATGCAATTTGGCAATCGCCAACGTAATTAGCATGCCGAATATTACTTGGAATGTGAATTGGAGCGAAATCGCTAATTCATAAGACCATTTTACATTTCTGGCTCAAGTTAGAAGCAGAGGCAATATTGCAAGATGTCAATAGTCCATATCTCGGAAACTATAAGGGATAATGCAATTTGGCAATCGGCAACGTAATTAGCATGCCGAATATTACTTGGAATGTGAATTACAACGGAATCGCTAATTCATAAGACCATTTTACAATTCTGGCCCAAGTTAGAAGCAGAGCCAATATTGCAAGATGTCGATAGTCCATATCTCGGAAACTATAAGAGATAATGCAATTTGGCAATCGGCAAC
The DNA here is from genome assembly GCF_030347505.1 of Rhynchophorus ferrugineus. Classification (NCBI taxonomy): domain Eukaryota; kingdom Metazoa; phylum Arthropoda; class Insecta; order Coleoptera; family Curculionidae; genus Rhynchophorus; species Rhynchophorus ferrugineus. The sequence goes on along the minus strand of NW_027472586.1, from coordinate 21,648,954 downwards.
GTAATTAGCATGCCGAATATTACTTGGAATGTGAATTGGAGCGAAATCGCTAATTCATAAGACCATTTTACAATTTTGACCCAAGCTAGAAGCAGAGCCAATATTGTAAAATGTCGATAGTCCATATCTCGGAAACTATAAGAAATAATGCAATTTGGCCATCGGCAGTGTAATTAGCATGCCGAATATTACTTGGAATGTGAATTACAACGAAATCGCCAATTCATAAGACCATTTTACAATTCTGGCTCAAGTTAGAAGCAGAGCCAATATTGCAAGATGTCGATAGTCCATATCTCGGAAACTATAAGTGATAATGCAATTTGGCAATCGGCAACGTAATTAGCATGCCGAATATTACTTGGAATGTGAATTACAACGAAATCGCTAATTCATAAGACCATTTTACAATTCTGGCCCAAGTTAGAAGCAGAGCCAATATTGCAAGATGTCGATAGTCCATATCTCGGAAACTATAGGAGATAATGCAATTTGGCAATCGGCAACGTAATTAGCATGGCGAATATTACTTGGAATGTGAATTGGAACGAAATCGCTAATTCATAAGACCATTTTACAATTTTGACCCAAGTTAGAAGCCGAGCCAATATTGTAAAATGTCGATAGTCCATATCTCGGAAACTATAAGAGATAATGCAATTTGGCAATCGGCAACGTAATTAGCATGCCGAATATTACTTGAAATGTGAATTACAACGAAATCGCTAATTCATAAGACCATTTTACAATTCTGTATCAAGTTAGAAGCAGAGCCAATATTGTAAAATGTCGATAGTCCGTATCTCGGAAACTATAAGAAATAATGCAATTTGGCCATCGACAGTGTAATTAGCATGCCGAATATTACTTGGAATGTGAATTACAACGAAATCGCCAATTCATAAGACCATTTTACAATTCTGGCTCAAGTTAGAAGCAGAGCCAATATTGCAAGATGTCGATAGTCCATATCTCGGAAACTATAAGAGATAACGCAATTTGGCAATCGGCAACGTAATTAGCATGCCGAATATTACTTGGAATGTGAATTACAACGAAATCGCTAATTCATAAGACCATTTTACAATTCTGGCCCAAGTTAGAAACAGAGCCAATATTGCAAGATGTGGATAGTCCATATCTCGGAAACTATAAGAGATAATGCAATTTGGCAATCGGCAACGTAATTAGCATGCCGAATATTACTTGGAATGTGAATTGGAGCAAAATCGCTAATTCATAAGACCATTTTACAATTCTGGCTCAAGTTAGAAGCAGAGCCAATATTGCAAGATGTCGATAGTCCATATCTCGGAAACTATAAGAGATAATGCAATTTGGCAATCGGCAACGTAAATAGCATGCCGAATATTACTTGGAATGTGAATTACAACGAAATCGCTAATTCATAAGACCATTTTACAATTCTGGCTCAAGTTAGAAGCAGAGGCAATATTGCAAGATGTCGATAGTCCATATCTCGGAAACTATAAGAGATAATGCAATTTGGCAATCGGCAACGTAATTAGGATGCCGAATATTACTTGGAATGTGAATTGGAGCGAAATCGCTAATTCATTAGACCATTTTACATTTCTGGCTCAAGTTAGAAGCAGAGCCAATATTGCAATATGTCGAGAGTCCATATATCGGAAACTATAATAGATAATGCAATTTGGCAATCGGCAACGTAATTAGCATGCCGAATATTACTTGGAATGTGAATTACAACGAAATCGCTAATTCATACGACCATTTTACAATTCTGGCTCAAGTTAGAAGCAGAGGCAATATTGCAAGATGTCGATAGTCCATATCTCGGAAACTATAAGAGATAATGCAATTTGGCAATCGGCAACGTAATTAGCATGCCGAATATTACTTGGAATGTGAATTGGAGCGAAATCGCTAATTCATAAGACCATTTTACAATTCTGGCCCAAGTTAGAAGCAGAGCCAATATTGCAAGATGTCGATAGTCCATATCTCGGAAACTATAAGAGATAACGCAATTTGGCAATCGGCAACGTAATTAGCATGCCGAATATTACTTGGAATGTGAATTACAACGAAATCGCTAATTCATAAGACCATTTTACAATTTTGACCCAAGTTAGAAGCAGAGCCAATATTGTAAAATGTCGATAGTCCATATCTCGGAAACTATAACAGATAATGCAATTTGGCAATCGCCAACGTAATTAGCATGCCGAATATTACTTGGAATGTGAATTGGAGCGAAATCGCTAATTCATAAGACCATTTTACATTTCTGGCTCAAGTTAGAAGCAGAGGCAATATTGCAAGATGTCAATAGTCCATATCTCGGAAACTATAAGGGATAATGCAATTTGGCAATCGGCAACGTAATTAGCATGCCGAATATTACTTGGAATGTGAATTACAACGGAATCGCTAATTCATAAGACCATTTTACAATTCTGGCCCAAGTTAGAAGCAGAGCCAATATTGCAAGATGTCGATAGTCCATATCTCGGAAACTATAAGAGATAACGCAATTTGGCAATCGGCAACGTAATTAGCATGCCGAATATTACTTGGAATGTGAATTGGAGCGAAATCGCTAATTCATAAGACCATTTTACAATTTTGACCCAAGCTAGAAGCAGAGCCAATATTGTAAAATGTCGATAGTCCATATCTCGGAAACTATAAGTGATAATGCAATTTTGCCATCGGCATTGTAATTAGAATGCCGAATATTACTTGGAATGTGAATTACAACGAAATCGCTAATTCATAAGACCATTTTACAATTCTGGCCCAAGTTAGAAACAGAGCCAATATTGCAAGATGTGGATAGTCCATATCTCGGAAACTATAAGAGATAATGCAATTTGGCAATCGGCAACGTAATTAGCATGCCGAATATTACTTGGAATGTGAATTGGAGCAAAATCGCTAATTCATAAGACCATTTTACAATTCTGGCTCAAGTTAGAAGCAGAGCCAATATTGCAAGATGTCGATAGTCCATATCTCGGAAACTATAAGAGATAATGCAATTTGGCAATCAGAAACGTAATTAGCATGCCGAATATTACTTGGAATGTGAATTACAACGAAATCGCTAATTCATAAGACCATTTTACAATTCTGGCTCAAGTTAGAAGCAGAGGCAATATTGCAAGATGTCGATAGACCATATCTCGGAAACTATAAGAGATAATGCAATTTGGCAATCGGCAACGTAATTAGCATGCCGAATATTACTTGGAATGTGAATTGGAGCGAAATCGCTAATTCATAAGACCATTTTACATTTCTGGCTCAAGTTAGAAGCAGAGTCAATATTGCAATATGTCGAGAGTCCATATATCGGAAACTATAATAGATAATGCAATTTGGCAATCGGCAACGTAATTAGCATGCCGAATATTACTTGGAATGTGAATTACAACGAAATCGCTAATTCATAAGACCATTTTACAATTCTGGCCCAAATTAGAAGCAGAGCCAATATTGCAAGATGTCGATAGTCCATATCTCGGAAACTATAAGAGATAACACAATTTGGCAATCGGCAACGTAATTAGCATGCCGAATATTACTTGGAATGTGAATTGGAGCGAAATCGCTAATTCATAAGACCATTTTACCATTCTGGCCCAAATTAGAAGCAGAGCCAATATTGCAAGATGTCGATAGTCCATATCTCGGAAACTATAAGAGATAACGCAATTTGGCAATCGGCAACGTAATTAGCATGCCGAATATTCCTTGGAATGTGAATTGGAGCGAAATCGCTAATTCATAAGACCATTTTACATTTCTGGCTTAAGTTAGAAGCAGAGCCAATATTGCAATATGTCGATAGTCCATATATCAGAAACTATAAGAGATAACGCAATTTGGCAATCGGCAACGTAATTAGCATGCCGAATATTACTTGGAATGTGAATTGGAGCGAAATCGCTAATTCATAAGACCATTTTACAATTCTGGCCCAAGTTAGAAACAGAGCCAACATTGCAAGATGTGGATAGTCCATATCTCGGAAACTATAAGAGATAATGCAATTTGGCAATCGGCAACGTAATTAGCATGCCGAATATTACTTGGAATGTGAATTGGAGCAAAATCGCTAATTCATAAGACCATTTTACAATTCTGGCTCAAGTTAGAAGCAGAGCCAATATTGCAAGATGTCGATAGTCCATATCTCGGAAACTATAAGAGATAATGCAATTTGGCAATCGGCAACGTAATTAGTATGCCGAATATTACTTGGAATGTGAATTACAACGAAATCGCTAATTCATAAGACCATTTTACAATTCTGGCCCAAGTTAGAAGCAGAGCCAATATTGCAAGATGTCGATAGTCCATATCTCGGAAACTATAAGAGATAATGCAATTTGGCAATCGGCAACGTAATTAGCATGCCGAATATTACTTGGAATGTGAATTGGAGCAAAATCGCTAATTCATAAGACCATTTTACAATTCTGGCTCAAGTTAGAAGCAGAGCCAATATTGCAAGATGTCGATAGTCCATATCTCGGAAACTATAAGAGATAATGCAATTTGGCAATCGCCAACGTAATTAGCATGCCGAATATTACTTGGAATGTGAATTCCAACGAAATCGCTAATTCATACGACCATTTTACAATTCTGGCTCAAGTTAGAAGCAGAGGCAATATTGCAAGATGTCGATAGTCCATATCTCGGAAACTATAAGAGATAATGCAATTTGGCAATCGGCAACGTAATTAGCATGCCGAATATTACTTGGAATGTGAATTGGAGCAAAATCGCTAATTCATAAGACCATTTTACAATTCTGGCTCAAGTTAGAAGCAGAGCCAATATTGCAAGATGTCGATAGTCCATATCTCGGAAACTATAAGAGATAATGCAATTTGGCAATCGGCAACGTAATTAGCATGCCGAATATTACTTGGAATGTGAATTACAACGAAATCGCTAATTCATAAGACCATTTTACAATTCTGGCTCAAGTTAGAAGCAGAGGCAATATTGCAAGATGTCAATAGACCATATCTCGGAAACTATAAGAGATAATGCAATTTGGCAATCGGCAACGTAATTAGCATGCCGAATATTACTTGGAATGTGAATTGGAGCGAAATCGCTAATTCATAAGACCATTTTACATTTCTGGCTCAAGTTAGAAGCAGAGCCAATATTGCAATATGTCGAGAGTCCATATATCGGAAACTATAATAGATAATGCAATTTGGCAATCGGCAACGTAATTAGCATGCCGAATATTACTTGGAATGTGAATTACAACGAAATCGCTAATTCATAAGACCATTTTACAATTCTGGCTCAAATTAGAAGCAGAGCCAATATTGCAAGATGTCGATAGTCCATATCTCGGAAACTATAAGAGATAACACAATTTGGCAATCGGCAACGTAATTAGCATGCCGAATATTACTTGGAATGTGAATTGGAGCGAAATCGCTAATTCATAAGACCATTTTACAATTCTGGCCCAAATTAGAAGCAGAGCCAATATTGCAAGATGTCGATAGTCCATATCTCGGAAACTATAAGAGATAACGCAATTTGGCAATCGGCAACGTAATTAGCATGCCGAATATTCCTTGGAATGTGAATTGGAGCGAAATCGCTTATTCATAAGACCATTTTACATTTCTGGCTTAAGTTAGAAGCAGAGCCAATATTGCAATATGTCGAGAGTCCATATATCGGAAACTATAATAGATAATGCAATTTGGCAATCGGCAACGTAATTAGCATGCCGAATATTACTTGGAATGTGAATTACAACGAAATCGCTAATTCATAAGACCATTTTACAATTCTGGCTCAAATTAGAAGCAGAGCCAATATTGCAAGATGTCGATAGTCCATATCTCGGAAACTATAAGAGATAACACAATTTGGCAATCGGCAACGTAATTAGCATGCCGAATATTACTTGGAATGTGAATTGGAGCGAAATCGCTAATTCATAAGACCATTTTACAATTCTGGCCCAAATTAGAAGCAGAGCCAATATTGCAAGATGTCGATAGTCCATATCTCGGAAACTATAAGAGATAACGCAATTTGGCAATCGGCAACGTAATTAGCATGCCGAATATTCCTTGGAATGTGAATTGGAGCGAAATCGCTTATTCATAAGACCATTTTACATTTCTGGCTTAAGTTAGAAGCAGAGCCAATATTGCAATATGTCGATAGTCCATGTATCGGAAACTATAAGAGATAACGCAATTTGGCAATCGGCAACGTAATTAGCATGCCGAATATTCCTTGGAATGTGAATTGGAGCGAAATCGCTAATTCATAAGACCATTTTACATTTCTGGCTTAAGTTAGAAGCAGAGCCAATATTGCAATATGTCGATAGTCCATATATCGGAAACTATAAGAGATAACGCAATTTGGCAATCGGCAACGTAATTAACATGCCGAATATTACTTGGAATGTGAATTGGAGCGAAATCGCTAATTCATAAGACCATTTTACAATTCTGTCCCAAGTTAGAAACAGAGCCAACATTGCAAGATGTGGATAGTCCATATCTCGGAAACTATAAGAGATAATGCAATTTGGCAATCGGCAACGTAATTAGCATGGCGAATATTACTTGGAATGTGAATTGGAGCGAAATCGCTAATTCATAAGACCATTTTACAATTTTGACCCAAGTTAGAAACCGAGCCAATATTGTAAAATGTCGATAGTCCATATCTAGGAAACTATAACAGATAATGCAATTTGGCAATCGGCAACGTAATTAGCATGCCGAATATTACTTGAAATGTGAATTACAACGAAATCGCTAATTCATAAGACCATTTTACAATTCTGGCCCAAGTTAGAAGCAGAGCCAATATTGTAAAATGTCGATAGTCCATATCTCGGAAACTATAAGAAATAATGCAATTTGGCCATCGGCAGTGTAATTAGCATGCCGAATATTACTTGGAATGTGAATTACAACGAAATCGCCAATTCATAAGACCATTTTACAATTCTGGCTCAAGTTAGAAGCAGAGCCAATATTGCAAGATGTCGATAGTCCATATCTCAGAAACTATAAGAGATAATGCAATTTGGCAATCGGCAACGTAATTAGCATGCCGAATATTACTTGGAATGTGAATTACAACGAAATCGCTAATTCATAAGACCATTTTACAATTCTGGCCCAAGTTAGAAGCAGAGCCAATATTGCAAGATGTCGAAAGTCCATATCTCGGAAACTATAGGAGATAATGCAATTTGGCAATCGGCAACGTAATTAGCATGGCGAATATTACTTGGAATGTGAATTGGAGCGAAATCGCTAATTCATAAGACCATTTTACAATTTTGACCCAAGTTAGAAGCCGAGCCAATATTGTAAAATGTCGATAGTCCATATCTCGGAAACTATAAGAAATAATGCAATTTGGCCATCGGCAGTGTAATTAGCATGCCGAATATTACTTGGAATGTGAATTACAACGAAATCGCCAATTCATAAGACCATTTTACAATTCTGGCTCAAGTTAGAAGCAGAGCCAATATTGCAAGATGTCGATAGTCCATATCTCGGAAACTATAAGAGATAACGCAATTTGGCAATCGGCAACGTAATTAGCATGCCGAATATTACTTGGAATGTGAATTACAACGAAATCGCTAATTCATAAGACCATTTTACAATTCTGGCCCAAGTTAGAAACAGAGCCAATATTGCAAGATGTGGATAGTCCATATCTCGGAAACTATAAGAGATAATGCAATTTGGCAATCGGCAACGTAATTAGCATGCCGAATATTACTTGGAATGTGAATTGGAGCAAAATCGCTAATTCATAAGACCATTTTACAATTCTGGCTCAAGTTAGAACCAGAGCCAATATTGCAAGATGTCGATAGTCCATATCTCGGAAACTATAAGAGATAATGCAATTTGGCAATCGGCAACGTAAATAGCATGCCGAATATTACTTGGAATGTGAATTACAACGAAATCGCTAATTCATAAGACCATTTTACATTTCTGGCTCAAGTTAGAAGCAGAGGCAATATTGCAAGATGTCGATAGTCCATATCTCGGAAACTATAAGAGATAATGCAATTTGGTAATCGGCAACGTAATTAGCATGCCGAATATTACTTGGAATGTGAATTGGAGCGAAATCGCTAATTCATTAGACCATTTTACATTTCTGGCTCAAGTTAGAAGCAGAGCCAATATTGCAATATGTCGAGAGTCCATATATCGGAAACTATAATAGATAATGCAATTTGGCAATCGGCAACGTAATTAGCATGCCGAATATTACTTGGAATGTGAATTACAACGAAATCGCTAATTCATACGACCATTTTACAATTCTGGCTCAAGTTAGAAGCAGAGGCAATATTGCAAGATGTCGATAGTCCATATCTCGGAAACTATAAGAGATAATGCAATTTGGCAATCGGCAACGTAATTAGCATGCCGAATATTACTTGGAATGTGAATTGGAGCGAAATCGCTAATTCATAAGACCATTTTACAATTCTGGCCCAAGTTAGAAGCAGAGCCAATATTGCAAGATGTCGATAGTCCATATCTCGGAAACTATAAGAGATAACGCAATTTGGCAATCGGCAACGTAATTAGCATGCCGAATATTACTTGGAATGTGAATTACAACGAAATCGCTAATTCATAAGACCATTTTACAATTTTGACCCAAGTTAGAAGCAGAGCCAATATTGTAAAATGTCGATAGTCCATATCTCGGAAACTATAACAGATAATGCAACTTGGCAATCGCCAACGTAATTAGCATGCCGAATATTACTTGGAATGTGAATTGGAGCGAAATCGCTAATTCATAAGACCATTTTACATTTCTGGCTCAAGTTAGAAGCAGAGGCAATATTGCAAGATGTCAATAGTCCATATCTCGGAAACTATAAGGGATAATGCAATTTGGCAATCGGCAACGTAATCAGCATGCCGAATATTACTTGGAATGTGAATTACAACGGAATCGCTAATTCATAAGACCATTTTACAATTCTGGCCCAAGTTAGAAGCAGAGCCAATATTGCAAGATGTCGATAGTCCATATCTCGGAAACTATAAGAGATAACGCAATTTGGCAATCGGCAACGTAATTAGCATGCCGAATATTACTTGGAATGTGAATTGGAGCGAAATCGCTAATTCATAAGACCATTTTACAATTTGGCCCAAGCTAGAAGCAGAGCCAATATTGTAAAATGTCGATAGTCCATATCTCGGAAACTATAAGTGATAATGCAATTTTGCCATCGGCAGTGTAATTAGAATGCCGAATATTACTTGGAATGTGAATTACAACGAAATCGCTAATTCATAAGACCATTTTACAATCCTGGCCCAAGTTAGAAACAGAGCCAATATTGCAAGATGTGGATAGTCCATATCTCGGAAACTATAAGAGATAATGCAATTTGGCAATCGGCAACGTAATTAGCATGCCGAATATTACTTGGAATGTGAATTGGAGCAAAATCGCTAATTCATAAGACCATTTTACAATTCTGGCTCAAGTTAGAAGCAGAGCCAATATTGCAAGATGTCGATAGTCCATATCTCGGAAACTATAAGAGATAATGCAATTTGGCAAACGGCAACGTAATTAGCATGCCGAATATTACTTGGAATGTGAATTACAACGAAATCGCTAATTCATAAGACCATTTTACAATTCTGGCTCAAGTTAGAAGCAGAGGCAGTATTGCAACATGTCGATAGACCATATCTCGGAAACTATAAGAGATAATGCAATTTGGCAATCGGCAACGTAATTAGCATGCCGAATATTACTTGGAATGTGAATTGGAGCGAAATCGCTAATTCATAAGACCATTTTACATTTCTGGCTCAAGTTAGATGCAGAGTCAATATTGCAATATGTCGAGAGTCCATATATCGGAAACTATAATAGATAATGCAATTTGGCAATCGGCAACGTAATTAGCATGCCGAATATTACTTGGAATGTGAATTGGAGCAAAATCGCTAATTCATAAGACCATTTTACAATTCTGGCTCAAGTCAGAAGCAGAGCCAATATTGCAAGATGTCGATAGTCCATATCTCGGAAACTATAAGAGATAATGCAATTTCGCAATCGGCAACGTAATTAGTATGCCGAATATTACTTGGAATGTGAATTACAACGAAATCGCTAATTCATAAGACCATTTTACAATTCTGGCCCAAGTTAGAAGCAGAGCCAATATTGCAAGATGTCGATAGTCCATATCTCGGAAACTATAAGAGATAATGCAATTTGGCAATCGGCAACGTAATTGGCATGCCGAATATTACTTGGAATGTGAATTGGAGCAAAATCGCTAATTCATAAGACCATTTTACAATTCTGGCTCAAGTTAGAAGCAGAGCCAATATTGCAAGATGTCGATAGTCCATATCTCGGAAACTATAAGAGATAATGCAATTTGGCAATCGGCAACGTAATTAGCATGCCGAATATTACTTGGAATGTGAATTACAACGAAATCGCTAATTCATAAGACCATTTTACAATTCTGGCTCAAGTTAGAAGCAGAGGCAATATTGCAAGATGTCAATAGACCATATCTCGGAAACTATAAGAGATAATGCAATTTGTCAATCGGCAACGTAATTAGCATGCCGAATATTACTTGGAATGTGAATTGGAGCGAAATCGCTAATTCATAAGACCATTTTACATTTCTGGCTCAAGTTAGAAGCAGAGCCAATATTGCAATATGTCGAGAGTCCATATATCGGAAACTATAATAGATAATGCAATTTGGCAATCGGCAACGTAATTAGCATGCCGAATATTACTTGGAATGTGAATTACAACGAAATCGCTAATTCATAAGACCATTTTACAATTCTGGCCCAAATTAGAAGCAGAGCCAATATTGCAAGATGTCGATAGTCCATATCTCGGAAACTATAAGAGATAACACAATTTGGCAATCGGCAACGTAATTAGCATGCCGAATATTACTTGGAATGTGAATTGGAGCGAAATCGCTAATTCATAAGACCATTTTACAATTCTGGCCCAAATTAGAAGCAGAGCCAATATTGCAAGATGTCGATAGTCCATATCTCGGAAACTATAAGAGATAACGCAATTTGGCAATCGGCAACGTAATTAGCATGCCGAATATTCCTTGGAATGTGAATTGGAGCGAAATCGCTTATTCATAAGACCATTTTACATTTCTGGCTTAAGTTAGAAGCAGAGCCAATATTGCAATATGTCGATAGTCCATATATCGGAAACTATAAGAGATAACGCAATTTGGCAATCGGCAACGTAATTAGCATGCCGAATATTACTTGGAATGTGAATTACAACGAAATCGCTAATTCATAAGACCATTTTACAATTCTGGCCCAAGTTAGAAGCAGAGCCAATATTGCAAGATGTCGATAGTCCATATCTCGGAAACTATAAGAGATAATGCAATTTGGCAATCGGCAACGTAATTGGCATGCCGAATATTACTTGGAATGTGAATTGGAGCAAAATCGCTAATTCATAAGACCATTTTACAATTCTGGCTCAAGTTAGAAGCAGAGCCAATATTGCAAGATGTCGATAGTCCATATCTCGGAAACTATAAGAGATAATGCAATTTGGCAATCGGCAACGTAATTAGCATGCCGAATATTACTTGGAATGTGAATTACAACGAAATCGCTAATTCATAAGACCATTTTACAATTCTGGCTCAAGTTAGAAGCAGAGGCAATATTGCAAGATGTCAATAGACCATATCTCGGAAACTATAAGAGATAATGCAATTTGTCAATCGGCAACGTAATTAGCATGCCGAATATTACTTGGAATGTGAATTGGAGCGAAATCGCTAATTCATAAGACCATTTTACATTTCTGGCTCAAGTTAGAAGCAGAGCCAATATTGCAATATGTCGAGAGTCCATATATCGGAAACTATAATAGATAATGCAATTTGGCAATCGGCAACGTAATTAGCATGCCGAATATTACTTGGAATGTGAATTACAACGAAATCGCTAATTCATAAGACCATTTTACAATTCTGGCCCAAATTAGAAGCAGAGCCAATATTGCAAGATGTCGATAGTCCATATCTCGGAAACTATAAGAGATAACACAATTTGGCAATCGGCAACGTAATTAGCATGCCGAATATTACTTGGAATGTGAATTGGAGCGAAATCGCTAATTCATAAGACCATTTTACAATTCTGGCCCAAATTAGAAGCAGAGCCAATATTGCAAGATGTCGATAGTCCATATCTCGGAAACTATAAGAGATAACGCAATTTGGCAATCGGCAACGTAATTAGCATGCCGAATATTCCTTGGAATGTGAATTGGAGCGAAATCGCTTATTCATAAGACCATTTTACATTTCTGGCTTAAGTTAGAAGCAGAGCCAATATTGCAATATGTCGATAGTCCATATATCGGAAACTATAAGAGATAACGCAATTTGGCAATCGGCAACGTAATTAGCATGCCGAATATTACTTGGAATGTGAATTGGAGCGAAATCGCTAATTCATAAGACCATTTTACAATTCTGGCCCAAGTTAGAAACAGAGCCAACATTGCAAGATGTGGATAGTCCATATCTCGGAAACTATAAGAGATAATGCAATTTGGCAATCGGCAACGTAATTAGCATGCCGAATATTACTTGGAATGTGAATTGGAGCGAAATCGCTAATTCATAAGACCATTTTACATTTCTGGCTCAAGTTAGAAGCAGAGCCAATATTGCAATATGTCGAGAGTCCATATATCGGAAATTATAATAGATAATGCAATTTGGCAATCGGCAACGTAATTAGCATGCCGAATATTACTTGGAATGTGAATTGGAGCGAAATCGCTAATTCATAAGACCATTTTACATTTCTGGCTTAAGTTAGAAGCAGAGCCAATATTGCAATATGTCGATAGTCCATATATCGGAAACTATAAGAGATAACGCAATTTGGCAATCGGCAACGTAATTAGCATGCCGAATATTACTTGGAATGTGAATTGGAACAAAATCGCTAATTCATAAGACCATTTTACAATTCTGGCTCAAGTTAGAAGCAGAGCCAATATTGCAAGATGTGGATAGTCCATATCTCGGAAACTATAAGAGATAATGCAATTTGGCAATCGGCAACGTAATTAGTATGCCGAATATTACTTGGAATGTCAATTACAACGAAATCGCTAATTCATAAGACCATTTTACAATTCTGGCCCAAGTTAGAAGCAGAGCCAATATTGCAAGATGTCGATAGTTCATATCTCGGAAACTATAAGAGATAATGCAATTTGACAATCGCCAACGTAATTAGCATGCCGAATATTACTTGGAATGTGAATTACAACGAAATCGCTAATTCATAAGACCATTTTACAATTCTGGCTCAAGTTAGAAGCAGAGGCAATATTGCAAGATGTCGATAGTCCATATCTCGGAAACTAAAAGAGATAATGCAATTTGGCAATCGGCAACGTAATTAGCATGCCGAATATTACTTGGAATGTGAATTGGAGCGAAATCGCTAATTCATAAGACCATTTTACATTTCTGGCTCAAGTTAGAAGCAGAGCCAATATTGCAATATATCGAGAGTCCATATATCGGAAACTATAAGAGATAATGCAATTTGGCAATCGGCAACGTAATTAGCATGCCGAATATTACTTGAAATGTGAATTACAACGAAATCGCTAATTCATAAGACCATTTTACATTTCTGGCTCAAGTTAGAAGCAGAGCCAATATTGCAAGATGTCGATAGTCCATATCTCGGAAACTATAAGAGATAACGCAATTTGGCAATCGGCAACGTAATTAGCATGCCGAATATTACTTGGAATGTGAATTGGAGCGAAATCGCTAATTCATAAGACCATTTTACAATTCTGGCTCAAGTTAGAAGCAGAGCCAATATTGCAAGATGTCGATAGTCCATATCTCGGAAACTATAAGAGATAACGCAATTTGGCAATCGGCAACGTAACTAGCATGCCGAATATTACTTGGAATGTGAATTGGAGCAAAATCGCTAATTCATAAGGCCATTTTACAATTCTGGCTCAAGTTAGAAGCAGAGCCAATATTGCAAGATGTCGATAGTCCATATCTCGGAAACTATAAGAGATAATGCAATTTGGCAATCGGCAACGTAATTAGTATGCCGAATTTTACTTGGAATGTGAATTACAACGAAATCGCTAATTCATAAGACCATTTTACAATTCTGGCCCAAGTTAGAAGCAGAGCCAATATTGCAAGATGTCGATAGTCCATATCTCGGAAACTATAAGAGATAATGCAATTTGGCAATCGGCAACGTAATTAGCATGCCGAATATTACTTGGAATGTGAATTGGAGCAAAATCGCTAATTCATAAGACCATTTTACAATTCTGGCTCAAGTTAGAAGCAGAGCCAATATTGCAAGATGTCGATAGTCCATATCTCGGAAACTATAAGAGATAATGCAATTTGACAATCGCCAACGTAATTAGCATGCCGAATATTACTTGGAATGTGAATTACAACGAAATCGCTAATTCATACGACCATTTTACAATTCTGGCTCAAGTTAGAAGCAGAGGCAATATTGCAAGATGTCGATAGTCCATATCTCGGAAACTATAAGAGATAATGCAATTTGGCAATCGGCAACGTAATTAGCATGCCGAATATTACTTGGAATGTGAATTGGAGCAAAATCGCTAATTCATAAGACCATTTTACATTTTTGGCTCAAGTTAGAAGCAGAGCCAATATTGCAATATGTCGAGAGTCCATATATCGGAAACTATAATAGATAATGCAATTTGGCAATCGGCAACGTAATTAGCATGCCGAATATTACTTGGAATGTGAATTACAACGAAATCACTAATTCATAAGACCATTTTACAATTCTGGCCCAAATTAGAAGCAGAGCCAATATTGCAAGATGTCGATAGTCCATATCTCGGAAACTATAAGAGATAACACAATTTGGCAATCGGCAACGTAATTAGCATGCCGAATATTACTTGGAATGTGAATTGGAGCGAAATCGCTAATTCATAAGACCATTTTACATTTCTGGCTTAAGTTAGAAGCAGAGCCAATATTGCAATATGTCGATAGTCCATATATCGGAAACTATAAGAGATAACGCAATTTGGCAATCGGCAACGTAATTAGCATGCCGAATATTACGTGGAATGTGAATTGGAGCAAAATCGCTAATTCATAAGACCATTTTACAATTCTGGCTCAAGTTAGAAGCAGAGCCAATATTGCAAGATGTCGATAGTCCATATCTCGGAAACTATAAGAGATAATGCAATTTGGCAATCGGCAACGTAATTAGTATGCCGAATATTACTTGGAATGTGAATTACAACGAAATCGCTAATTCATAAGACCATTTTACAATTCTGGCCCAAGTTAGAAGCAGAGCCAATATTGCAAGATGTCGATAGTCCATATCTCGGAAACTATAAGAGATAATGCAATTTGACAATCGCCAACGTAATTAGCATGCCGAATATTACTTGGAATGTGAATTACAACGAAATCGCTAATTCATAAGACCATTTTACAATTCTGGCTCAAGTTAGAAGCAGAGGCAATATTGCAAGATGTCGATAGTCCATATCCCGGAAACTATAAGAGATAATGCAATTTGGCAATCGGCAACGTAATTAGCATGCCGAATATTACTTGGAATGTGAATTGGAGCGAAATCGCTAATTCATAAGACCATTTTACATTTCTGGCACAAGTTAGAAGCAGAGCCAATATTGCAATATGTCGAGAGTCCATATATCGGAAACTATAAGAGATAATGCAATTTGGCAATCGGCAACGTAATTAGCATGCCGAATATTACTTGGAATGTGAATTACAACGAAATCGCTAATTCATAAGACCATTTTACCTTTCTGGCTCAAGTTAGAAGCAGAGCCAATATTGCAAGATGTCGATAGTCCATATCTCGGAAACTATAAGAGATAACGCAATTTGGCAATCGGCAACGTATTTAGCATGCCGAATATTACTTGGAATGTGAATTGGAGCGAAATCGCTAATTCATAAAACCATTTTACAATTCTGGCCCAAGTTAGAAACAGAGCCAATATTGCAAGATGTTTGTAGTCCATATCTCGGAAACTAAAAGAGATAATGCAATTTGGCAATCGGCAACGTAATTAGCATGCCGAATATTACTCTGAATGTGAATTACAACGAAATCGCTAATTCATAAGACCATTTTACAATTCTGGCCCAAGTTAGAAGCAGAGCCAATATTGTAAAATGTCGATAGTCCATATCTCGGAAACTATAAGAGATAATGCAATTTGGCAATCGGCAACGTAATTAGCATGCCGAATATTACTTGGAATGTGAATTACAACGAAATCGCTAATTGATAAGACCATTTTACAATTCTGGCCCAAGTTAGAAGCAGAGCCAATATTGTAAAATGTCGATAGTCCATATCTCGGAAACTATAAGAGATAATGCAATTTGGCAATCGGCAACGCAATTAGCATGCCGAATATTACTTGAAATGTGAATTACAACGAAATCGCTAATTCATAAGACCATTTTACAATTCTGGCTCAAGTTAGAAGCAGAGGCAATATTGCAAGATGTCGATAAACCATATCTCGGAAACTATAAGAGATAATGCAATTTGGCAATCGGCAACGTAATTAGCATGCCGAATATTACTTGGAATGTGAATTGGAGCGAAATCGCTAATTCATAAGACCATTTTACATTTCTGGCTCAAGTTAGAAGCAGAGCCAATATTGCAATATGTCGAGAGTCCATATATCGGAAACTATAATAGATAATGCAATTTGGCAATCGGCAACGTAATTAGCATGCCGAATATTACTTGGAATGTGAATTACAACGAAATCGCTAATTCATAAGACCATTTTACAATTCTGGCCCAAATTAGAAGCAGAGCCAATATTGCAAGATGTCGATAGTCCATATCTCGGAAACTATAAGAGATAATGCAATTTGGCAATCGGCAACGTAATTAGTATGCCGAATATTACTTGGAATGTGAATTACAACGAAATCGCTAATTCATAAGACCATTTTACAATTCTGGCCCAAATTAGAAGCAGAGCCAATATTGCAAGATGTCGATAGTCCATATCTCGGAAACTATAAGAGATAATGCAATTTGACAATCGCCAACGTAATTAGCATGCCGAATATTACTTGGAATGTGAATTAAACGAAATCGCTAATTCATAAGACCATTTTACAATTCTGGCTCAAGTTAGAAGCAGAGGCAATATTGCAAGATGTCGATAGTCCATATCTCGGAAACTATAAGAGATAATGCAATTTGGCAATCGGCAACGTAATTAGCATGCCGAATATTACTTGGAATGTGAATTGGAGCGAAATCGCTAATTCATAAGACCATTTTACATTTCTGGCTCAAGTTAGAAGCAGAGCCAATATTGTAATATGTCGAGAGTCCATATATCGGAAACTATAAGAGATAATGCAATTTGGCAATCGGCAACGTAATTAGCATGCCGAATATTACTTGGAATGTGAATTACAACGAAATCGCTAATTCATAAGACCATTTTACATTTCTGGCTCAAGTTAGAAGCAGAGCCAATATTGCAAGATGTCGATAGTCCATATCTCGGAAACTATAAGAGATAACGCAATTTGACAATCGGCAAC
Source organism: Rhynchophorus ferrugineus (assembly GCF_030347505.1). Classification (NCBI taxonomy): domain Eukaryota; kingdom Metazoa; phylum Arthropoda; class Insecta; order Coleoptera; family Curculionidae; genus Rhynchophorus; species Rhynchophorus ferrugineus. Next base: position 21,631,211 of record NW_027472586.1, on the reverse strand, counting down.
GTAATTAGCATGCCGAATATTACTTGGAATGTGAATTGGAGCGAAATCGCTAATTCATAAGACCATTTTACATTTCTGGCTTAAGTTAGAAGCAGAGCCAATATTGCAATATGTCGATAGTCCATATATCGGAAACTATAAGAGATAACGCAATTTATCAATCGGCAACGTAATTAGCATGCCGAATATTACTTGGAATGTGAATTGGAGCGAAATCGCTAATTCATAAGACCATTTTACAATTCTGGCCCAAGTTAGAAACAGAGCCAATATTGCAAGATGTTTGTAGTCCATATCTCGGAAACTAAAAGAGATAATGCAATTTGGCAATCGGCAACGTAATTAGCATGCCGAATATTACTTGGAATGTGAATTACAACGAAATCGCTAATTCATAAGACCATTTTACAATTCTGGCCCAAGTTAGAAGCAGAGCCAATATTGCAAGATGTCGATAATCCATATCTCGGAAACTATAAGAGATAACGCAATTTGGCAATCGGCAACGTAATTAGCATGCCGAATATTACTTGGAATGTGAATTGGAGCGAAATCGCTAATTCATAAGACCATTTTACAATTTTGACCCAAGTTAGAAGCAGAGCCAATATTGTAAAATGTCGATAGTCCATATCTCGGAAACTATAAGAGATAATGCAATTTGGCAATCGGCAACGTAATTAGTATGCCGAATATTACTTGGAATGTGAATTACAACGAAATCGCTAATTCATAAGACCATTTTACAATTCTGGCCCAAGTTAGAAGCAGAGCCAATATTGTAAAATGTCGATAGTCCATATCTCGGAAACTATAAGAGATAATGCAATTTGGCAATCGGCAACGCAATTAGCATGCCGAATATTACTTCGAATGTGAATTACAACGAAATCGCTAATTCATAAGACCATTTTACAATTCTGGCCCAAGTTAGAAGCAGAGCCAATATTGCAAGATGTCGATAGTCCATATCTCGGAAACTATAAGAGATAATGCAATTTGGCAATCGGCAACGTAATTAGCATGCCGAATATTACTTGGAATGTGAATTGGAGCAAAATCGCTAATTCATAAGACCATTTTACAATTCTGGCTCAAGTTAGAAGCAGAGCCAATATTGCAAAATGTCGATAGTCCATATCTCGGAAACTATAAGAGATAATGCAATTTGACAATCGCCAACGTAATTAGCATGCCGAATATTACTTGGAATGTGAATTACAACGAAATCGCTAATTCATAAGACCATTTTAAAATTCTGGCTCATGTTAGAAGCAGAGGCAATATTGCAAGATGTCGATAGTCCATATCTCGGAAACTATAAGAGATAATGCAATTTGGCAATCGGCAACGTAATTAGTATACCGAATATTACTTGGAATGTGAATTACAACGAAATCGCTAATTCATAAGACCATTTTACAATTCTGGCCCAAGTTAGAAGCAGAGCCAATATTGCAAGATGTCGATAGTCCATATCTCGGAAACTATAAGAGATAATGCAATTTGACAATCGCCAACGTAATTAGCATGCCGAATATTACTTGGAATGTGAATTACAACGAAATCGCTAATTCATAAGACCATTTTACAATTCTGGCTCAAGTTAGAAGCAGAGGCAATATTGCAAGATGTCGATAGTCCATATCTCGGAAACTATAAGGGATAATGCAATTTGGCAATCGGCAACGTAATTAGCATGCCGAATATTACTTGGAATGTGAATTGGAGCGAAATCGCTAATTCATAAGACCATTTTACATTTCTGGCTCAAGTTAGAAGCAGAGCCAATATTGCAATACGTCGAGAGTCCATATATCGGAAACTATAAGAGATAATGCAATTTGGCAATCGGCAACGTAATTAGCATGCCGAATATTACTTGGAATGTGAATTACAACGAAATCGCTAATTCATAAGACCATTTTACATTTCTGGCTCAAGTTAGAAGCAGAGCCAATATTGCAAGATGTCGATAGTCCATATCTCGGAAACTATAAGAGATAACGCAATTTGGCAATCGGCAACGTAATTAGCATGCCGAATATTACTTGGAATGTGAATTGGAGCGAAATCGCTAAATCATAAGACCATTTTACACTTCTGGCCCAAGTTAGAAACAGAGCCAATATTGCAAGATGTTTGTAGTCCATATCTCGGAAACTAAAAGAGATAATGCAATTTGGCAATCGGCAACCTAATTAGCATGCCGAATATTACTTGGAATGTGAATTACAACGAAATCGCTAATTCATAAGACCATTTTACAATTCTGGCCCAAGTTAGAAGCAGAGCCAATATTGCAAGATGTCGATAATCCATATCTCGGAAACTATAAGAGATAACGCAATTTGGCAATCGGCAACGTAATTAGCATGCCGAATATTACTTGGAATGTGAATTGGAGCGAAATCGCTAATTCATAAGACCATTTTACAATTTTGACCCAAGTTAGAAGCAGAGCCAATATTGTAAAATGTCGATAGTCCATATCTCGGAAACTATAAGAGATAATGCAATTTGGCAATCGGCAACGTAATTAGCATGCCGAATACTACTTGGAATGTGAATTACAACGAAATCGCTAATTCATAAGACCATTTTACAATTCTGGCCCAAGTTAGAAGCAGAGCCAATATTGTAAAATGTCGATAGTCCATATCTCGGAAACTATAAGAGATAATGCAATTTGGCAATCGGCAACGCAATTAGCATGCCGAATATTACTTGGAATGTGAATTACAACGAAATCGCTAATTCATAAGACCATTTTACAATTCTGGCTCAAGTTAGAAGCAGAGGCAATATTGCAAGATGTCGATAGACCATATCTCGGAAACTATAAGAGATAATGCAATTTGGCAATCGGCAACGTAATTAGCATGCCGAATATTACTTGGAATGTGAATTGGAGCGAAATCGCTAATTCATAAGACCATTTTACATTTCTGGCTCAAGTTAGAAGCAGAGCCAATATTGCAATATGTCGAGAGTCCATATATCGGAGACTATAATAGATAATGCAATTTGGCAATCGGCAACGTAATTAGCATGCCGAATATTACTTGGAATGTGAATTACAACGAAATCGCTAATTCATAAGACCATTTTACAATTCTGGCCCAAATTAGAAGCAGAGCCAATATTGCAAGATGTCGATAGTCCATATCTCGGAAACTATAAGAGATAATGCAATTTGGCAATTGCCAACGTAATTAGCATGCCGAATATTACTTGGAATGTGAATTGGAGCGAAATCGCTAATTCATAAGACCATTTTACATTTCTGGCTCAAGTTAGAAGCAGAGCCAATATTGCAATATGTCGAGAGTCCATATATCGGAAACTATAAGAGATAATGCAATTTGGCAATCGGCAATGTAATGAGCATGCCGAATATTACTTGGAATGTGAATTACAACGAAATCGTTAATTCATAAGACCATTTTACATTTCTGGCTCAAGTTAGAAGCAGAGCCAATATTGCAAGATGTCGATAGTCCATATCTCGGAAACTATAAGAGATAACGCAATTTGGCAATCGGCAACGTAATTAGCGTGCCGGATATTACTTGGAATGTGAATTGGAGCGAAATCGCTAATTCATAAGACCATTTTACATTTCTGGCTTAAGTTAGAAGCAGAGCCAATATTGCAATATGTCGATAGTCCATATATCGGAAACTATAAGAGATAACGCAATTTGGCAATCGCCAACGTAATTAGCATGCCGAATATTACTTGGAATGTGAATTGGAGCGAAATCGCTAATTCATAAGACCATTTTACAATTCTGGCCCAAGTTAGAAACAGAGCCAATATTGCAAGATGTTTGTAGTCCATATCTCGGAAACTAAAAGAGATAATGCAATTTGGCAATCGGCAACGTAATTAGCATGCCGAATATTACTTGGAATGTGAATTACAACGAAATCGCTAATTCATAAGACCATTTTACAATTCTGGCCCAAGTTAGAAGCAGAGCCAATATTGCAAGATGTCGATAATCCATATCTCGGAAACTATAAGAGATAACGCAATTTGGCAATCGGCAACGTAATTAGCATGCCGAATATTACTTGGAATGTGAATTGGAGCGAAATCGCTAATTCATAAGACCATTTTACAATTTTGACCCAAGTTAGAAGCAGAGCCAATATTGTAAAATGTCGATAGTCCATATCTCGGAAACTATAAGAGATAATGCAATTTGGCAATCGGCAACGTAATTAGCATGCCGAATATTACTTGGAATGTGAATTGGAGCGAAATCGCTAATTCATAAGACCATTTTACATTTCTGGCTCAAGTTAGAAGCAGAGCCAATATTGCAATATGTCGAGAGTCCATATATCGGAAACTATAAGAGATAATGCAATTTGGCAATCTGCAACGTAATTAGCATGCCGAATATTACTTGGAATGTGAATTACAACGAAATCGCTAATTCATATGACCATTTTACAATTCTGGCCCAAGTTAGAAGCAGAGCCAATATTGTAAAATGTCGATAGTCCATATCTCGGAAACTATAAGAGATAATGCAATTTGGCAATCGGCAACGTAATTAGCATGCCGAATATTACTTGGAATGTGAATTACAACGAAATCGCTAATTCATAAGGCCATTTTACAATTCTGGCCCAAGTTAGAAGCAGAGCCAATATTGCAAGATGTCGATAGTCCATATCTCGGAAACTATAAGAGATGACGCAATTTGGCAATCGGCAACGTAACTAGCATGCCGAATATTACTTGGAATGTGAATTGGAGCAAAATCGCTAATTCATAAGACCATTTTACAATTCTGGCTCAAGTTAGAAGCAGAGGCAATATTGCAAGATGTCGATAGACCATATCTCGGAAACTATAAGAGATAATGCAATTTGGCAATCGGCAACGTAATTAGCATGCCGAATATTACTTGGAATGTGAATTGGAGCGAAATCGCTAATTCATAAGACCATTTTACATTTCTGGCTCAAGTTAGAAGCAGAGCCAATATTGCAATATGTCGAGAGTCCATATATCGGAAACTATAAGAGATAATGCAATTTGGCAATCTGCAACGTAATTAGCATGCCGAATATTACTTGGAATGTGAATTACAACGAAATCGCTAATTCATAAGACCATTTTACATTTCTGGCTCAAGTTAGAAGCAGAGCCAATATTGCAAGATGTCGATAGTCCATATCTCGGAAACTATAAGAGATAACGCAATTTGGCAATCGGCAACGTAATTAGCGTGCCGAATATTACTTGGAATGTGAATTGGAGCGAAATCGCTAATTCATATGACCATTTTACATTTCTGGCTTAAGTTGGAAGCAGAGCCAATATTGCAATATGTCGATAGTCCATATATCGGAAACTATAAGAGATAACGCAATTTGGCAATCGGCAACGTAATTAGCAAGCCGAATATTACTTGGAATGTGAATTGGAGCGAAATCGCTAATTCATAAGACCATTTTACAATTCTGGCCCAAGTTAGAAACAGAGCCAATATTGCAAGATGTTTGTAGTCCATATCTCGGAAACTAAAAGAGATAATGCAATTTTGCAATTGGCAACGTAATTAGCATGCCGAATATTACTTGGAATGTGAATTACAACGAAATCGCTAATTCATAAGACCATTTTACAATTCTGGCCCAAGTTAGAAGCAGAGCCAATATTGCAAGATGTCGATAATCCATATCTCGGAAACTATAAGAGATAACGCAATTTGGCAATCGGCAACGTAATTAGCATGCCGAATATTACTTGGAATGTGAATTGGAGCGAAATCGCTAATTCATAAAACCATTTTACAATTTTGACCCAAGTTAGAAGCAGAGCCAACATTGTAAAATGTCGATAGTCCATATCTCGGAAACTATAAGAGATAATGCAATTTGGCAATCGGCAACGTAATTAGCATGCCGAATATTACTTGGAATGTGAATTACAACGAAATCGCTAATTCATAAGACCATTTTACAATTCTGGCCCAAGTTAGAAGCAGAGCCAATATTGCAAGATGTCGATAGTCCATATCTCGGAAACTATAAGAGATAACGCAATTTGGCAATCGTCAACGTAATTAGCATGCCGAATATTACTTGGAATGTGAATTGGAGCGAAATCGCTAATTCATAAGACCATTTTACAATTTTGAACCAAGTTAGAAGCAGAGCTAATATTGTAAAATGTCGATAGTCCATATCTCGGAAACTATAAGAGATAATGCAATTTTGCCATCGGCAGTATAATTAGCATGCCGAATATTACTTGGAATGTGAATTAGAACGAAATCGCTAATTCATAAGACCATTTTACAATTCTGGCCCAAGTTAGAAGCAGAGCCAATATTGCAAGATGTCGATAGTCCATATCTCGGAAACTATAAGAGATGACGCAATTTGGCAATCGGCAACGTAACTGGCATGCCGAATATTACTTGGAATGTGAATTGGAGCAAAATCGCTAATTCATAAGACCATTTTACAATTCTGGCTCAAGTTAGAAGCAGAGCCAATATTGCAAGATGTCGATAGTCCATATCTCGGAAACTATAAGAGATAATGCAATTTGGCAATCGGCAACGTAATTAGTATGCCGAATATTACTTGAAATGTGAATTACAACGAAATCGCTAATTCATAAGACCATTTTACAATTCTGGTCCAAGTTAGAAGCAGAGCCAATATTGCAAGATGTCGATAGTCCATATCTCGGAAACTATAAGAGATAATGCAATTTGGCAATCGGCAACGTAATTAGCATGCCGAATATTACTTGGAATGTGAATTGGAGCAAAATCGCCAATTCATAAGACCATTTTACAATTCTGGCTCAAGTTAGAAGCAGAGCCAATATTGCAAGATGTCGATAGTCCACATCTCGGAAACTATAAGAGATAATGCAATTTGGCAATTGCCAACGTAATTAGCATGCCGAATATTACTTGGAATGTGAATTGGAGCGAGATCGCTAATTCATAAGACCATTTTACATTTCTGGCTCAAGTTAGAAGCAGAGCCAATATTGCAATATGTCGAGAGTCCATATATCGGAAACTATAAGAGATAATGCAATTTGGCAATCGGCAACGTAACTAGCATGCCGAATATTACTTGGAATGTGAATTGGAGCAAAATCGCTAATTCATAAGACCATTTTACAATTCTGGCTCAAGTTAGAAGCAGAGGCAACTTTGCAAGATGTCGATAGTCCATATCTCGGAAACTATAAGAGATAATGCAATTTGGCAATCGGCAACGTAATTAGCATGCCGAATATTACTTGGAATGTGAATTGGAGCGAAATCGCTAATTCATAAGACCATTTTACATTTCTGGCTTAAGTTGGAAGCAGAGCCAATATTGCAAGATGTTTGTAGTCCATATCTCGGAAACTAAAAGAGATAATGCAATTTTGCAATCGGCAACGTAACTAGCATGCCGAATATTACTTGGAATGTGAATTGGAGCAAAATCGCTAATTCATAAGACCATTTTACAATTCTGGCTCAAGTTAGAAGCAGAGGCAACTTTGCAAGATGTCGATAGTCCATATCTCGGAAACTATAAGAGATAATGCAATTTGGCAATCGGCAACGTAATTAGCATGCCGAATATTACTTGGAATGTGAATTGGAGCGATATCGCTAATTCATAAGACCATTTTACAATTCTGGCCCAAGTTAGGAACAGAGCCAATATTGCAAGATGTTTGTAGTCCATATCTCGGAAACTAAAAGAGATAATGTAATTTTGCAATCGGCAACGTAATTAGCATGCCGAATATTACTTGGAATGTGAATTACAACGAAATCGCTAATTCATAAGACCATTTTACAATTCTGGCCCAAGTTAGAAGCAGAGCCAATATTGCAAGATGTCGATAATCCATATCTCGGAAACTATAAGAGATAACGCAATTTGGCAATCGGGAACGTAATTAGCATGCCGAATATTACTTGGAATGTGAATTGGAGCGAAATCGCTAATTCATAAAACCATTTTACAATTTTGACCCAAGTTAGAAGCAGAGCCAATATTGTAAAATGTCGATAGTCCATATCTCGGAAACTATAAGAGATAATGCAATTTGGCAATCGGCAACGTAATTAGCATGCCGAATATTACTTGGAATGTGAATTACAACGAAATCGCTAATTCATAAGACCATTTTACAATTCTGGCCCAAGTTAGAAGCAGAGCCAATATTGCAAGATGTCGATAGTCCATATCTCGGAAACTATAAGAGATAACGCAATTTGGCAATCGGCAACGTAATTAGCATGCCGAATATTACTTGGAATGTGAATTGGAGCGAAATCGCTAATTCATAAGACCATTTTACAATTTTGACCCAAGTTAGAAGCAGAGCCAATATTGTAAAATGTCGATAGTCCATATCTCGGAAACTATAAGAGATAATGCAATTTTGCCATCGGCAGTATAATTAGCATGCCGAATATTACTTGGAATGTGAATAAGAACGAAATCGCTAATTCATAAGACCATTTTACAATTCTGGCCCAAGTTAGAAGCAGAGCCAATATTACAAGATGTCGATAGTCCATATCTCGGAAACTATAAGAGATGACGCAATTTGGCAATCGGCAACGTAACTAGCATGCCGAATATTACTTGGAATGTGAATTGGAGCAAAATCGCTAATTCATAAGACCATTTTACAATTCTGGCTCAAGTTAGAAGCAGAGCCAATATTGCAAGATGTCGATAGTCCATATCTCGGAAACTATAAGAGATAATGCAATTTGGCAATCGGCAACGTAATTAGTATGCCGAATATTACTTGAAATGTGAATTACAACGAAATCGCTAATTCATAAGATCATTTTACAATTCTGGTCCAAGTTAGAAGCAGAGCCAATATTGCAAGATGTCGATAGTCCATATCTCGGAAACTATAAGAGATAATGCAATTTGGCAATCGGCAACATAATTAGCATGCCGAATATTACTTGGAATGTGAATTGGAGCAAAATCGCCAATTCATAAGACCATTTTACAATTCTGGCTCAAGTTAGAAGCAGAGCCAATATTGCAAGATGTCGATAGTCCATATCTCGGAAACTATAAGGGATAATGCAATTTGGCAATCGGCAACGTAATTAGCATGCCGAATATTACTTGGAATGTGAATTGGAGCGAGATCGCTAATTCATAAGACCATTTTACATTTCTGGCTCAAGTTAGAAGCAGAGCCAATATTGCAATATGTCGAGAGTCCATATATCGGAAACTATAAGAGATAATGCAATTTGGCAACCGGCAATGTAATTAGCATGCCGAATATTACTTGGAATGTGAATTACAACGAAATCGCTAATTCATAAGACCATTTTACAATTCTGGCTCAAGTTAGAAGCAGAGGCAATATTGCAAGATGTCGATAGTCCATATCTCGGAAACTATAAGGGATAATGCAATTTGGCAATCGGCAACGTAATTAGCATGCCGAATATTACTTGGAATGTGAATTAAAACGAAATCGTTAATTCATAAGACCATTTTACATTTCTGGCTCAAGTTAGAAGCAGAGCCAATATTACAAGATGTCGATAGTCCATATCTCGGAAACTATAAGAGATAATGCAATTTGGCAACCGGCAATGTAATTAGCATGCCGAATATTACTTGGAATGTGAATTACAACGAAATCGCTAATTCATAAGATCATTTTACAATTCTGGCCCAAGTTAGAAACAGAGCCAATATTGCAAGATGTTTGTAGTCCATATCTCGGAAACTAAAAGAGATAATGCAATTTGGCAATCGGCAACGTAATTAGCATGCCGAATATTACTTGGAATGTGAATTACAACGAAATCGCTAATTCATAAGACCATTTTACAATTCTGGCCCAAGTTAGAAGCAGAGCCAATATTGTAAAATGTCGATAGTCCATATCTCGGAAACTATAAGAGATAATGCAATTTGGCAACCGGCAATGTAATTAGCATGCCGAATATTACTTGGAATGTGAATTACAACGAAATCGCTAATTCATAAGACCATTTTACAATTCTGGCCCAAGTTAGAAGCAGAGCCAATATTGCAAGATGTCGATAGTCCATATCTCGGAAACTATAAGAGATAACGCAATTTGGCAATCGGCAATGTAATTAGCATGCCGAATATTACTTGGAATGTGAATTACAACGAAATCGTTAATTCATAAGACCATTTTACATTTCTGGCTCAAGTTAGAAGCAGAGCCAATATTGCAAGATGTCGATAGTCCATATCTCGGAAACTATAAGAGATAACGCAATTTGGCAATCGGCAACGTAATTAGCGTGCCGAATATTACTTGGAATGTGAATTGGAGCGAAATCGCTAATTCATAAGACCATTTTACATTTCTGGCTTAAGTTAGAAGCAGAGCCAATATTGCAATATGTCGATAGTCCATATATCGGAAACTATAAGAGATAACGCAATTTGGCAATCGGCAACGTAATTAGCATGCCGAATATTACTTGGAATGTGAATTGGAGCGAAATCGCTAATTCATAAGACCATTTTACAATTCTGGCCCAAGTTAGAAACAGAGCCAATATTGCAAGATGTTTGTAGTCCATATCTCGGAAACTAAAAGAGATAATGCAATTTGGCAATCGGCAACGTAATTAGCATGCCGAATATTACTTGGAATGTGAATTACAACGAAATCGCTAATTCATATGACCATTTTACAATTCTGGCCCAAGTTAGAAGCAGAGCCAATATTGTAAAATGTCGATAGTCCATATCTCGGAAACTATAAGAGATAATGCAATTTGGCAATCGGCAACGTAATTAGCATGCCGAATATTACTTGGAATGTGAATTACAACGAAATCGCTAATTCATAAGGCCATTTTACAATTCTGGCCCAAGTTAGAAGCAGAGCCAATATTGCAAGATGTCGATAGTCCATATCTCGGAAACTATAAGAGATGACGCAATTTGGCAATCGGCAACGTAACTAGCATGCCGAATATTACTTGGAATGTGAATTGGAGCAAAATCGCTAATTCATAAGACCATTTTACAATTCTGGCTCAAGTTAGAAGCAGAGGCAATATTGCAAGATGTCGATAGACCATATCTCGGAAACTATAAGAGATAATGCAATTTGGCAATCGGCAACGTAATTAGCATGCCGAATATTACTTGGAATGTGAATTGGAGCGAAATCGCTAATTCATAAGACCATTTTACATTTCTGGCTCAAGTTAGAAGCAGAGCCAATATTGCAATATGTCGAGAGTCCATATATCGGAAACTATAAGAGATAATGCAATTTGGCAATCTGCAACGTAATTAGCATGCCGAATATTACTTGGAATGTGAATTACAACGAAATCGCTAATTCATAAGACCATTTTACATTTCTGGCTCAAGTTAGAAGCAGAGCCAATGTTGCAAGATGTCGATAGTCCATATCTCGGAAACTATAAGAGATAACGCAATTTGGCAATCGGCAACGTAATTAGCGTGCCGAATATTACTTGGAATGTGAATTGGAGCGAAATCGCTAATTCATATGACCATTTTACATTTCTGGCTTAAGTTGGAAGCAGAGCCAATATTGCAATATGTCGATAGTCCATATATCGGAAACTATAAGAGATAACGCAATTTCGCAATCGGCAACGTAATTAGCATGCCGAATATTACTTGGAATGTGAATTGGAGCGAAATCGCTAATTCATAAGACCATTTTACAATTCTGGCCCAAGTTAGAAACAGAGCCAATATTGCAAGATGTTTGTAGTCCATATCTCGGAAACTAAAAGAGATAATGCAATTTTGCAATTGGCAACGTAATTAGCATGCCGAATATTACTTGGAATGTGAATTACAACGAAATCGCTAATTCATAAGACCATTTTACAATTCTGGTCCAAGTTAGAAGCAGAGCCAATATTGCAAGATGTCGATAATCCATATCTCGGAAACTATAAGAGATAACGCAATTTGGCAATCGTCAACGTAATTAGCATGCCGAATATTACTTGGAATGTGAATTGGAGCGAAATCGCTAATTCATAAGACCATTTTACAATTTTGACCCAAGTTAGAAGCAGAGCTAATATTGTAAAATGTCGATAGTCCATATCTCGGAAACTATAAGAGATAATGCAATTTTGCCATCGGCAGTATAATTAGCATGCCGAATATTACTTGGAATGTGAATTAGAACGAAATCGCTAATTCATAAGACCATTTTACAATTCTGGCCCAAGTTAGAAGCAGAGCCAATATTGCAAGATGTCGATAGTCCATATCTCGGAAACTATAAGAGATGACGCAATTTGGCAATCGGCAACGTAACTAGCATGCCGAATATTACTTGGAATGTGAATTGGAGCAAAATCGCTAATTCATAAGACCATTTTACAATTCTGGCTCAAGTTAGAAGCAGAGCCAATATTGCAAGATGTCGATAGTCCATATCTCGGAAACTATAAGAGATAATGCAATTTGGCAATCGGCAACGTAATTAGTATGCCGAATATTACTTGAAATGTGAATTACAACGAAATCGCTAATTCATAAGACCATTTTACAATTCTGGTCCAAGTTAGAAGCAGAGCCAATATTGCAAGATGTCGATAGTCCATATCTCGGAAACTATAAGAGATAATGCAATTTGGCAATCGGCAACGTAATTAGCATGGCGAATATTACTTGGAATGTGAATTGGAGCAAAATCGCCAATTCATAAGACCATTTTACAATTCTGGCCCAAGTTAGAAACAGAGCCAATATTGCAAGATGTTTGTAGTCCATATCTCGGAAACTATAAGAGATGACGCAATTTGGCAATCGGCAACGTAACTAGCATGCGGAATATTACTTGGAATGTGAATTGGAGCAAAATCGCTAATTCATAAGACCATTTTACAATTCTGGCTCAAGTTAGAAGCAGAGCCAATATTGCAAGATGTCGATAGTCCATATCTCGGAAACTATAAGAGATAATGCAATTTGGCAATCGGCAACGTAATTAGTATGCCGAATATTACTTGGAATGTGAATTACAACGAAATCGCTAATTCATAAGACCATTTTACAATTCTGGCCCAAGTTAGAAGCAGAGCCAATATTGCAAGATGTCGATAGTCCATATCTCGGAAACTATAAGAGATAATGCAATTTGGCAATCGACAACGTAATTAGCATGCCGAATATTACTTGGAATGTGAATTACAACGAAATCGCTAATTCATAAGACCATTTTACAATTCTGGCTCAAGTTAGAAGCAGAGCCAATATTGCAAGATGTCGATAGTCCATATCTCGGAAACTATAAGAGATAATGCAATTTGGCACTCGGCAACGTAATTAGCATGCCGAATATTACTTGGAATGTGAATTACAACGAAATCGCTAATTCATAAGACCATTTTACAATTCTGGCCCAAGTTAGAAGCAGAGCCAATATTGTAAAATGTCGATAGTCCATATCTCGGAAACTATAAGAGATAATGCAATTTGGCCATCGGCAGTGTAACTAGCATGCCGAATATTACTTGGAATGTGAATTACAACGAAATCGCTAATTCATAAGACCATTTTACAATTCTGGCTCAAGTTAGAAGTAGAGCCAATATTGCAAGATGTCGATAGTCCATATCTCGGAAACTATAAGAGATAACGCAATTTGGCAATCGGCAACGTAATTAGCATGCCGAATATTACTTGGAATGTGAATTACAACGAAATCGCTAATTCATAAGACCATTTTACAATTCTGGCCCAAGTTAGAAGCAGAGCCTATATTGCAAGATGTCGATAGTCCACATCTCGGAAACTACAAGAGATAACGCAATTTGGCAATCGGCAACGTAATTAGCATGCCGAATATTAATTGGAATGTGAATTACAACGAAATCGCTAATTCATAAGACCATTTTACAATTCTGGCCCAAGTTAGAAGCAGAGCCAATATTGCAAGATGTCGATAGTCCATATCTCGGAAACTATAAGAGATCATGCAATTTGGCAATCGGCAACGTAATTAGCATGCCGAATATTACTTGGAATGTGAATTGGAGCAAAATCGCTAATTCATAACACCATTTTACAATTCTGGCTCAAGTTAGAAGCAGAGCCAATATTGCAAGATGTCGGTAGTTCATATCTCGGAAACTATAAGAGATAATGCAATTTGGCAATCGGCAACGTAATTAGAATGCCGAATATTACTTGGAATGTGAATTGGAGCGAAATCGCTAATTCATAAGACCATTTTACAATTCTGGCCCAAGTTAGAAGCAGAGCCAATATTGCAAGATGTCGATAGTCCATATCTCGGAAACTATAAGAGATCATGCAATTTGGCAATCGGCAACGTAATTAGCATGCCGAATATTACTTGGAATGTGAATTACAACGAAATCGCTAATTCATAAGACCATTTTACAATTCTGGCTCAAGTTAGAAGCAGAGCCAATATTGCAAGATGTCGATAGTCCATATCTCAGAAACTATAAGAGATAATGCAATTTTGCCATCGACAGTGTAATTAGCGTGCCGAATATTACTTGGAATGTGAATTACAACGAAATCGCTAATTCATAAGGCCATTTTACAATTCTGGCCCAAGTTAGAAGCAGAGCCAATATTGCAAGATGTCGATAGTCCATATCTCGGAAACTATAAGAGATCATGCAATTTGGCAATCGGCAACGTAATTAGCATGCCGAATATTACTTGGAATGTGAATTACAACGAAATCGCTAATTCATAAGACCATTTTACAATTCTGGCCCAAGTTAGAAACAGAGCCAATATTGCAAGATGTGGATAGTCCATATCTCAGAAACTATAAGAGATAATGCAATTTTGCCATCGACAGTGTAATTAGCGTGCCGAATATTACTTGGAATGTGAATTACAACGAAATCGCTAATTCATAAGACCAATTTACAATTCTGGCTCAAGTTAGAAGCAGAGCCAATATTGCAAGATGTCGATAGTCCATATCTCGGAAACTATAAGAGGTCATGCAATTTTGCCATCGACAGTGTAATTAGCGTGCCGAATATTACTTGGAATGTGAATTACAACGAAATCGCTAATTCATAAGACCATTTTACAATTCTGGCTCAAGTTAGAAGCAGAGCCAATATTGCAAGATGTCGATAGTCCATATCTCGGAAACTATAAGAGATAATGCAATTTGGCAATCGGCAACGTAATTAGCATGCCGAATATTACTTGGAATGTGAATTGGAGCAAAATCGCTAATTCATAAGACCATTTTACAATTCTGGCTCAAGTTAGAAGCAGAGCCAATATTGCAGGATGTCGTTAGTCCATATCTCGGAAACTATAAGAGATCATGCAATTTGGCAATCGGCAACGTAATTAGCATGCCGAATATTACATGGAATGTGAATTACAACGAAATCGATAACTCATAAGACCATTTTACAATTCTGGCCCAAGTTAGAAGCAGAGTAAATATTGCAAGATGTCGATAGTCCATATCCCGGAAACTATAAGAGATAATGCAATTTGGCAATCGCCAACGTAATTAGCATGCCGAATATTACTTGGAATGTGAATTGGAGCGAAATCGCTAATTCATAAGACCACTTTACAATTTTGACCCAAGTTAGAAGCAGAGCCAATATTGTAAAATGTCGATAGTCCATATCTCGGAAACTATAAGAGATAACGCCATTTGGCAATCGGCAACGTAATTAGCATGCCGAATATTACTTGGAATGTGAATTACAACAAAATCGCTAATTCATAAGACCATTTTACAATTCTGGCTCAAGTTAGAAGCAGAGCCAATATTGCAAGATGTCGATAGTTCATATCTCGGAAACTATAAGATATAATGCAATTTGGCAATCGGCAACGTAATTAGCATGCCGAATATTACTTGGAATGTGAATTGGAGCGAAATCGCTAATTCATAAGACCATTTTTCAATTTTGACCCAAGTTAGAAGCAGAGCCAATATTGCAAGATGTCGATAGTCCATATCTCGGAAACTATAAGAGTTAACGCAATTTGGCAAACGGCAACGTAATTAGCATGCCGAATATTACTTGGAATGTGAATTACAACGAAATCGCTAATTCAGAAGGCCATATTACAATTCTGGCTCAAGTTAGAAGCAGAGACAATATTGCAAGATGTCGATAGTCCATATCTGGGAAACTATAAGAGATAACGCAATTTGGCAATCGGCAACGTAATTAGCATGATGAATATTACTTGGAATATGAATTACAACGAAATCGCTAATTCATAAGACCATTTTACAATTCTGGCCCAAGTTAGAAGCAGAGCAAATATTGCAAGATGTCGATAGTCCATATCTCGTAAACTATAAGAGATAACGCAATTTGGCAATCGGCAACGTAATTAGCATGCCGAATATTACTTGGAATGTGAATTACAACGAAATCGCTAATTCATAAGACCCTTTTACAATTCTGGCCCAAGTTAGAAGCAGAGCCAATATTGCAAGATGTCGATAGTCCATATCTCGGAAACTATAAGAGATAACGCAATTTTGCAATCGGCAACGTAATTAGCATGCCGAATATTACTTGGAATGTGATTTGCAACGAAATCGCTAATTCATAAGACCATTTTACAATTCTGGCCCAAGTTAGAAGCAGAGCCAATATTGCAAGATGTCGATAGTCCATATCTCGGAAACTATAAGAGATAATGCAATTTGGCAATCGGCAACGTAATTAGCATGCCGAATATTACTTGGAATGTGAATTGGAGCAAAATCGCTAATTCATAAGACCATTTTACAATTCTGGCTCAAGTTAGAAGCAGAGCCAATATTGCAAGATGTCGATAGTCCATATCTCGGAAACTATAAGAGATTACGCAATTTGGCAATCGGCAACGTAATTAGCATGCCGAATATTACTTGGAATGTGAATTACAACGAAATCGCTAATTCATAAGACCATATTACAATTCTGGCCCAAGTTAGAATCAGAGCCAATATTGCAAGATGTCGATAGTCCATATCTCGGAAACTATAAGAGATAACGCAATTTGGCATTCGGCAACGTAATTAGCATGCCGAATATTACTTGGAATGTGAATTACAACGAAATCGCTAATTCATAAGACCATTTTACAATTTTGACCCAAGCTAGAAGCAGAGCCAATATTGTAAAATGTCGATAGACCATATCTCGGAAACTATAAGAGATAATGCAAATTTTGCCATCGGCAGCGTAATTAGCATGCCGAATATTACTTGGAATGTGAGTTACAACGAAAGAGCTATTTCATAAGACCATTTTACAATTCTGGCCCAAGTTAGAAACAGAGCCAATATTGCAAGATGTGGATAGTCCATATCTCGGAAGCTATAAGAGATAATGCAATTTGGCAATCGGCAACGTAATTAGCATGCCGAATATTACGTGGAATGTGAATTACAACGAAATCGCTAATTCATAAGACCAATTTACAATTCTGGCCCAAGTTAGAAGCAGAGCCAATATTGCAAGATGTCTATAGTCCATATCCCGGAAACTATAAGAGATAACGCAATTTGGCAATCGGCAACGTAATTAGCATGCCGAATATTACTTGGAATGTGAATTACAACGAAATCGTTAATTCATAAGACCATTTTACAATTCTGGCCCAAGTTAGAAGCAGAGCCAATATTGCAAGATATCGATAGTCCATATCTCGGAAACTATAAGAGATAATGCAATTTGGCAATCGGCAACGTAATTAGGATGCCGAATATTACTTGGAATGTGAATTGGAGCGAAATCGCTAATTCATAAGACCATTTTACAATTTTGACCCAAGTTAGAAGCAGAGCCAATATTGTAAAATGTCGATAGACCATATCTCGGAAACTATAAGAGATAATGCAATTTGGCAATCGGCAACGTAATTAGCATGCCGAATATTACTTGGAATGTGAATTACAACGAAATCGCAAATTCATAAGACCATTTTACAATTCTGGCCCAAGTTAGAAGCAGAGCCAATATTGTAAAATGTCGATAGTCCATATCTCGGAAACTATAAGAGATAATGCAATTTGGCCATCGGCAGTGTAATTAGCATGTCGAATATTACTTGGAATGTGAATTGGAGCGAAATCGCTAATTCATAAGACCATTTTACAATTCTGGCCCAAGTTAGAAGCAGAGCCTATATTGTAAAATGTCGATAGTCCATATCTCGGAAACTATAAGAGATAATGCAATTTGGCCATCGGCAGTGTAATTAGCATGCCGAATATTACTTGGAATGTGAATTACAACGAAATCGCTAATTCATAAGACCATTTTACAATTCTGGCTCAAGTTAGAAGCAGAGCCAATATTGCAAGATGTCGAGAGTCCATATCTCGGAAACTATAAGAGATAAGGCAATTTGGCAATCGGCAACGTAATTAGCATGCCGAATATTACTTGGAATGTGAATTACAACGAAATCGCTAATTCATAAGACCATTTTACAATTCTGGCCCAAGTTATAAGCAGAGCCAATATTGCAAGATGTCGATAGTCCATATCTCGGAAACTATAAGAGATATTGCAATTTGGCAATCGGCAACGTAATTAGCATGCCGAATATTACTTGGAATGTGAATTACAACGAAATCGCTAATTCATAAGACCATTTTACAATTCTGGCCCAAGTTAGAAGCAAAGCCAATATTGCAAGATGTCGATAGTCCATATCTCGGAAACTATAAGAGATAACGCAATTTGGCAATCGGCAACGTAATTAGCATGCCGAATATTACTTGGAATGTGAATTACAACGAAATCGCTAATTCATAAGACCATTTTACAATTCTGGCCCAAGTTAGAAGCAGAGCCAATATTGTAAAATGTCGATAGTCCATATCTCGGAAACTATAAGAGATAATGCAATTTGGCCATCGGCAGTGTAATTAGCATGCCGAATATTACTTGGAATGTGAATTTCAACGAAATCGCTAATTCATAAGACCATTTTACAATTCTGGCTCAAGTTAGAAGCAGAGCCAATATTGCAAGATGTCGATAGTCCATATCTCGGAAACTACAAGAGATAACGCAATTTGGCAATCGGCAACGTAATTAGCATGCCGAATATTACTTGGAATGTGAATTACAACGAAATCGCTAATTCATAAGACCATTTTACAATTCTGGCAAAAGTTAGAAGCAGAGCCAATATTGCAAGATGTCGATAGTTCATATCTCGGAAACTATAAGAGATAATGCAATTTGGCAATCGGCAACGTAATTAGCATGCCAAATATTACTTGGAATGTGAATTGGAGCGAAATCGCTAATTCATAAGACCATTTTACAATTTTGACCCAAGTTAGAAGCAGAGCCAATATTGTAAAATGTCGATAGTCCATATCTCGGAAACTATAAGAGATAATGCAATTTTGCCATCGGCAGTGTAATTAGCATGCCGAATATTACTTGGAATATGAATTACAACGAAATCGCTAATTCATAAGACCATTTTACAATTCTGGCCCAAGTTAGAAACAGAGCCAATATTGCAAGATGTGGATAGTCCATATCTCGGAAACTATTAGAGATAATGCAATTTGGCAATCGGCAACGTAATTAGCATGCCGAATATTACTTGGAATGTGAATTAAAACGAAATCGCTAATTCATAAGACCATTTTACAATTCTGGCCCAAGTTAGAAGCAGAACCAATATTGCAAGATGTCGATAGTCCATATCACGGAAACTATAAGAGATAACGCAATTTGGCAATCGGCAACGTAATTAGCATGCCGAATATTACTTGGAATGTGAATTACAACGAAATCGCTAATTCATAAGACCATTTTACAATTCTGGCCCAAGTTAGAAGCAGAGCCAATATTGCAAGATGTCGATAGTCCATATCTCGGAAACTATAAGAGATAATGCAATTTGGCAATCGGCAACGTAATTAGCATGCCGAATATTACTTGGAATGTGAATTGGAGCAAAATCGCTAAATCATAAGACCATTTTACAATTCTGGCCCTTGTTAGAAGCAGAGCCAATATTGCAAGATGTCGATAGTCCATATCTCGGAAACTATAAGAGATAATGCAATTTGGCAATCGACAACGTAATTAGCATGCCGAATATTACTTGGAATGTGAATTACAACGAAATCGCTAAATCATAAGACCATTTTACAATTCTGGCCCTAGTTAGAAGCAGAGCCAATATTGCAAGATGTCGATAGTCCATATCTCGGAAACTATAAGAGATAATGCAATTTGGCACTCGGCAACGTAATTAGCATGCCGAATATTACTTGGAATGTGAATTACAACGAAATCGCTAATTCATAAGACCATTTTACAATTCTGGCCCAAGTTAGAAGCAGAGCCAATATTGTAAAATGTCGATAGACCATATCTCGGAAACTATAAGAGATAATGCAATTTGGCCATCGGCAGTGTAACTAGCATGCCGAATATTACTTGGAATGTGAATAACAACGAAATCGCTAATTCATAAGACCATTTTACAATTCTGGCTCAAGTTAGAAGCAGAGCCAATATTGCAAGATGTCGATAGTCCATATCTCGGAAACTATAAGAGATAACGCAATTTGGCAATCGGCAACGTAATTAGCATGCCGAATATTACTTGGAATGTGAATTACAACGAAATCGCTAATTCATAAGACCATTTTACAATTCTGGCCCAAGTTAGAAGCAGAGCCAATATTGCAAGATGTCGATAGTCCATATCTCGGAAACTATAAGAGATCATGCAATTTGGCAATCGGCAACGTAATTAGCATGCCGAATATTACTTGGAATGTGAATTGGAGCAAAATCGCTAATTCATAAGACCATTTTACAATTCTGGCTCAAGTTAGAAGCAGAGCCAATATTGCAAGATGTCGGTAGTCCATATCTCGGAAACTATAAGAGATAATGCAATTTGGCAATCGGCAACGTAATTAGAATGCCGAATATTACTTGGAATGTGAATTGGAGCGAAATCGCTAATTCATTAGACCATTTTACAATTCTGGCCCAAGTTAGAAGCAGAGCCAATATTGCAAGATGTCGATAGTCCATATTTCGGAAACTATAAGAGATCATGCAATTTGGCAATCGGCAACGTAATTAGCATGCCGAATATTACTTGGAATGTGAATTACAACGAAATCGCTAATTCATAAGACCATTTTACAATTCTGGCTCAAGTTAGAAGCAGAGCCAATATTGCAAGATGTCGATAGTCCATATCTCGGAAACTATAAGAGATAACGCAATTTGGCAATCGGCAACGTAATTAGCATGCCGAATATTACTTGGAATGTGAATTACAATGAAATCGCTAATTCATAAGACCATTTTACAATTCTGGCTCAAGTTAGAAGCAGAGCCAATATTGCAAGATGTCGATAGTCCATATCCCGGAAACTATAAGAGATAACGCAATTTGGCAATCGGCAACGTAATTAGCATGCCGAATATTACTTGGAATGTGAATTACAACGAAACCACTAATTCATAAGACCATTTTACAATTCTGGCCCAAGTTAGAAGCAGAGCCTATATTGCAAGATGTCGATAGTCCATATCTCGGAAACTACAAGAGATAACGCAATTTGGCAATCGGCAACGTAATTAGCATGCCGAATATTACTTGGAATGTGAATTACAACGAAATCGCTAATTCATAAGACCATTTTACAATTCTGGCCCAAGTTAGAAGCAGAGCCAATATTGCAAGATGTCGATAGTCCATATCTCGGAAACTATAAGAGATCATGCAATTTGGCAATCGGCAACGTAATTAGCATGCCGAATATTACTTGGAATGTGAATTGGAGCAAAATCGCTAATTCATAAGACCATTTTACAATTCTGGCTCAAGTTAGAAGCAGAGCCAATATTGCAAGATGTCGGTAGTCCATATCTCGGAAACTATAAGAGATAATGCAATTTGGCAATCGGCAACGTAATTAGAATGCCGAATATTACTTGGAATGTGAATTGGAGCGAAATCGCTAATTCATAAGACCATTTTACAATTCTGGCCCAAGTTAGAAGCAGAGCCAATATTGCAAGATGTCGATAGTCCATATCTCAGAAACTATAAGAGATCATGCAATTTGGCAATCGGCAACGTAATTAGCATGCCGAATATTACTTGGAATGTGAATTACAACGAAATCGCTAATTCATAAGACCATTTTACAATTCTGTTTCAAGTTAGAAGCAGAGCCAATATTGCAAGATGTCGATAGTCCATATCTCGGAAACTATAAGAGATAACGCAATTTGGCAATCGGCAACGTAATTAGCATGCCGAATATTACTTGGAATGTGAATTACAACGAAATCGCTAATTCATAAGACCATTTTACAATTCTGGCCCAAGTTAGAAGCAGAGCCTATATTGCAAGATGTCGATAGTCCATATCTCGGAAACTATAAGAGATAATGCAATTTGGCAATCGCCAACGTAATTAGCATGCCGAATATTACTTGGAATGTGAATTGGAGCGAAATCGCTAATTCATAAGACCATTTTACAATTTTGACACAAGTTAGAAGCAGAGCCAATATTGTAAAATGTCGATAGTCCATATCTCGGAAACTATAAGAGATAATGCAATTTTGCCATCGGCAGTGTAATTAGCATGCCGAATATTACTTGGAAAGTGAATTACAACGAAATCGCTAATTCATAAGACCATTTTACAATTCTGGCCCAAGTTAGAAACAGAGCCAATATTGCAAGATGTGGATAGTCCATATCTCGGAAACTATAAGAGATAATGCAATTTGGTAATCGGCAACGTAATTAGCATGCCGAATATTACTTGGAATGTGAATTACAACGAATTCGCTAATTCATAAGACCAATTTACAATTCTGGCCCAAGTTAGAAACAGAGCCAATATTGCAAGATGTGGATAGTCCATATCTCAGAAACTATAAGAGATAATGCAATTTTGCCATCGACAGTGTAATTAGCGTGCCGAATATTACTTGGAATGTGAATTACAACGAAATCGCTAATTCATAAGACCATTTTACAATTCTGGCCCAAGTTAGAAGCAGAGCCAATATTGCAAGATGTCGATAGTCCATATCTCGGAAACTATAAGAGATCATGCAATTTGGCAATCGGCAACGTAATTAGCATGCCGAGTATTACTTGGAATGTGAATTACAACGAAATCGCTAATTCATAAGACCATTTTACAATTCTGGCCCAAGTTAGAAACAGAGCCAATATTGCAAGATGTGGATAGTCCATATCTCAGAAACTATAAGAGATAATGCAATTTTGCCATCGACAGTGTAATTAGCGTGCCGAATATTACTTGGAATGTGAATTACAACGAAATCGCTAATTCATAAGACCATTTTACAATTCTGGCTCAAGTTAGAAGCAGAGCCAATATTGCAAGATGTCGATAGTCCATATCTCGGAAACTATAAGAGATCATGCAATTTGGCAATCGGCAACGTAATTAGCATGCCGAATATTACTTGGAATGTGAATTACAACGAAATCGCTAATTCATAAGACCAATTTGCAATTCTGGCCCAAGTTAGAAACAGAGCCAATATTGCAAGATGTGAATAGTCCATATCTCAGAAACTATAAGAGATAATGCAATTTTGCCATCGACAGTGTAATTAGCGTGCCGAATATTACTTGGAATGTGAATTACAACGAAATCGCTAATTCATAAGACCATTTTACAATTCTGGCTCAAGTTAGAAGCAGAGCCAATATTGCAAGATGTCGATAGTCCATATCTCGGAAACTATAAGAGATAATGCAATTTGGCAATCGGCAACGTAATTAGCATGCCGAATATTACTTGGAATGTGAATTGGAGCAAAATCGCTAATTCATAAGACCATTTTACAATTCTGGCTCAAGTTAGAAGCAGAGCCAATATTGCAAGATGTCGTTAGTCCATATCTCGGAAACTATAAGAGATCATGCAATTTGGCAATCGGCAACGTAATTAGCATGCCGAATATTACATGGAATGTGAATTACAACGAAATCGATAACTCATAAGACCATTTTACAATTCTGGCTCAAGTTAGAAGCAGAGCCAATATTGCAAGATGTCGATAGTCCATATCTCGGAAACTATAAGAGATCATGCAATTTGGCAATCGGCAACGTAATTAGCATGCCGAATATTACTTGGAATGTGAATTACAACGAAATCGCTAATTCATAAGACCAATTTACAATTCTGGCCCAAGTTAGAAACAGAGCCAATATTGCAAGATGTGAATAGTCCATATCTCAGAAACTATAAGAGATAATGCAATTTGGCAATCGGCAACGTAATTAGCATGCCGAATATTACTTGGAATGTGAATTGGAGCAAAATCGCTAATTCATAAGACCATTTTACAATTCTGGCTCAAGTTAGAAGCAGAGCCAATATTGTAAGATGTCGTTAGTCCATATCTCGGAAACTATAAGAGATCATGCAATTTGGCAATCGGCAACGTAATTAGCATGCCGAGTATTACTTGGAATGTGAATTACAACGAAATCGCTAATTCATAAGACCATTTTACAATTCTGGCCCAAGTTAGAAACAGAGCCAATATTGCAAGATGTGGATAGTCCATATCTCAGAAACTATAAGAGATAATGCAATTTTGCCATCGACAGTGTAATTAGCGTGCCGAATATTACTTGGAATGTGAATTACAACGAAATCGCTAATTCATAAGACCATTTTACAATTCTGGCTCAAGTTAGAAGCAGAGCCAATATTGCAAGATGTCGATAGTCCATATCTCGGAAACTATAAGAGATCATGCAATTTGGCAATCGGCAACGTAATTAGCATGCCGAATATTACTTGGAATGTGAATTACAACGAAATCGCTAATTCATAAGACCAATTTACAATTCTGGCCCAAGTTAGAAACAGAGCCAATATCGCAAGATGTGAATAGTCCATATCTCAGAAACTATAAGAGATCATGCAATTTGGCAATCGGCAACGTAATTAGCATGCCGAATATTACTTGGAATGTGAATTGGAGCAAAATCGCTAATTCATAAGACCATTTTACAATTCTGGCTCAAGTTAGAAGCAGAGCCAATATTGCAAGATGTCGTTAGTCCATATCTCGGAAACTATAAGAGATCATGCAATTTGGCAATCGGCAACGTAATTAGCATGCCGAGTATTACTTGGAATGTGAATTACCACGAAATCGCTAATTCATAAGACCATTTTACAATTCTGGCCCAAGTTAGAAACAGAGCCAATATTGCAAGATGTGGATAGTCCATATCTCAGAAACTAAAAGAGATAATGCAATTTTGCCATCGACAGTGTAATTAGCGTGCCGAATATTACTTGGAATGTGAATTGGAGCAAAATCGCTAATTCATAAGATCATTTTACAATTCTGGCTCAAGTTAGAAGCAGAGCCAATATTGCAAGATGTCGATAATCCATATCTCGGAAACTATAAGAGATAACGCAATTTGGCAATCGGCAACGTAATTAGCATGCCGAATATTACTTGGAATGTGAATTGGAGCGAAATCGCTAATTCATAAGACCATTTTACAATTTTGACCCAAGTTAGAAGCAGAGCCAATATTGTAAAATGTCGATAGTCCATATCTCGGAAACTATAAGAGATAATGCAATTTGGCAATCGGCAACGTAATTAGCATGCCGAATATTACTTGGAATGTGAATTGGAGCGAAATCGCTAATTCATAAGACCATTTTACATTTCTGGCTCAAGTTAGAAGCAGAGCCAATATTGCAATATGTCGAGAGTCCATATATCGGAAACTATAAGAGATAATGCAATTTGGCAATCTGCAACGTAATTAGCATGCCGAATATTACTTGGAATGTGAATTACAACGAAATCGCTAATTCATATGACCATTTTACAATTCTGGCCCAAGTTAGAAGCAGAGCCAATATTGTAAAATGTCGATAGTCCATATCTCGGAAACTATAAGAGATAATGCAATTTGGCAATCGGCAACGTAATTAGCATGCCGAATATTACTTGGAATGTGAATTACAACGAAATCGCTAATTCATAAGGCCATTTTACAATTCTGGCCCAAGTTAGAAGCAGAGCCAATATTGCAAGATGTCGATAGTCCATATCTCGGAAACTATAAGAGATGACGCAATTTGGCAATCGGCAACGTAACTAGCATGCCGAATATTACTTGGAATGTGAATTGGAGCAAAATCGCTAATTCATAAGACCATTTTACAATTCTGGCTCAAGTTAGAAGCAGAGGCAATATTGCAAGATGTCGATAGACCATATCTCGGAAACTATAAGAGATAATGCAATTTGGCAATCGGCAACGTAATTAGCATGCCGAATATTACTTGGAATGTGAATTGGAGCGAAATCGCTAATTCATAAGACCATTTTACATTTCTGGCTCAAGTTAGAAGCAGAGCCAATATTGCAATATGTCGAGAGTCCATATATCGGAAACTATAAGAGATAATGCAATTTGGCAATCTGCAACGTAATTAGCATGCCGAATATTACTTGGAATGTGAATTACAACGAAATCGCTAATTCATAAGACCATTTTACATTTCTGGCTCAAGTTAGAAGCAGAGCCAATATTGCAAGATGTCGATAGTCCATATCTCGGAAACTATAAGAGATAACGCAATTTGGCAATCGGCAACGTAATTAGCGTGCCGAATATTACTTGGAATGTGAATTGGAGCGAAATCGCTAATTCATATGACCATTTTACATTTCTGGCTTAAGTTGGAAGCAGAGCCAATATTGCAATATGTCGATAGTCCATATATCGGAAACTATAAGAGATAACGCAATTTGGCAATCGGCAACGTAATTAGCAAGCCGAATATTACTTGGAATGTGAATTGGAGCGAAATCGCTAATTCATAAGACCATTTTACAATTCTGGCCCAAGTTAGAAACAGAGCCAATATTGCAAGATGTTTGTAGTCCATATCTCGGAAACTAAAAGAGATAATGCAATTTTGCAATTGGCAACGTAATTAGCATGCCGAATGTTACTTGGAATGTGAATTACAACGAAATCGCTAATTCATAAGACCATTTTACAATTCTGGCCCAAGTTAGAAGCAGAGCCAATATTGCAAGATGTCGATAATCCATATCTCGGAAACTATAAGAGATAACGCAATTTGGCAATCGGCAACGTAATTAGCATGCCGAATATTAGTTGGAATGTGAATTGGAGCGAAATCGCTAATTCATAAAACCATTTTACAATTTTGACCCAAGTTAGAAGCAGAGCCAATATTGTAAAATGTCGATAGTCCATATCTCGGAAACTATAAGAGATAATGCAATTTGGCAATCGGCAACGTAATTAGCATGCCGAATATTACTTGGAATGTGAATTACAACGAAATCGCTAATTCATAAGACCATTTTACAATTCTGGCCCAAGTTAGAAGCAGAGCCAATATTGCAAGATGTCGATAGTCCATATCTCGGAAACTATAAGAGATAACGCAATTTGGCAATCGTCAACGTAATTAGCATGCCGAATATTACTTGGAATGTGAATTGGAGCGAAATCGCTAATTCATAAGACCATTTTACAATTTTGAACCAAGTTAGAAGCAGAGCTAATATTGTAAAATGTCGATAGTCCATATCTCGGAAACTATAAGAGATAATGCAATTTTGCCATCGGCAGTATAATTAGCATGCCGAATATTACTTGGAATGTGAATTAGAACGAAATCGCTAATTCATAAGACCATTTTACAATTCTGGCCCAAGTTAGAAGCAGAGCCAATATTGCAAGATGTCGATAGTCCATATCTCGAAAACTATAAGAGATGACGCAATTTGGCAATCGGCAACGTAACTAGCATGCCGAATATTACTTGGAATGTGAATTGGAGCAAAATCGCTAATTCATAAGACCATTTTACAATTCTGGCTCAAGTTAGAAGCAGAGCCAATATTGCAAGATGTCGATAGTCCATATCTCGGAAACTATAAGAGATAATGCAATTTGGCAATCGACAACGTAATTAGCATGCCGAATATTACTTGGAATGTGAATTACAACGAAATCGCTAATTCATAAGACCATTTTACAATTCTGGCTCAAGTTAGAAGCAGAGCCAATATTGCAAGATGTCGATAGTCCATATCTCGGAAACTATAAGAGATAATGCAATTTGGCACTCGGCAACGTAATTAGCATGCCGAATATTACTTGGAATGTGAATTACAACGAAATCGCTAATTCATAAGACCATTTTACAATTCTGGCCCAAGTTAGAAGCAGAGCCAATATTGTAAAATGTCGATAGTCCATATCTCGGAAACTATAAGAGATAATGCAATTTGGCCATCGGCAGTGTAACTAGCATGCCGAATATTACTTGGAATGTGAATTACAACGAAATCGCTAATTCATAAGACCATTTTACAATTCTGGCTCAAGTTAGAAGTAGAGCCAATATTGCAAGATGTCGATAGTCCATATCTCGGAAACTATAAGAGATAACGCAATTTGGCAATCGGCAACGTAATTAGCATGCCGAATATTACTTGGAATGTGAATTACAACGAAATCGCTAATTCATAAGACCATTTTACAATTCTGGCCCAAGTTAGAAGCAGAGCCTATATTGCAAGATGTCGATAGTCCACATCTCGGAAACTACAAGAGATAACGCAATTTGGCAATCGGCAACGTAATTAGCATGCCGAATATTAATTGGAATGTGAATTACAACGAAATCGCTAATTCATAAGACCATTTTACAATTCTGGCCCAAGTTAGAAGCAGAGCCAATATTGCAAGATGTCGATAGTCCATATCTCGGAAACTATAAGAGATCATGCAATTTGGCAATCGGCAACGTAATTAGCATGCCGAATATTACTTGGAATGTGAATTGGAGCAAAATCGCTAATTCATAACACCATTTTACAATTCTGGCTCAAGTTAGAAGCAGAGCCAATATTGCAAGATGTCGGTAGTTCATATCTCGGAAACTATAAGAGATAATGCAATTTGGCAATCGGCAACGTAATTAGAATGCCGAATATTACTTGGAATGTGAATTGGAGCGAAATCGCTAATTCATAAGACCATTTTACAATTCTGGCCCAAGTTAGAAGCAGAGCCAATATTGCAAGATGTCGATAGTCCATATCTCGGAAACTATAAGAGATCATGCAATTTGGCAATCGGCAACGTAATTAGCATGCCGAATATTACTTGGAATGTGAATTACAACGAAATCGCTAATTCATAAGACCATTTTACAATTCTGGCTCAAGTTAGAAGCAGAGCCAATATTGCAAGATGTCGATAGTCCATATCTCAGAAACTATAAGAGATAATGCAATTTTGCCATCGACAGTGTAATTAGCGTGCCGAATATTACTTGGAATGTGAATTACAACGAAATCGCTAATTCATAAGGCCATTTTACAATTCTGGCCCAAGTTAGAAGCAGAGCCAATATTGCAAGATGTCGATAGTCCATATCTCGGAAACTATAAGAGATCATGCAATTTGGCAATCGGCAACGTAATTAGCATGCCGAATATTACTTGGAATGTGAATTACAACGAAATCGCTAATTCATAAGACCATTTTACAATTCTGGCCCAAGTTAGAAACAGAGCCAATATTGCAAGATGTGGATAGTCCATATCTCAGAAACTATAAGAGATAATGCAATTTTGCCATCGACAGTGTAATTAGCGTGCCGAATATTACTTGGAATGTGAATTACAACGAAATCGCTAATTCATAAGACCAATTTACAATTCTGGCTCAAGTTAGAAGCAGAGCCAATATTGCAAGATGTCGATAGTCCATATCTCGGAAACTATAAGAGGTCATGCAATTTTGCCATCGACAGTGTAATTAGCGTGCCGAATATTACTTGGAATGTGAATTACAACGAAATCGCTAATTCATAAGACCATTTTACAATTCTGGCTCAAGTTAGAAGCAGAGCCAATATTGCAAGATGTCGATAGTCCATATCTCGGAAACTATAAGAGATAATGCAATTTGGCAATCGGCAACGTAATTAGCATGCCGAATATTACTTGGAATGTGAATTGGAGCAAAATCGCTAATTCATAAGACCATTTTACAATTCTGGCTCAAGTTAGAAGCAGAGCCAATATTGCAGGATGTCGTTAGTCCATATCTCGGAAACTATAAGAGATCATGCAATTTGGCAATCGGCAACGTAATTAGCATGCCGAATATTACATGGAATGTGAATTACAACGAAATCGATAACTCATAAGACCATTTTACAATTCTGGCCCAAGTTAGAAGCAGAGCCAATATTGCAAGATGTCGATAGTCCATATCCCGGAAACTATAAGAGATAATGCAATTTGGCAATCGCCAACGTAATTAGCATGCCGAATATTACTTGGAATGTGAATTGGAGCGAAATCGCTAATTCATAAGACCACTTTACAATTTTGACCCAAGTTAGAAGCAGAGCCAATATTGTAAAATGTCGATAGTCCATATCTCGGAAACTATAAGAGATAACGCCATTTGGCAATCGGCAACGTAATTAGCATGCCGAATATTACTTGGAATGTGAATTACAACAAAATCGCTAATTCATAAGACCATTTTACAATTCTGGCTCAAGTTAGAAGCAGAGCCAATATTGCAAGATGTCGATAGTTCATATCTCGGAAACTATAAGATATAATGCAATTTGGCAATCGGCAACGTAATTAGCATGCCGAATATTACTTGGAATGTGAATTGGAGCGAAATCGCTAATTCATAAGACCATTTTTCAATTTTGACCCAAGTTAGAAGCAGAGCCAATATTGCAAGATGTCGATAGTCCATATCTCGGAAACTATAAGAGTTAACGCAATTTGGCAAACGGCAACGTAATTAGCATGCCGAATATTACTTGGAATGTGAATTACAACGAAATCGCTAATTCAGAAGGCCATATTACAATTC
Source organism: Rhynchophorus ferrugineus (assembly GCF_030347505.1). Lineage (NCBI taxonomy): Eukaryota > Metazoa > Arthropoda > Insecta > Coleoptera > Curculionidae > Rhynchophorus > Rhynchophorus ferrugineus. The sequence continues at coordinate 21,600,207 of NW_027472586.1, read as the reverse complement.
TGGCTCAAGTTAGAAGCAGAGACAATATTGCAAGATGTCGATAGTCCATATCTGGGAAACTATAAGAGATAACGCAATTTGGCAATCGGCAACGTAATTAGCATGATGAATATTACTTGGAATATGAATTACAACGAAATCGCTAATTCATAAGACCATTTTACAATTCTGGCCCAAGTTAGAAGCAGAGCAAATATTGCAAGATGTCGATAGTCCATATCTCGTAAACTATAAGAGATAACGCAATTTGGCAATCGGCAACGTAATTAGCATGCCGAATATTACTTGGAATGTGAATTACAACGAAATCGCTAATTCATAAGACCCTTTTACAATTCTGGCCCAAGTTAGAAGCAGAGCCAATATTGCAAGATGTCGATAGTCCATATCTCGGAAACTATAAGAGATAACGCAATTTTGCAATCGGCAACGTAATTAGCATGCCGAATATTACTTGGAATGTGATTTGCAACGAAATCGCTAATTCATAAGACCATTTTACAATTCTGGCCCAAGTTAGAAGCAGAGCCAATATTGCAAGATGTCGATAGTCCATATCTCGGAAACTATAAGAGATAATGCAATTTGGCAATCGGCAACGTAATTAGCATGCCGAATATTACTTGGAATGTGAATTGGAGCAAAATCGCTAATTCATAAGACCATTTTACAATTCTGGCTCAAGTTAGAAGCAGAGCCAATATTGCAAGATGTCGATAGTCCATATCTCGGAAACTATAAGAGATTACGCAATTTGGCAATCGGCAACGTAATTAGCATGCCGAATATTACTTGGAATGTGAATTACAACGAAATCGCTAATTCATAAGACCATATTACAATTCTGGCCCAAGTTAGAATCAGAGCCAATATTGCAAGATGTCGATAGTCCATATCTCGGAAACTATAAGAGATAACGCAATTTGGCATTCGGCAACGTAATTAGCATGCCGAATATTACTTGGAATGTGAATTACAACGAAATCGCTAATTCATAAGACCATTTTACAATTTTGACCCAAGCTAGAAGCAGAGCCAATATTGTAAAATGTCGATAGACCATATCTCGGAAACTATAAGAGATAATGCAAATTTTGCCATCGGCAGCGTAATTAGCATGCCGAATATTACTTGGAATGTGAGTTACAACGAAAGAGCTATTTCATAAGACCATTTTACAATTCTGGCCCAAGTTAGAAACAGAGCCAATATTGCAAGATGTGGATAGTCCATATCTCGGAAGCTATAAGAGATAATGCAATTTGGCAATCGGCAACGTAATTAGCATGCCGAATATTACGTGGAATGTGAATTACAACGAAATCGCTAATTCATAAGACCAATTTACAATTCTGGCCCAAGTTAGAAGCAGAGCCAATATTGCAAGATGTCTATAGTCCATATCCCGGAAACTATAAGAGATAACGCAATTTGGCAATCGGCAACGTAATTAGCATGCCGAATATTACTTGGAATGTGAATTACAACGAAATCGTTAATTCATAAGACCATTTTACAATTCTGGCCCAAGTTAGAAGCAGAGCCAATATTGCAAGATATCGATAGTCCATATCTCGGAAACTATAAGAGATAATGCAATTTGGCAATCGGCAACGTAATTAGGATGCCGAATATTACTTGGAATGTGAATTGGAGCGAAATCGCTAATTCATAAGACCATTTTACAATTTTGACCCAAGTTAGAAGCAGAGCCAATATTGTAAAATGTCGATAGACCATATCTCGGAAACTATAAGAGATAATGCAATTTGGCAATCGGCAACGTAATTAGCATGCCGAATATTACTTGGAATGTGAATTACAACGAAATCGCAAATTCATAAGACCATTTTACAATTCTGGCCCAAGTTAGAAGCAGAGCCAATATTGTAAAATGTCGATAGTCCATATCTCGGAAACTATAAGAGATAATGCAATTTGGCCATCGGCAGTGTAATTAGCATGTCGAATATTACTTGGAATGTGAATTGGAGCGAAATCGCTAATTCATAAGACCATTTTACAATTCTGGCCCAAGTTAGAAGCAGAGCCTATATTGTAAAATGTCGATAGTCCATATCTCGGAAACTATAAGAGATAATGCAATTTGGCCATCGGCAGTGTAATTAGCATGCCGAATATTACTTGGAATGTGAATTACAACGAAATCGCTAATTCATAAGACCATTTTACAATTCTGGCTCAAGTTAGAAGCAGAGCCAATATTGCAAGATGTCGAGAGTCCATATCTCGGAAACTATAAGAGATAAGGCAATTTGGCAATCGGCAACGTAATTAGCATGCCGAATATTACTTGGAATGTGAATTACAACGAAATCGCTAATTCATAAGACCATTTTACAATTCTGGCCCAAGTTATAAGCAGAGCCAATATTGCAAGATGTCGATAGTCCATATCTCGGAAACTATAAGAGATATTGCAATTTGGCAATCGGCAACGTAATTAGCATGCCGAATATTACTTGGAATGTGAATTACAACGAAATCGCTAATTCATAAGACCATTTTACAATTCTGGCCCAAGTTAGAAGCAAAGCCAATATTGCAAGATGTCGATAGTCCATATCTCGGAAACTATAAGAGATAACGCAATTTGGCAATCGGCAACGTAATTAGCATGCCGAATATTACTTGGAATGTGAATTACAACGAAATCGCTAATTCATAAGACCATTTTACAATTCTGGCCCAAGTTAGAAGCAGAGCCAATATTGTAAAATGTCGATAGTCCATATCTCGGAAACTATAAGAGATAATGCAATTTGGCCATCGGCAGTGTAATTAGCATGCCGAATATTACTTGGAATGTGAATTTCAACGAAATCGCTAATTCATAAGACCATTTTACAATTCTGGCTCAAGTTAGAAGCAGAGCCAATATTGCAAGATGTCGATAGTCCATATCTCGGAAACTACAAGAGATAACGCAATTTGGCAATCGGCAACGTAATTAGCATGCCGAATATTACTTGGAATGTGAATTACAACGAAATCGCTAATTCATAAGACCATTTTACAATTCTGGCAAAAGTTAGAAGCAGAGCCAATATTGCAAGATGTCGATAGTTCATATCTCGGAAACTATAAGAGATAATGCAATTTGGCAATCGGCAACGTAATTAGCATGCCAAATATTACTTGGAATGTGAATTGGAGCGAAATCGCTAATTCATAAGACCATTTTACAATTTTGACCCAAGTTAGAAGCAGAGCCAATATTGTAAAATGTCGATAGTCCATATCTCGGAAACTATAAGAGATAATGCAATTTTGCCATCGGCAGTGTAATTAGCATGCCGAATATTACTTGGAATATGAATTACAACGAAATCGCTAATTCATAAGACCATTTTACAATTCTGGCCCAAGTTAGAAACAGAGCCAATATTGCAAGATGTGGATAGTCCATATCTCGGAAACTATTAGAGATAATGCAATTTGGCAATCGGCAACGTAATTAGCATGCCGAATATTACTTGGAATGTGAATTAAAACGAAATCGCTAATTCATAAGACCATTTTACAATTCTGGCCCAAGTTAGAAGCAGAACCAATATTGCAAGATGTCGATAGTCCATATCACGGAAACTATAAGAGATAACGCAATTTGGCAATCGGCAACGTAATTAGCATGCCGAATATTACTTGGAATGTGAATTACAACGAAATCGCTAATTCATAAGACCATTTTACAATTCTGGCCCAAGTTAGAAGCAGAGCCAATATTGCAAGATGTCGATAGTCCATATCTCGGAAACTATAAGAGATAATGCAATTTGGCAATCGGCAACGTAATTAGCATGCCGAATATTACTTGGAATGTGAATTGGAGCAAAATCGCTAAATCATAAGACCATTTTACAATTCTGGCCCTTGTTAGAAGCAGAGCCAATATTGCAAGATGTCGATAGTCCATATCTCGGAAACTATAAGAGATAATGCAATTTGGCAATCGACAACGTAATTAGCATGCCGAATATTACTTGGAATGTGAATTACAACGAAATCGCTAAATCATAAGACCATTTTACAATTCTGGCCCTAGTTAGAAGCAGAGCCAATATTGCAAGATGTCGATAGTCCATATCTCGGAAACTATAAGAGATAATGCAATTTGGCACTCGGCAACGTAATTAGCATGCCGAATATTACTTGGAATGTGAATTACAACGAAATCGCTAATTCATAAGACCATTTTACAATTCTGGCCCAAGTTAGAAGCAGAGCCAATATTGTAAAATGTCGATAGACCATATCTCGGAAACTATAAGAGATAATGCAATTTGGCCATCGGCAGTGTAACTAGCATGCCGAATATTACTTGGAATGTGAATAACAACGAAATCGCTAATTCATAAGACCATTTTACAATTCTGGCTCAAGTTAGAAGCAGAGCCAATATTGCAAGATGTCGATAGTCCATATCTCGGAAACTATAAGAGATAACGCAATTTGGCAATCGGCAACGTAATTAGCATGCCGAATATTACTTGGAATGTGAATTACAACGAAATCGCTAATTCATAAGACCATTTTACAATTCTGGCCCAAGTTAGAAGCAGAGCCAATATTGCAAGATGTCGATAGTCCATATCTCGGAAACTATAAGAGATCATGCAATTTGGCAATCGGCAACGTAATTAGCATGCCGAATATTACTTGGAATGTGAATTGGAGCAAAATCGCTAATTCATAAGACCATTTTACAATTCTGGCTCAAGTTAGAAGCAGAGCCAATATTGCAAGATGTCGGTAGTCCATATCTCGGAAACTATAAGAGATAATGCAATTTGGCAATCGGCAACGTAATTAGAATGCCGAATATTACTTGGAATGTGAATTGGAGCGAAATCGCTAATTCATTAGACCATTTTACAATTCTGGCCCAAGTTAGAAGCAGAGCCAATATTGCAAGATGTCGATAGTCCATATTTCGGAAACTATAAGAGATCATGCAATTTGGCAATCGGCAACGTAATTAGCATGCCGAATATTACTTGGAATGTGAATTACAACGAAATCGCTAATTCATAAGACCATTTTACAATTCTGGCTCAAGTTAGAAGCAGAGCCAATATTGCAAGATGTCGATAGTCCATATCTCGGAAACTATAAGAGATAACGCAATTTGGCAATCGGCAACGTAATTAGCATGCCGAATATTACTTGGAATGTGAATTACAATGAAATCGCTAATTCATAAGACCATTTTACAATTCTGGCTCAAGTTAGAAGCAGAGCCAATATTGCAAGATGTCGATAGTCCATATCCCGGAAACTATAAGAGATAACGCAATTTGGCAATCGGCAACGTAATTAGCATGCCGAATATTACTTGGAATGTGAATTACAACGAAACCACTAATTCATAAGACCATTTTACAATTCTGGCCCAAGTTAGAAGCAGAGCCTATATTGCAAGATGTCGATAGTCCATATCTCGGAAACTACAAGAGATAACGCAATTTGGCAATCGGCAACGTAATTAGCATGCCGAATATTACTTGGAATGTGAATTACAACGAAATCGCTAATTCATAAGACCATTTTACAATTCTGGCCCAAGTTAGAAGCAGAGCCAATATTGCAAGATGTCGATAGTCCATATCTCGGAAACTATAAGAGATCATGCAATTTGGCAATCGGCAACGTAATTAGCATGCCGAATATTACTTGGAATGTGAATTGGAGCAAAATCGCTAATTCATAAGACCATTTTACAATTCTGGCTCAAGTTAGAAGCAGAGCCAATATTGCAAGATGTCGGTAGTCCATATCTCGGAAACTATAAGAGATAATGCAATTTGGCAATCGGCAACGTAATTAGAATGCCGAATATTACTTGGAATGTGAATTGGAGCGAAATCGCTAATTCATAAGACCATTTTACAATTCTGGCCCAAGTTAGAAGCAGAGCCAATATTGCAAGATGTCGATAGTCCATATCTCAGAAACTATAAGAGATCATGCAATTTGGCAATCGGCAACGTAATTAGCATGCCGAATATTACTTGGAATGTGAATTACAACGAAATCGCTAATTCATAAGACCATTTTACAATTCTGTTTCAAGTTAGAAGCAGAGCCAATATTGCAAGATGTCGATAGTCCATATCTCGGAAACTATAAGAGATAACGCAATTTGGCAATCGGCAACGTAATTAGCATGCCGAATATTACTTGGAATGTGAATTACAACGAAATCGCTAATTCATAAGACCATTTTACAATTCTGGCCCAACTTAGAAGCAGAGCCTATATTGCAAGATGTCGATAGTCCATATCTCGGAAACTATAAGAGATAATGCAATTTGGCAATCGCCAACGTAATTAGCATGCCGAATATTACTTGGAATGTGAATTGGAGCGAAATCGCTAATTCATAAGACCATTTTACAATTTTGACACAAGTTAGAAGCAGAGCCAATATTGTAAAATGTCGATAGTCCATATCTCGGAAACTATAAGAGATAATGCAATTTTGCCATCGGCAGTGTAATTAGCATGCCGAATATTACTTGGAATGTGAATTACAACGAAATCGCTAATTCATAAGACCATTTTACAATTCTGGCCCAAGTTAGAAACAGAGCCAATATTGCAAGATGTGGATAGTCCATATCTCGGAAACTATAAGAGATAATGCAATTTGGTAATCGGCAACGTAATTAGCATGCCGAATATTACTTGGAATGTGAATTACAACGAATTCGCTAATTCATAAGACCAATTTACAATTCTGGCCCAAGTTAGAAACAGAGCCAATATTGCAAGATGTGGATAGTCCATATCTCAGAAACTATAAGAGATAATGCAATTTTGCCATCGACAGTGTAATTAGCGTGCCGAATATTACTTGGAATGTGAATTACAACGAAATCGCTAATTCATAAGACCATTTTACAATTCTGGCCCAAGTTAGAAGCAGAGCCAATATTGCAAGATGTCGATAGTCCATATCTCGGAAACTATAAGAGATCATGCAATTTGGCAATCGGCAACGTAATTAGCATGCCGAGTATTACTTGGAATGTGAATTACAACGAAATCGCTAATTCATAAGACCATTTTACAATTCTGGCCCAAGTTAGAAACAGAGCCAATATTGCAAGATGTGGATAGTCCATATCTCAGAAACTATAAGAGATAATGCAATTTTGCCATCGACAGTGTAATTAGCGTGCCGAATATTACTTGGAATGTGAATTACAACGAAATCGCTAATTCATAAGACCATTTTACAATTCTGGCTCAAGTTAGAAGCAGAGCCAATATTGCAAGATGTCGATAGTCCATATCTCGGAAACTATAAGAGATCATGCAATTTGGCAATCGGCAACGTAATTAGCATGCCGAATATTACTTGGAATGTGAATTACAACGAAATCGCTAATTCATAAGACCAATTTGCAATTCTGGCCCAAGTTAGAAACAGAGCCAATATTGCAAGATGTGAATAGTCCATATCTCAGAAACTATAAGAGATAATGCAATTTTGCCATCGACAGTGTAATTAGCGTGCCGAATATTACTTGGAATGTGAATTACAACGAAATCGCTAATTCATAAGACCATTTTACAATTCTGGCTCAAGTTAGAAGCAGAGCCAATATTGCAAGATGTCGATAGTCCATATCTCGGAAACTATAAGAGATAATGCAATTTGGCAATCGGCAACGTAATTAGCATGCCGAATATTACTTGGAATGTGAATTGGAGCAAAATCGCTAATTCATAAGACCATTTTACAATTCTGGCTCAAGTTAGAAGCAGAGCCAATATTGCAAGATGTCGTTAGTCCATATCTCGGAAACTATAAGAGATCATGCAATTTGGCAATCGGCAACGTAATTAGCATGCCGAATATTACATGGAATGTGAATTACAACGAAATCGATAACTCATAAGACCATTTTACAATTCTGGCTCAAGTTAGAAGCAGAGCCAATATTGCAAGATGTCGATAGTCCATATCTCGGAAACTATAAGAGATCATGCAATTTGGCAATCGGCAACGTAATTAGCATGCCGAATATTACTTGGAATGTGAATTACAACGAAATCGCTAATTCATAAGACCAATTTACAATTCTGGCCCAAGTTAGAAACAGAGCCAATATTGCAAGATGTGAATAGTCCATATCTCAGAAACTATAAGAGATAATGCAATTTGGCAATCGGCAACGTAATTAGCATGCCGAATATTACTTGGAATGTGAATTGGAGCAAAATCGCTAATTCATAAGACCATTTTACAATTCTGGCTCAAGTTAGAAGCAGAGCCAATATTGTAAGATGTCGTTAGTCCATATCTCGGAAACTATAAGAGATCATGCAATTTGGCAATCGGCAACGTAATTAGCATGCCGAGTATTACTTGGAATGTGAATTACAACGAAATCGCTAATTCATAAGACCATTTTACAATTCTGGCCCAAGTTAGAAACAGAGCCAATATTGCAAGATGTGGATAGTCCATATCTCAGAAACTATAAGAGATAATGCAATTTTGCCATCGACAGTGTAATTAGCGTGCCGAATATTACTTGGAATGTGAATTACAACGAAATCGCTAATTCATAAGACCATTTTACAATTCTGGCTCAAGTTAGAAGCAGAGCCAATATTGCAAGATGTCGATAGTCCATATCTCGGAAACTATAAGAGATCATGCAATTTGGCAATCGGCAACGTAATTAGCATGCCGAATATTACTTGGAATGTGAATTACAACGAAATCGCTAATTCATAAGACCAATTTACAATTCTGGCCCAAGTTAGAAACAGAGCCAATATCGCAAGATGTGAATAGTCCATATCTCAGAAACTATAAGAGATCATGCAATTTGGCAATCGGCAACGTAATTAGCATGCCGAATATTACTTGGAATGTGAATTGGAGCAAAATCGCTAATTCATAAGACCATTTTACAATTCTGGCTCAAGTTAGAAGCAGAGCCAATATTGCAAGATGTCGTTAGTCCATATCTCGGAAACTATAAGAGATCATGCAATTTGGCAATCGGCAACGTAATTAGCATGCCGAGTATTACTTGGAATGTGAATTACCACGAAATCGCTAATTCATAAGACCATTTTACAATTCTGGCCCAAGTTAGAAACAGAGCCAATATTGCAAGATGTGGATAGTCCATATCTCAGAAACTAAAAGAGATAATGCAATTTTGCCATCGACAGTGTAATTAGCGTGCCGAATATTACTTGGAATGTGAATTGGAGCAAAATCGCTAATTCATAAGATCATTTTACAATTCTGGCTCAAGTTAGAAGCAGAGCCAATATTGCAAGATGTCGATAATCCATATCTCGGAAACTATAAGAGATAACGCAATTTGGCAATCGGCAACGTAATTAGCATGCCGAATATTACTTGGAATGTGAATTGGAGCGAAATCGCTAATTCATAAGACCATTTTACAATTTTGACCCAAGTTAGAAGCAGAGCCAATATTGTAAAATGTCGATAGTCCATATCTCGGAAACTATAAGAGATAATGCAATTTGGCAATCGGCAACGTAATTAGCATGCCGAATATTACTTGGAATGTGAATTGGAGCGAAATCGCTAATTCATAAGACCATTTTACATTTCTGGCTCAAGTTAGAAGCAGAGCCAATATTGCAATATGTCGAGAGTCCATATATCGGAAACTATAAGAGATAATGCAATTTGGCAATCTGCAACGTAATTAGCATGCCGAATATTACTTGGAATGTGAATTACAACGAAATCGCTAATTCATATGACCATTTTACAATTCTGGCCCAAGTTAGAAGCAGAGCCAATATTGTAAAATGTCGATAGTCCATATCTCGGAAACTATAAGAGATAATGCAATTTGGCAATCGGCAACGTAATTAGCATGCCGAATATTACTTGGAATGTGAATTACAACGAAATCGCTAATTCATAAGGCCATTTTACAATTCTGGCCCAAGTTAGAAGCAGAGCCAATATTGCAAGATGTCGATAGTCCATATCTCGGAAACTATAAGAGATGACGCAATTTGGCAATCGGCAACGTAACTAGCATGCCGAATATTACTTGGAATGTGAATTGGAGCAAAATCGCTAATTCATAAGACCATTTTACAATTCTGGCTCAAGTTAGAAGCAGAGGCAATATTGCAAGATGTCGATAGACCATATCTCGGAAACTATAAGAGATAATGCAATTTGGCAATCGGCAACGTAATTAGCATGCCGAATATTACTTGGAATGTGAATTGGAGCGAAATCGCTAATTCATAAGACCATTTTACATTTCTGGCTCAAGTTAGAAGCAGAGCCAATATTGCAATATGTCGAGAGTCCATATATCGGAAACTATAAGAGATAATGCAATTTGGCAATCTGCAACGTAATTAGCATGCCGAATATTACTTGGAATGTGAATTACAACGAAATCGCTAATTCATAAGACCATTTTACATTTCTGGCTCAAGTTAGAAGCAGAGCCAATATTGCAAGATGTCGATAGTCCATATCTCGGAAACTATAAGAGATAACGCAATTTGGCAATCGGCAACGTAATTAGCGTGCCGAATATTACTTGGAATGTGAATTGGAGCGAAATCGCTAATTCATATGACCATTTTACATTTCTGGCTTAAGTTGGAAGCAGAGCCAATATTGCAATATGTCGATAGTCCATATATCGGAAACTATAAGAGATAACGCAATTTGGCAATCGGCAACGTAATTAGCAAGCCGAATATTACTTGGAATGTGAATTGGAGCGAAATCGCTAATTCATAAGACCATTTTACAATTCTGGCCCAAGTTAGAAACAGAGCCAATATTGCAAGATGTTTGTAGTCCATATCTCGGAAACTAAAAGAGATAATGCAATTTTGCAATTGGCAACGTAATTAGCATGCCGAATATTACTTGGAATGTGAATTACAACGAAATCGCTAATTCATAAGACCATTTTACAATTCTGGCCCAAGTTAGAAGCAGAGCCAATATTGCAAGATGTCGATAATCCATATCTCGGAAACTATAAGAGATAACGCAATTTGGCAATCGGCAACGTAATTAGCATGCCGAATATTAGTTGGAATGTGAATTGGAGCGAAATCGCTAATTCATAAAACCATTTTACAATTTTGACCCAAGTTAGAAGCAGAGCCAATATTGTAAAATGTCGATAGTCCATATCTCGGAAACTATAAGAGATAATGCAATTTGGCAATCGGCAACGTAATTAGCATGCCGAATATTACTTGGAATGTGAATTACAACGAAATCGCTAATTCATAAGACCATTTTACAATTCTGGCCCAAGTTAGAAGCAGAGCCAATATTGCAAGATGTCGATAGTCCATATCTCGGAAACTATAAGAGATAACGCAATTTGGCAATCGTCAACGTAATTAGCATGCCGAATATTACTTGGAATGTGAATTGGAGCGAAATCGCTAATTCATAAGACCATTTTACAATTTTGAACCAAGTTAGAAGCAGAGCTAATATTGTAAAATGTCGATAGTCCATATCTCGGAAACTATAAGAGATAATGCAATTTTGCCATCGGCAGTATAATTAGCATGCCGAATATTACTTGGAATGTGAATTAGAACGAAATCGCTAATTCATAAGACCATTTTACAATTCTGGCCCAAGTTAGAAGCAGAGCCAATATTGCAAGATGTCGATAGTCCATATCTCGAAAACTATAAGAGATGACGCAATTTGGCAATCGGCAACGTAACTAGCATGCCGAATATTACTTGGAATGTGAATTGGAGCAAAATCGCTAATTCATAAGACCATTTTACAATTCTGGCTCAAGTTAGAAGCAGAGCCAATATTGCAAGATGTCGATAGTCCATATCTCGGAAACTATAAGAGATAATGCAATTTGGCAATCGGCAACGTAATTAGTATGCCGAATATTACTTGAAATGTGAATTACAACGAAATCGCTAATTCATAAGACCATTTTACAATTCTGGTCCAAGTTAGAAGCAGAGCCAATATTGCAAGATGTCGATAGTCCATATCTCGGAAACTATAAGAGATAATGCAATTTGGCAATCGGCAACGTAATTAGCATGCCGAATATTACTTGGAATGTGAATTGGAGCAAAATCGCCAATTCATAAGACCATTTTACAATTCTGGCTCAAGTTAGAAGCAGAGCCAATATTGCAAGATGTCGATAGTCCACATCTCGGAAACTATAAGAGATAATGCAATTTGGCAATTGCCAACGTAATTAGCATGCCGAATATTACTTGGAATGTGAATTACAACGAAATCGCTAATTCATAAGACCATTTTACAATTCTGGCTCAAGTTAGAAGCAGAGGCAATATTGCAAGATGTCGATAGTCCATATCTCGGAAACTATAAGAGATAATGCAATTTGGCAATCGGCAACGTAATTAGCATGCCGAATATTACTTGGAATGTGAATTGGAGCGAGATCGCTAATTCATAAGACCATTTTACATTTCTGGCTCAAGTTAGAAGCAGAGCCAATATTGCAATATGTCGAGAGTCCATATATCGGAAACTATAAGAGATAATGCAATTTGGCAATCGGCAACGTAACTAGCATGCCGAATATTACTTGGAATGTGAATTGGAGCAAAATCGCTAATTCATAAGACCATTTTACAATTCTGGCTCAAGTTAGAAGCAGAGGCAACTTTGCAAGATGTCGATAGTCCATATCTCGGAAACTATAAGAGATAATGCAATATGGCAATCGGCAACGTAATTAGCATGCCGAATATTACTTGGAATGTGAATTGGAGCGAAATCGCTAATTCATAAGACCATTTTACATTTCTGGCTTAAGTTGGAAGCAGAGCCAATATTGCAAGATGTTTGTAGTCCATATCTCGGAAACTAAAAGAGATAATGCAATTTTGCAATCGGCAACGTAACTAGCATGCCGAATATTACTTGGAATGTGAATTGGAGCAAAATCGCTAATTCATAAGACCATTTTACAATTCTGGCTCAAGTTAGAAGCAGAGGCAACTTTGCAAGATGTCGATAGTCCATATCTCGGAAACTATAAGAGATAATGCAATTTGGCAATCGGCAACGTAATTAGCATGCCGAATATTACTTGGAATGTGAATTGGAGCGATATCGCTAATTCATAAGACCATTTTACAATTCTGGCCCAAGTTAGGAACAGAGCCAATATTGCAAGATGTTTGTAGTCCATATCTCGGAAACTAAAAGAGATAATGCAATTTTGCAATCGGCAACGTAATTAGCATGCCGAATATTACTTGGAATGTGAATTACAACGAAATCGCTAATTCATAAGACCATTTTACAATTCTGGCCCAAGTTAGAAGCAGAGCCAATATTGCAAGATGTCGATAATCCATATCTCGGAAACTATAAGAGATAACGCAATTTGGCAATCTGCAACGTAATTAGCATGCCGAATATTACTTGGAATGTGAATTACAACGAAATCGCTAATTCATATGACCATTTTACAATTCTGGCCCAAGTTAGAAGCAGAGCCAATATTGTAAAATGTCGATAGTCCATATCTCGGAAACTATAAGAGATAATGCAATTTGGCAATCGGCAACGTAATTAGCATGCCGAATATTACTTGGAATGTGAATTACAACGAAATCGCTAATTCATAAGGCCATTTTACAATTCTGGCCCAAGTTAGAAGCAGAGCCAATATTGCAAGATGTCGATAGTCCATATCTCGGAAACTATAAGAGATGACGCAATTTGGCAATCGGCAACGTAACTAGCATGCCGAATATTACTTGGAATGTGAATTGGAGCAAAATCGCTAATTCATAAGACCATTTTACAATTCTGGCTCAAGTTAGAAGCAGAGGCAATATTGCAAGATGTCGATAGACCATATCTCGGAAACTATAAGAGATAATGCAATTTGGCAATCGGCAACGTAATTAGCATGCCGAATATTACTTGGAATGTGAATTGGAGCGAAATCGCTAATTCATAAGACCATTTTACATTTCTGGCTCAAGTTAGAAGCAGAGCCAATATTGCAATATGTCGAGAGTCCATATATCGGAAACTATAAGAGATAATGCAATTTGGCAATCTGCAACGTAATTAGCATGCCGAATATTACTTGGAATGTGAATTACAACGAAATCGCTAATTCATAAGACCATTTTACATTTCTGGCTCAAGTTAGAAGCAGAGCCAATATTGCAAGATGTCGATAGTCCATATCTCGGAAACTATAAGAGATAACGCAATTTGGCAATCGGCAACGTAATTAGCGTGCCGAATATTACTTGGAATGTGAATTGGAGCGAAATCGCTAATTCATATGACCATTTTACATTTCTGGCTTAAGTTGGAAGCAGAGCCAATATTGCAATATGTCGATAGTCCATATATCGGAAACTATAAGAGATAACGCAATTTGGCAATCGGCAACGTAATTAGCAAGCCGAATATTACTTGGAATGTGAATTGGAGCGAAATCGCTAATTCATAAGACCATTTTACAATTCTGGCCCAAGTTAGAAACAGAGCCAATATTGCAAGATGTTTGTAGTCCATATCTCGGAAACTAAAAGAGATAATGCAATTTTGCAATTGGCAACGTAATTAGCATGCCGAATATTACTTGGAATGTGAATTACAACGAAATCGCTAATTCATAAGACCATTTTACAATTCTGGCCCAAGTTAGAAGCAGAGCCAATATTGCAAGATGTCGATAATCCATATCTCGGAAACTATAAGAGATAACGCAATTTGGCAATCGGCAACGTAATTAGCATGCCGAATATTACTTGGAATGTGAATTGGAGCGAAATCGCTAATTCATAAAACCATTTTACAATTTTGACCCAAGTTAGAAGCAGAGCCAATATTGTAAAATGTCGATAGTCCATATCTCGGAAACTATAAGAGATAATGCAATTTGGCAATCGGCAACGTAATTAGCATGCCGAATATTACTTGGAATGTGAATTACAACGAAATCGCTAATTCATAAGACCATTTTACAATTCTGGCCCAAGTTAGAAGCAGAGCCAATATTGCAAGATGTCGATAGTCCATATCTCGGAAACTATAAGAGATAACGCAATTTGGCAATCGTCAACGTAATTAGCATGCCGAATATTACTTGGAATGTGAATTGGAGCGAAATCGCTAATTCATAAGACCATTCTACAATTTTGAACCAAGTTAGAAGCAGAGCTAATATTGTAAAATGTCGATAGTCCATATCTCGGAAACTATAAGAGATAATGCAATTTTGCCATCGGCAGTATAATTAGCATGCCGAATATTACTTGGAATGTGAATTAGAACGAAATCGCTAATTCATAAGACCATTTTACAATTCTGGCCCAAGTTAGAAGCAGAGCCAATATTGCAAGATGTCGATAGTCCATATCTCGAAAACTATAAGAGATGACGCAATTTGGCAATCGGCAACGTAACTAGCATGCCGAATATTACTTGGAATGTGAATTGGAGCAAAATCGCTAATTCATAAGACCATTTTACAATTCTGGCTCAAGTTAGAAGCAGAGCCAATATTGCAAGATGTCGATAGTCCATATCTCGGAAACTATAAGAGATAATGCAATTTGGCAATCGGCAACGTAATTAGTATGCCGAATATTACTTGAAATGTGAATTACAACGAAATCGCTAATTCATAAGACCATTTTACAATTCTGGTCCAAGTTAGAAGCAGAGCCAATATTGCAAGATGTCGATAGTCCATATCTCGGAAACTATAAGAGATAATGCAATTTGGCAATCGGCAACGTAATTAGCATGCCGAATATTACTTGGAATGTGAATTGGAGCAAAATCGCCAATTCATAAGACCATTTTACAATTCTGGCTCAAGTTAGAAGCAGAGCCAATATTGCAAGATGTCGATAGTCCACATCTCGGAAACTATAAGAGATAATGCAATTTGGCAATTGCCAACGTAATTAGCATGCCGAATATTACTTGGAATGTGAATTACAACGAAATCGCTAATTCATAAGACCATTTTACAATTCTGGCTCAAGTTAGAAGCAGAGGCAATATTGCAAGATGTCGATAGTCCATATCTCGGAAACTATAAGAGATAATGCAATTTGGCAATCGGCAACGTAATTAGCATGCCGAATATTACTTGGAATGTGAATTGGAGCGAGATCGCTAATTCATAAGACCATTTTACATTTCTGGCTCAAGTTAGAAGCAGAGCCAATATTGCAATATGTCGAGAGTCCATATATCGGAAACTATAAGAGATAATGCAATTTGGCAATCGGCAACGTAACTAGCATGCCGAATATTACTTGGAATGTGAATTGGAGCAAAATCGCTAATTCATAAGACCATTTTACAATTCTGGCTCAAGTTAGAAGCAGAGGCAACTTTGCAAGATGTCGATAGTCCATATCTCGGAAACTATAAGAGATAATGCAATTTGGCAATCGGCAACGTAATTAGCATGCCGAATATTACTTGGAATGTGAATTGGAGCGAAATCGCTAATTCATAAGACCATTTTACATTTCTGGCTTAAGTTGGAAGCAGAGCCAATATTGCAAGATGTTTGTAGTCCATATCTCGGAAACTAAAAGAGATAATGCAATTTTGCAATCGGCAACGTAACTAGCATGCCGAATATTACTTGGAATGTGAATTGGAGCAAAATCGCTAATTCATAAGACCATTTTACAATTCTGGCTCAAGTTAGAAGCAGAGGCAACTTTGCAAGATGTCGATAGTCCATATCTCGGAAACTATAAGAGATAATGCAATTTGGCAATCGGCAACGTAATTAGCATGCCGAATATTACTTGGAATGTGAATTGGAGCGATATCGCTAATTCATAAGACCATTTTACAATTCTGGCCCAAGTTAGGAACAGAGCCAATATTGCAAGATGTTTGTAGTCCATATCTCGGAAACTAAAAGAGATAATGCAATTTTGCAATCGGCAACGTAATTAGCATGCCGAATATTACTTGGAATGTGAATTACAACGAAATCGCTAATTCATAAGACCATTTTACAATTCTGGCCCAAGTTAGAAGCAGAGCCAATATTGCAAGATGTCGATAATCCATATCTCGGAAACTATAAGAGATAACGCAATTTGGCAATCGGGAACGTAATTAGCATGCCGAATATTACTTGGAATGTGAATTGGAGCGAAATCGCTAATTCATAAAACCATTTTACAATTTTGACCCAAGTTAGAAGCAGAGCCAATATTGTAAAATGTCGATAGTCCATATCTCGGAAACTATAAGAGATAATGCAATTTGGCAATCGGCAACGTAATTAGCATGCCGAATATTACTTGGAATGTGAATTACAACGAAATCGCTAATTCATAAGACCATTTTACAATTCTGGCCCAAGTTAGAAGCAGAGCCAATATTGCAAGATGTCGATAATCCATATCTCGGAAACTATAAGAGATAACGCAATTTGGCAATCGGGAACGTAATTAGCATGCCGAATATTACTTGGAATGTGAATTGGAGCGAAATCGCTAATTCATAAAACCATTTTACAATTTTGACCCAAGTTAGAAGCAGAGCCAATATTGTAAAATGTCGATAGTCCATATCTCGGAAACTATAAGAGATAATGCAATTTGGCAATCGGCAACGTAATTAGCATGCCGAATATTACTTGGAATGTGAATTACAACGAAATCGCTAATTCATAAGACCATTTTACAATTCTGGCCCAAGTTAGAAGCAGAGCCAATATTGCAAGATGTCGATAGTCCATATCTCGGAAACTATAAGAGATAACGCAATTTGGCAATCGGCAACGTAATTAGCATGCCGAATATTACTTGGAATGTGAATTGGAGCGAAATCGCTAATTCATAAGACCATTTTACAATTTTGACCCAAGTTAGAAGCAGAGCCAATATTGTAAAATGTCGATAGTCCATATCTCGGAAACTATAAGAGATAATGCAATTTTGCCATCGGCAGTATAATTAGCATGCCGAATATTACTTGGAATGTGAATAAGAACGAAATCGCTAATTCATAAGACCATTTTACAATTCTGGCCCAAGTTAGAAGCAGAGCCAATATTACAAGATGTCGATAGTCCATATCTCGGAAACTATAAGAGATGACGCAATTTGGCAATCGGCAACGTAACTAGCATGCCGAATATTACTTGGAATGTGAATTGGAGCAAAATCGCTAATTCATAAGACCATTTTACAATTCTGGCTCAAGTTAGAAGCAGAGCCAATATTGCAAGATGTCGATAGTCCATATCTCGGAAACTATAAGAGATAATGCAATTTGGCAATCGGCAACGTAATTAGTATGCCGAATATTACTTGAAATGTGAATTACAACGAAATCGCTAATTCATAAGATCATTTTACAATTCTGGTCCAAGTTAGAAGCAGAGCCAATATTGCAAGATGTCGATAGTCCATATCTCGGAAACTATAAGAGATAATGCAATTTGGCAATCGGCAACATAATTAGCATGCCGAATATTACTTGGAATGTGAATTGGAGCAAAATCGCCAATTCATAAGACCATTTTACAATTCTGGCTCAAGTTAGAAGCAGAGCCAATATTGCAAGATGTCGATAGTCCATATCTCGGAAACTATAAGGGATAATGCAATTTGGCAATCGGCAACGTAATTAGCATGCCGAATATTACTTGGAATGTGAATTGGAGCGAGATCGCTAATTCATAAGACCATTTTACATTTCTGGCTCAAGTTAGAAGCAGAGCCAATATTGCAATATGTCGAGAGTCCATATATCGGAAACTATAAGAGATAATGCAATTTGGCAATCGGCAATGTAATTAGCATGCCGAATATTACTTGGAATGTGAATTACAACGAAATCGCTAATTCATAAGACCATTTTACAATTCTGGCTCAAGTTAGAAGCAGAGGCAATATTGCAAGATGTCGATAGTCCATATCTCGGAAACTATAAGGGATAATGCAATTTGGCAATCGGCAACGTAATTAGCATGCCGAATATTACTTGGAATGTGAATTAAAACGAAATCGTTAATTCATAAGACCATTTTACATTTCTGGCTCAAGTTAGAAGCAGAGCCAATATTACAAGATGTCGATAGTCCATATCTCGGAAACTATAAGAGATAATGCAATTTGGCAATCGGCAATGTAATTAGCATGCCGAATATTACTTGGAATGTGAATTACAACGAAATCGCTAATTCATAAGATCATTTTACAATTCTGGCCCAAGTTAGAAACAGAGCCAATATTGCAAGATGTTTGTAGTCCATATCTCGGAAACTAAAAGAGATAATGCAATTTGGCAATCGGCAACGTAATTAGCATGCCGAATATTACTTGGAATGTGAATTACAACGAAATCGCTAATTCATAAGACCATTTTACAATTCTGGCCCAAGTTAGAAGCAGAGCCAATATTGTAAAATGTCGATAGTCCATATCTCGGAAACTATAAGAGATAATGCAATTTGGCAATCGGCAATGTAATTAGCATGCCGAATATTACTTGGAATGTGAATTACAACGAAATCGCTAATTCATAAGACCATTTTACAATTCTGGCCCAAGTTAGAAGCAGAGCCAATATTGCAAGATGTCGATAGTCCATATCTCGGAAACTATAAGAGATAACGCAATTTGGCAATCGGCAATGTAATTAGCATGCCGAATATTACTTGGAATGTGAATTACAACGAAATCGTTAATTCATAAGACCATTTTACATTTCTGGCTCAAGTTAGAAGCAGAGCCAATATTGCAAGATGTCGATAGTCCATATCTCGGAAACTATAAGAGATAACGCAATTTGGCAATCGGCAACGTAATTAGCGTGCCGAATATTACTTGGAATGTGAATTGGAGCGAAATCGCTAATTCATAAGACCATTTTACATTTCTGGCTTAAGTTAGAAGCAGAGCCAATATTGCAATATGTCGATAGTCCATATATCGGAAACTATAAGAGATAACGCAATTTGGCAATCGGCAACGTAATTAGCATGCCGAATATTACTTGGAATGTGAATTGGAGCGAAATCGCTAATTCATAAGACCATTTTACAATTCTGGCCCAAGTTAGAAACAGAGCCAATATTGCAAGATGTTTGTAGTCCATATCTCGGAAACTAAAAGAGATAATGCAATTTGGCAATCGGCAACGTAATTAGCATGCCGAATATTACTTGGAATGTGAATTACAACGAAATCGCTAATTCATATGACCATTTTACAATTCTGGCCCAAGTTAGAAGCAGAGCCAATATTGTAAAATGTCGATAGTCCATATCTCGGAAACTATAAGAGATAATGCAATTTGGCAATCGGCAACGTAATTAGCATGCCGAATATTACTTGGAATGTGAATTACAACGAAATCGCTAATTCATAAGGCCATTTTACAATTCTGGCCCAAGTTAGAAGCAGAGCCAATATTGCAAGATGTCGATAGTCCATATCTCGGAAACTATAAGAGATGACGCAATTTGGCAATCGGCAACGTAACTAGCATGCCGAATATTACTTGGAATGTGAATTGGAGCAAAATCGCTAATTCATAAAACCATTTTACAATTCTGGCTCAAGTTAGAAGCAGAGGCAATATTGCAAGATGTCGATAGACCATATCTCGGGAACTATAAGAGATAATGCAATTTGGCAATCGGCAACGTAATTAGCATGCCGAATATTACTTGGAATGTGAATTGGAGCGAAATCGCTAATTCATAAGACCATTTTACATTTCTGGCTCAAGTTAGAAGCAGAGCCAATATTGCAATATGTCGAGAGTCCATATATCGGAAACTATAAGAGATAATGCAATTTGGCAATCTGCAACGTAATTAGCATGCCGAATATTACTTGGAATGTGAATTACAACGAAATCGCTAATTCATAAGACCATTTTACATTTCTGGCTCAAGTTAGAAGCAGAGCCAATGTTGCAAGATGTCGATAGTCCATATCTCGGAAACTATAAGAGATAACGCAATTTGGCAATCGGCAACGTAATTAGCGTGCCGAATATTACTTGGAATGTGAATTGGAGCGAAATCGCTAATTCATATGACCATTTTACATTTCTGGCTTAAGTTGGAAGCAGAGCCAATATTGCAATATGTCGATAGTCCATATATCGGAAACTATAAGAGATAACGCAATTTCGCAATCGGCAACGTAATTAGCATGCCGAATATTACTTGGAATGTGAATTGGAGCGAAATCGCTAATTCATAAGACCATTTTACAATTCTGGCCCAAGTTAGAAACAGAGCCAATATTGCAAGATGTTTGTAGTCCATATCTCGGAAACTAAAAGAGATAATGCAATTTTGCAATTGGCAACGTAATTAGCATGCCGAATATTACTTGGAATGTGAATTACAACGAAATCGCTAATTCATAAGACCATTTTACAATTCTGGCCCAAGTTAGAAGCAGAGCCAATATTGCAAGATGTCGATAATCCATATCTCGGAAACTATAAGAGATAACGCAATTTGGCAATCGTCAACGTAATTAGCATGCCGAATATTACTTGGAATGTGAATTGGAGCGAAATCGCTAATTCATAAGACCATTTTACAATTTTGACCCAAGTTAGAAGCAGAGCTAATATTGTAAAATGTCGATAGTCCATATCTCGGAAACTATAAGAGATAATGCAATTTTGCCATCGGCAGTATAATTAGCATGCCGAATATTACTTGGAATGTGAATTAGAACGAAATCGCTAATTCATAAGACCATTTTACAATTCTGGCCCAAGTTAGAAGCAGAGCCAATATTGCAAGATGTCGATAGTCCATATCTCGGAAACTATAAGAGATGACGCAATTTGGCAATCGGCAACGTAACTAGCATGCCGAATATTACTTGGAATGTGAATTGGAGCAAAATCGCTAATTCATAAGACCATTTTACAATTCTGGCTCAAGTTAGAAGCAGAGCCAATATTGCAAGATGTCGATAGTCCATATCTCGGAAACTATAAGAGATAATGCAATTTGGCAATCGGCAACGTAATTAGTATGCCGAATATTACTTGAAATGTGAATTACAACGAAATCGCTAATTCATAAGACCATTTTACAATTCTGGTCCAAGTTAGAAGCAGAGCCAATATTGCAAGATGTCGATAGTCCATATCTCGGAAACTATAAGAGATAATGCAATTTGGCAATCGGCAACGTAATTAGCATGGCGAATATTACTTGGAATGTGAATTGGAGCAAAATCGCCAATTCATAAGACCATTTTACAATTCTGGCCCAAGTTAGAAACAGAGCCAATATTGCAAGATGTTTGTAGTCCATATCTCGGAAACTAAAAGAGATAATGCAATTTTGCAATCGGCAACGTAATTAGCATGCCGAATATTACTTGGAATGTGAATTACAACGAAATCGCTAATTCATAAGACCATTTTACAATTCTGGCCCAAGTTAGAAGCAGAGCCAATATTGCAAGATGTCGATAATCCATATCTCGGAAACTATAAGAGATAACGCAATTTGGCAATCGGCAACGTAATTAGCATGCCGAATATTACTTGGAATGTGAATTGGAGCGAAATCGCTAATTCATAAAACCATTTTACAATTTTGACCCAAGTTAGAAGCAGAGCCAATATTGTAAAATGTCGATAGTCCATATCTCGGAAACTATAAGAGATAATGCAATTTGGCAATCGGCAACGTAATTAGCATGCCGAATATTACTTGGAATGTGAATTACAACGAAATCGCTAATTCATAAGACCATTTTACAATTCTGGCCGAAGTTAGAAGCAGAGCCAATATTGCAAGATGTCGATAGTCCATATCTCGGAAACTATAAGAGATAACGCAATTTGGCAATCGGCAACGTAATTAGCATGCCGAATATTACTTGGAATGTGAATTGGAGCGAAATCGCTAATTCATAAGACCATTTTACAATTTTGACCCACGTTAGAAGCAGAGCCAATATTGTAAAATGTCGATAGTCCATATCTCGGAAACTATAAGAGATAATGCAATTTTGCCATCGGCAGTATAATTAGCATGCCGAATATTACTTGGAATGTGAATAAGAACGAAATCGCTAATTCATAAGACCATTTTACAATTCTGGCCCAAGTTAGAAGCAGAGCCAATATTACAAGATGTCGATAGTCCATATCTCGGAAACTATAAGAGATGACGCAATTTGGCAATCGGCAACGTAACTAGCATGCCGAATATTACTTGGAATGTGAATTGGAGCAAAATCGCTAATTCATAAGACCATTTTACAATTCTGGCTCAAGTTAGAAGCAGAGCCAATATTGCAAGATGTCGATAGTCCATATCTCGGAAACTATAAGAGATAATGCAATTTGGCAATCGGCAACGTAATTAGTATGCCGAATATTACTTGAAATGTGAATTACAACGAAATCGCTAATTCATAAGATCATTTTACAATTCTGGTCCAAGTTAGAAGCAGAGCCAATATTGCAAGATGTCGATAGTCCATATCTCGGAAACTATAAGAGATAATGCAATTTGGCAATCGGCAACATAATTAGCATGCCGAATATTACTTGGAATGTGAATTGGAGCAAAATCGCCAATTCATAAGACCATTTTACAATTCTGGCTCAAGTTAGAAGCAGAGCCAATATTGCAAGATGTCGATAGTCCATATCTCGGAAACTATAAGAGATAATGCAATTTGGCAATTGCCAACGTAATTAGCATGCCGAATATTACTTGTAATGTGAATTACAACGAAATCGCTAATTCATAAGACCATTTTACAATTCTGGCTCAAGTTAGAAGCAGAGGCAATATTGCAAGATGTCGATAGTCCATATCTCGGAAACTATAAGGGATAATGCAATTTGGCAATCGGCAACGTAATTAGCATGCCGAATATTACTTGGAATGTGAATTGGAGCGAGATCGCTAATTCATAAGACCATTTTACATTTCTGGCTCAAGTTAGAAGCAGAGCCAATATTGCAATATGTCGAGAGTCCATATATCGGAAACTATAAGAGATAATGCAATTTGGCAATCGGCAACGTAATTAGCATGCCGAATATTACTTGGAATGTGAATTAAAACCAAATCGTTAATTCATAAGACCATTTTACATTTCTGGCTCAAGTTAGAAGCAGAGCCAATATTACAAGATGTCGATAGTCCATATCTCGGAAACTATAAGAGATAATGCAATTTGGCAATCGGCAATGTAATTAGCATGCCGAATATTACTTGGAATGTGAATTACAACGAAATCGCTAATTCATAAGACCATTTTACAATTCTGGCCCAAGTTAGAAACAGAGCCAATATTGCAAGATGTTTGTAGTCCATATCTCGGAAACTAAAAGAGATAATGCAATTTGGCAATCGGCAACGTAATTAGCGTGCCGAATATTACTTGGAATGTGAATTACAACGAAATCGCTAATTCATAAGACCATTTTACAATTCTGGCCCAAGTTAGAAGCAGAGCCAATATTGTAAAATGTCGATAGTCCATATCTCGGAAACTATAAGAGATAATGCAATTTGGCAATCGGCAATGTAATTAGCATGCCGAATATTACTTGGAATGTGAATTACAACGAAATCGCTAATTCATAAGACCATTTTACAATTCTGGCCCAAGTTAGAAGCAGAGCCAATATTGCAAGATGTCGATAGTCCATATCTCGGAAACTATAAGAGATAACGCAATTTGGCAATCGGCAACGTAATTAGCATGCCGAATATTACTTGGAATGTGAATTGGAGCGAAATCGCTAATTCATAAGACCATTTTACAATTTTGACCCAAGTTAGAAGCAGAGCCAATATTGTAAAATGTCGATAGTCCATATCTCGGAAACTATAAGAGATAATGCAATTTTGCCATCGGCAGTATAAATAGCATGCCGAATATTACTTGGAATGTGAATTAGAACGAAATCGCTAATTCATAAGACCATTTTACAATTCTGGCCCAAGTTAGAAGCAGAGCCAATATTGCAAGATGTCGATAGTCCATATCTCGGAAACTATAAGAGATAATGCAATTTGGCAATCGGCAACGTAATTAGCATGCCGAATATTACTTGGAATGTGAATTACAACGAAATCGCTAATTCATAAGACTATTTTACAATTCTGGCCCAAGTTAGAAGCAGAGCCAATATTGTAAAATGTCGATAGTCCATATCTTGGAAACTATAAGAGATAATGCAATTTGGCAATCGGCAATGTAATTAGCATGCCGAATATTACTTGGAATGTGAATTACAACGAAATCGCTAATTCATAAGACCATTTTACAATTCTGGCCCAAGTTAAAAGCAGGGCCAATATTGCAAGATGTCGATAGTCCATATCTCGGAAACTATAAGAGATAACGCAATTTGGCAATCGGCAACGTAATTAGCATGCCGAATATTACTTGGAATGTGAATTGGAGCTAAATCGCTAATTCATCAGACCATTTTACAATTTTGACCCAAGTTAGAAGCAGAGCCAATATTGTAAAATGTCGATAGTCCATATCTCGGAAACTATAAGAGATAATGCAATTTTGCCATCGGCAGTATAATTAGCATGCCGAATATTACTTGGAATGTGAATTAGAACGAAATCGCTAATTCATAAGACCATTTTACAATTCTGGCCCAAGTTAGAAGCAGAGCCAATATTGCAAGATGTCGATAGTCCATATCTCGGAAACTATAAGAGATGACGCAATTTGGCAATCGGCAACGTAACTAGCATGCGGAATATTACTTGGAATGTGAATTGGAGCAAAATCGCTAATTCATAAGACCACTTTACAATTCTGGCTCAAGTTAGAAGCAGAGCCAATATTGCAAGATGTCGATAGTCCATATCTCGGCAACTATAAGAGATAATGCAATTTGGCAATCGGCAACGTAATTAGTATGCCGAATATTACTTGGAATGTGAATTACAACGAAATCGCTAATTCATAAGACCATTTTACAATTCTGGCCCAAGTTAGAAGCAGAGCCAACATTGCAAGATGTCGATAGTCCATATCTCGGAAACTATAAGAGATAATGCAATTTGGCAATCGGCAACGTAATTAGCATGCCGAATATTACTTGGAATGTGAATTGGAGCAAAATCGCTAATTCATAAGACCATTTTACAATTCTGGCCCTAGTTAGAAGCAGAGCCAATATTGCAAGATGTCAATAGTCCATATCTCGGAAACTATAAGAGATAATGCAATTTGGCAATCGACAACGTAACTAGCATGCCGAATATTACTTGGAATGTGAATTACAACGAAATCGCTAATTCATAAGACCATTTTACAATTCTGGCCCAAGTTAGAAGCAGAGCCAATATTGCAAGATGTCGATAGTCCATATCTCGGAAACTATAAGAGATAACGCAATTTGGCAATCGGCAACGTAATTAGCATGCCGAATATTACTTGGAATGTGAATTGGAGCGAAATCGCTAATTCATAAGACCATTTTACAATTTTGACCCAAGTTAGAAGCAGAGCCAATATTGTAAAATGTCGATAGTCCATATCTCGGAAACTATAAGAGATAATGCAATTTTGCCATCGGCAGTATAAATAGCATGCCGAATATTACTTGGAATGTGAATTAGAACGAAATCGCTAATTCATAAGACCATTTTACAATTCTGGCCCAAGTTAGAAGCAGAGCCAATATTGCAAGATGTCGATAGTCCATATCTCGGAAACTATAAGAGATAATGCAATTTGGCAATCGGCAACGTAATTAGCATGCCGAATATTACTTGGAATGTGAATTACAACGAAATCGCTAATTCATAAGACTATTTTACAATTCTGGCCCAAGTTAGAAGCAGAGCCAATATTGTAAAATGTCGATAGTCCATATCTTGGAAACTATAAGAGATAATGCAATTTGGCAACCGGCAATGTAATTAGCATGCCGAATATTACTTGGAATGTGAATTACAACGAAATCGCTAATTCATAAGACCATTTTACAATTCTGGCCCAAGTTAAAAGCAGGGCCAATATTGCAAGATGTCGATAGTCCATATCTCGGAAACTATAAGAGATAACGCAATTTGGCAATCGGCAACGTAATTAGCATGCCGAATATTACTTGGAATGTGAATTGGAGCTAAATCGCTAATTCATCAGACCATTTTACAATTTTGACCCAAGTTAGAAGCAGAGCCAATATTGTAAAATGTCGATAGTCCATATCTCGGAAACTATAAGAGATAATGCAATTTTGCCATCGGCAGTATAATTAGCATGCCGAATATTACTTGGAATGTGAATTAGAACGAAATCGCTAATTCATAAGACCATTTTACAATTCTGGCCCAAGTTAGAAGCAGAGCCAATATTGCAAGATGTCGATAGTCCATATCTCGGAAACTATAAGAGATGACGCAATTTGGCAATCGGCAACGTAACTAGCATGCGGAATATTACTTGGAATGTGAATTGGAGCAAAATCGCTAATTCATAAGACCACTTTACAATTCTGGCTCAAGTTAGAAGCAGAGCCAATATTGCAAGATGTCGATAGTCCATATCTCGGCAACTATAAGAGATAATGCAATTTGGCAATCGGCAACGTAATTAGTATGCCGAATATTACTTGGAATGTGAATTACAACGAAATCGCTAATTCATAAGACCATTTTACAATTCTGGCCCAAGTTAGAAGCAGAGCCAACATTGCAAGATGTCGATAGTCCATATCTCGGAAACTATAAGAGATAATGCAATTTGGCAATCGGCAACGTAATTAGCATGCCGAATATTACTTGGAATGTGAATTGGAGCAAAATCGCTAATTCATAAGACCATTTTACAATTCTGGCCCTAGTTAGAAGCAGAGCCAATATTGCAAGATGTCAATAGTCCATATCTCGGAAACTATAAGAGATAATGCAATTTGGCAATCGACAACGTAACTAGCATGCCGAATATTACTTGGAATGTGAATTACAACGAAATCGCTAATTCATAAGACCATTTTACAATTCTGGCCCAAGTTAGAAGCAGAGCCAATATTGCAAGATGTCGATAGTCCATATCTCGGAAACTCTAAGAGATCATGCAATTTGGCAATCGGCAACGTAATTAGCATGCCGAATATTACTTGGAATGTGAATTACAACGAAATCGCTAATTCATAAGACCATTTTACAATTCTGGCTCAAGTTAGAAGTAGAGCCAATATTGCAAGATGTCGATAGTCCATATCTCGGAAACTATAAGAGATAACGCAATTTGGCAATCGGCAACGTAATTATCATGCCGAATATTACTTGAAATGTGAATTACAACGAAATCGCTAATTCATAAGACCATTTTACAATTCTGGCCCAAGTTAGAAGCAGAGCCAATATTGCAAGATGTCGATAGTCCATATCTCGGAAACTCTAAGAGATCATGCAATTTGGCAATCGGCAACGTAATTAGCATGCCGAATATTACTTGGAATGTGAATTGGAGCAAAATCGCTAATTCATAAGACCATTTTACAATTCTGGCTCAAGTTAGAAGCAGAGCCAATATTGCAAAATGTCGGTAGTCCATATCTCGGAAACTATAAGAGATAATACAATTTGGCAATCGGCAACGTAATTAGAATGCCGAATATTACTTGGAATGTGAATTAGAACGAAATCGCTAATTCATAAGACCATTTTACAATTCTGGCCCAAGTTAGAAGCAGAGCCAATATTGCAAGATGTCGATAGTCCATATCTCGGAAACTATAAGAGATGACGCAATTTGGCAATCGGCAACGTAACTAGCATGCGGAATATTACTTGGAATGTGAATTGTAGCAAAATCGCTAATTCATAAGACCATTTTACAATTCTGGCTCAAGTTAGAAGCAGAGCCAATATTGCAAGATGTCGATAGTCCATATCTCGGAAACTATAAGAGATAATGCAATTTGGCAATCGGCAACGTAATTAGTATGCCGAATATTACTTGGAATGTGAATTACAACGAAATCGCTAATTCATAAGACCATTTTACAATTCTGGCCCAAGTTAGAAGCAGAGCCAATATTGCAAGATGTCGATAGTCCATATCTCGGAAACTATAAGAGATAATGCAATTTGGCAATCGACAACGTAATTAGCATGCCGAATATTACTTGGAATGTGAATTACAACGAAATCGCTAATTCATAAGACCATTTTACAATTCTGGCCCAAGTTAGAAGCAGAGCCTATATTGCAAGATGTCGATAGTCCACATCTCGGAAACTACAAGAGATAACGCAATTTGGCAATCGGCAACGTAATTAGCATGCCGAATATTAATTGGAATGTGAATTACAACGAAATCGCTAATTCATAAGACCATTTTACAATTCTGGCCCAAGTTAGAAGCAGAGCCAATATTGCAAGATGTCGATAGTCCATATCTCGGAAACTATAAGAGATCATGCAATTTGGCAATCGGCAACGTAATTAGCATGCCGAATATTACTTGGAATGTGAATTGGAGCAAAATCGCTAATTCATAACACCATTTTACAATTCTGGCTCAAGTTAGAAGCAGAGCCAATATTGCAAGATGTCGGTAGTTCATATCTCGGAAACTATAAGAGATAATGCAATTTGGCAATCGGCAACGTAATTAGAATGCCGAATATTACTTGGAATGTGAATTGGAGCGAAATCGCTAATTCATAAGACCATTTTACAATTCTGGCCCAAGTTAGAAGCAGAGCCAATATTGCAAGATGTCGATAGTCCATATCTCGGAAACTATAAGAGATCATGCAATTTGGCAATCGGCAACGTAATTAGCATGCCGAATATTACTTGGAATGTGAATTACAACGAAATCGCTAATTCATAAGACCAATTTACAATTCTGGCTCAAGTTAGAAGCAGAGCCAATATTGCAAGATGTCGATAGTCCATATCTCAGAAACTATGAGAGATAATGCAATTTTGCCATCGACAGTGTAATTAGCGTGCCGAATATTACTTGGAATGTGAATTACAACGAAATCGCTAATTCATAAGGCCATTTTACAATTCTGGCCCAAGTTAGAAGCAGAGCCAATATTGCAAGATGTCGATAGTCCATATCTCGGAAACTATAAGAGATCATGCAATTTGGCAATCGGCAACGTAATTAGCATGCCGAATATTACTTGGAATGTGAATTACAACGAAATCGCTAATTCATAAGACCATTTTACAATTCTGGCCCAAGTTAGAAACAGAGCCAATATTGCAAGATGTGGATAGTCCATATCTCAGAAACTATAAGAGATAATGCAATTTTGCCATCGACAGTGTAATTAGCGTGCCGAATATTACTTGGAATGTGAATTACAACGAAATCGCTAATTCATAAGACCATTTTACAATTCTGGCTCAAGTTAGAAGCAGAGCCAATATTGCAAGATGTCGATAGTCCATATCTCGGAAACTATAAGAGGTCATGCAATTTTGCCATCGACAGTGTAATTAGCGTGCCGAATATTACTTGGAATGTGAATTACAACGAAATCGCTAATTCATAAGACCATTTTACAATTCTGGCTCAAGTTAGAAGCAGAGCCAATATTGCAAGATGTCGATAGTCCATATCTCGGAAACTATAAGAGATAATGCAATTTGGCAATCGGCAACGTAATTAGCATGCCGAATATTACTTGGAATGTGAATTGGAGCAAAATCGCTAATTCATAAGACCATTTTACAATTCTGGCTCAAGTTAGAAGCAGAGCCAATATTGCAGGATGTCGTTAGTCCATATCTCGGAAACTATAAGAGATCATGCAATTTGGCAATCGGCAACGTAATTAGCATGCCGAATATTACATGGAATGTGAATTACAACGAAATCGATAACTCATAAGACCATTTTACAATTCTGGCCCAAGTTAGAAGCAGAGCCAATATTGCAAGATGTCGATAGTCCATATCCCGGAAACTATAAGAGATAATGCAATTTGGCAATCGCCAACGTAATTAGCATGCCGAATATTACTTGGAATGTGAATTGGAGCGAAATCGCTAATTCATAAGACCACTTTACAATTTTGACCCAAGTTAGAAGCAGAGCCAATATTGTAAAATGTCGATAGTCCATATCTCGGAAACTATAAGAGATAACGCCATTTGGCAATCGGCAACGTAATTAGCATGCCGAATATTACTTGGAATGTGAATTACAACAAAATCGCTAATTCATAAGACCATTTTACAATTCTGGCTCAAGTTAGAAGCAGAGCCAATATTGCAAGATGTCGATAGTTCATATCTCGGAAACTATAAGATATAATGCAATTTGGCAATCGGCAACGTAATTAGCATGCCGAATATTACTTGGAATGTGAATTGGAGCGAAATCGCTAATTCATAAGACCATTTTTCAATTTTGACCCAAGTTAGAAGCAGAGCCAATATTGCAAGATGTCGATAGTCCATATCTCGGAAACTATAAGAGTTAACGCAATTTGGCAAACGGCAACGTAATTAGCATGCCGAATATTACTTGGAATGTGAATTACAACGAAATCGCTAATTCAGAAGACCATATTACAATTCTGGCTCAAGTTAGAAGCAGAGACAATATTGCAAGATGTCGATAGTCCATATCTGGGAAACTATAAGAGATAACGCAATTTGGCAATCGGCAACGTAATTAGCATGATGAATATTACTTGGAATATGAATTACAACGAAATCGCTAATTCATAAGACCATTTTACAATTCTGGCCCAAGTTAGAAGCAGAGCAAATATTGCAAGATGTCGATAGTCCATATCTCGTAAACTATAAGAGATAACGCAATTTGGCAATCGGCAACGTAATTAGCATGCCGAATATTACTTGGAATGTGAATTACAACGAAATCGCTAATTCATAAGACCCTTTTACAATTCTGGCCCAAGTTAGAAGCAGAGCCAATATTGCAAGATGTCGATAGTCCATATCTCGGAAACTATAAGAGATAACGCAATTTTGCAATCGGCAACGTAATTAGCATGCCGAATATTACTTGGAATGTGATTTGCAACGAAATCGCTAATTCATAAGACCATTTTACAATTCTGGCCCAAGTTAGAAGCAGAGCCAATATTGCAAGATGTCGATAGTCCATATCTCGGAAACTATAAGAGATAATGCAATTTGGCAATCGGCAACGTAATTAGCATGCCGAATATTACTTGGAATGTGAATTGGAGCAAAATCGCTAATTCATAAGACCATTTTACAATTCTGGCTCAAGTTAGAAGCAGAGCCAATATTGCAAGATGTCGATAGTCCATATCTCGGAAACTATAAGAGATTACGCAATTTGGCAATCGGCAACCTAATTAGCATGCCGAATATTACTTGGAATGTGAATTACAACGAAATCGCTAATTCATAAGACCATATTACAATTCTGGCCCAAGTTAGAATCAGAGCCAATATTGCAAGATGTCGATAGTCCATATCTCGGAAACTATAAGAGATAACGCAATTTGGCATTCGGCAACGTAATTAGCATGCCGAATATTACTTGGAATGTGAATTACAACGAAATCGCTAATTCATAAGACCATTTTACAATTTTGACCCAAGCTAGAAGCAGAGCCAATATTGTAAAATGTCGATAGACCATATCTCGGAAACTATAAGAGATAATGCAAATTTTGCCATCGGCAGCGTAATTAGCATGCCGAATATTACTTGGAATGTGAGTTACAACGAAAGAGCTATTTCATAAGACCATTTTACAATTCTGGCCCAAGTTAGAAACAGAGCCAATATTGCAAGATGTGGATAGTCCATATCTCGGAAGCTATAAGAGATAATGCAATTTGGCAATCGGCAACGTAATTAGCATGCCGAATATTACGTGGAATGTGAATTACAACGAAATCGCTAATTCATAAGACCAATTTACAATTCTGGCCCAAGTTAGAAGCAGAGCCAATATTGCAAGATGTCTATAGTCCATATCCCGGAAACTATAAGAGATAACGCAATTTGGCAATCGGCAACGTAATTAGCATGCCGAATATTACTTGGAATGTGAATTACAACGAAATCGTTAATTCATAAGACCATTTTACAATTCTGGCCCAAGTTAGAAGCAGAGCCAATATTGCAAGATATCGATAGTCCATATCTCGGAAACTATAAGAGATAATGCAATTTGGCAATCGGCAACGTAATTAGGATGCCGAATATTACTTGGAATGTGAATTGGAGCGAAATCGCTAATTCATAAGACCATTTTACAATTTTGACCCAAGTTAGAAGCAGAGCCAATATTGTAAAATGTCGATAGACCATATCTCGGAAACTATAAGAGATAATGCAATTTGGCAATCGGCAACGTAATTAGCATGCCGAATATTACTTGGAATGTGAATTACAACGAAATCGCAAATTCATAAGACCATTTTACAATTCTGGCCCAAGTTAGAAGCAGAGCCAATATTGTAAAATGTCGATAGTCCATATCTCGGAAACTATAAGAGATAATGCAATTTGGCCATCGGCAGTGTAATTAGCATGTCGAATATTACTTGGAATGTGAATTGGAGCGAAATCGCTAATTCATAAGACCATTTTACAATTCTGGCCCAAGTTAGAAGCAGAGCCTATATTGTAAAATGTCGATAGTCCATATCTCGGACACTATAAGAGATAATGCAATTTGGCCATCGGCAGTGTAATTAGCATGCCGAATATTACTTGGAATGTGAATTACAACGAAATCGCTAATTCATAAGACCATTTTACAATTCTGGCTCAAGTTAGAAGCAGAGCCAATATTGCAAGATGTCGAGAGTCCATATCTCGGAAACTATAAGAGATAAGGCAATTTGGCAATCGGCAACGTAATTAGCATGCCGAATATTACTTGGAATGTGAATTACAACGAAATCGCTAATTCATAAGACCATTTTACAATTCTGGCCCAAGTTAGAAGCAGAGCCAATATTGCAAGATGTCGATAGTCCATATCTCGGAAACTATAAGAGATATTGCAATTTGGCAATCGGCAACGTAATTAGCATGCCGAATATTACTTGGAATGTGAATTACAACGAAATCGCTAATTCATAAGACCATTTTACAATTCTGGCCCAAGTTAGAAGCAAAGCCAATATTGCAAGATGTCGATAGTCCATATCTCGGAAACTATAAGAGATAACGCAATTTGGCAATCGGCAACGTAATTAGCATGCCGAATATTACTTGGAATGTGAATTACAACGAAATCGCTAATTCATAAGACCATTTTACAATTCTGGCCCAAGTTAGAAGCAGAGCCAATATTGTAAAATGTCGATAGTCCATATCTCGGAAACTATAAGAGATAATGCAATTTGGCCATCGGCAGTGTAATTAGCATGCCGAATATTACTTGGAATGTGAATTTCAACGAAATCGCTAATTCATAAGACCATTTTACAATTCTGGCTCAAGTTAGAAGCAGAGCCAATATTGCAAGATGTCGATAGTCCATATCTCGGAAACTACAAGAGATAACGCAATTTGGCAATCGGCAACGTAATTAGCATGCCGAATATTACTTGGAATGTGAATTACAACGAAATCGCTAATTCATAAGACCATTTTACAATTCTGGCAAAAGTTAGAAGCAGAGCCAATATTGCAAGATGTCGATAGTTCATATCTCGGAAACTATAAGAGATAATGCAATTTGGCAATCGGCAACGTAATTAGCATGACAAATATTACTTGGAATGTGAATTGGAGCGAAATCGCTAATTCATAAGACCATTTTACAATTTTGACCCAAGTTAGAAGCAGAGCCAATATTGTAAAATGTCGATAGTCCATATCTCGGAAACTATAAGAGATAATGCAATTTTGCCATCGGCAGTGTAATTAGCATGCCGAATATTACTTGGAATATGAATTACAACGAAATCGCTAATTCATAAGACCATTTTACAATTCTGGCCCAAGTTAGAAACAGAGCCAATATTGCAAGATGTGGATAGTCCATATCTCGGAAACTATTAGAGATAATGCAATTTGGCAATCGGCAACGTAATTAGCATGCCGAATATTACTTGGAATGTGAATTAAAACGAAATCGCTAATTCATAAGACCATTTTACAATTCTGGCCCAAGTTAGAAGCAGAACCAATATTGCAAGATGTCGATAGTCCATATCTCGGAAACTATAAGAGATAACGCAATTTGGCAATCGGCAACGTAATTAGCATGCCGAATATTACTTGGAATGTGAATTACAACGAAATCGCTAATTCATAAGACCATTTTACAATTCTGGCCCAAGTTAGAAGCAGAGCCAATATTGCAAGATGTCGATAGTCCATATCTCGGAAACTATAAGAGATAATGCAATTTGGCAATCGGCAACGTAATTAGCATGCCGAATATTACTTGGAATGTGAATTGGAGCAAAATCGCTAAATCATAAGACCATTTTACAATTCTGGCCCTAGTTAGAAGCAGAGCCAATATTGCAAGATGTCGATAGTCCATATCTCGGAAACTATAAGAGATAATGCAATTTGGCAATCGACAACGTAATTAGCATGCCGAATATTACTTGGAATGTGAATTACAACGAAATCGCTAAATCATAAGACCATTTTACAATTCTGGCCCTAGTTAGAAGCAGAGCCAATATTGCAAGATGTCGATAGTCCATATCTCGGAAACTATAAGAGATAATGCAATTTGGCACTCGGCAACGTAATTAGCATGCCGAATATTACTTGGAATGTGAATTACAACGAAATCGCTAATTCATAAGACCATTTTACAATTCTGGCCCAAGTTAGAAGCAGAGCCAATATTGTAAAATGTCGATAGACCATATCTCGGAAACTATAAGAGATAATGCAATTTGGCCATCGGCAGTGTAACTAGCATGCCGAATATTACTTGGAATGTGAATAACAACGAAATCGCTAATTCATAAGACCATTTTACAATTCTGGCTCAAGTTAGAAGCAGAGCCAATATTGCAAGATGTCGATAGTCCATATCTCGGAAACTATAAGAGATAACGCAATTTGGCAATCGGCAACGTAATTAGCATGCCGAATATTACTTGGAATGTGAATTACAACGAAATCGCTAATTCATAAGACCATTTTACAATTCTGGCCCAAGTTAGAAGCAGAGACAATATTGCAAGATGTCGATAGTCCATATCTCGGAAACTATAAGAGATCATGCAATTTGGCAATCGGCAACGTAATTAGCATGCCGAATATTACTTGGAATGTGAATTGGAGCAAAATCGCTAATTCATAAGACCATTTTACAATTCTGGCTCAAGTTAGAAGCAGAGCCAATATTGCAAGATGTCGGTAGTCCATATCTCGGAAACTATAAGAGATAATGCAATTTGGCAATCGGCAACGTAATTAGAATGCCGAATATTACTTGGAATGTGAATTGGAGCGAAATCGCTAATTCATTAGACCATTTTACAATTCTGGCCCAAGTTAGAAGCAGAGCCAATATTGCAAGATGTCGATAGTCCATATTTCGGAAACTATAAGAGATCATGCAATTTGGCAATCGGCAACGTAATTAGCATGCCGAATATTACTTGGAATGTGAATTACAACGAAATCGCTAATTCATAAGACCATTTTACAATTCTGGCTCAAGTTAGAAGCAGAGCCAATATTGCAAGATGTCGATAGTCCATATCTCGGAAACTATAAGAGATAACGCAATTTGGCAATCGGCAACGTAATTAGCATGCCGAATATTACTTGGAATGTGAATTACAATGAAATCGCTAATTCATAAGACCATTTTACAATTCTGGCTCAAGTTAGAAGCAGAGCCAATATTGCAAGATGTCGATAGTCCATATCTCGGAAACTATAAGAGATAACGCAATTTGGCAATCGGCAACGTAATTAGCATGCCGAATATTACTTGGAATGTGAATTACAACGAAACCACTAATTCATAAGACCATTTTACAATTCTGGCCCAAGTTAGAAGCAGAGCCTATATTGCAAGATGTCGATAGTCCATATCTCGGAAACTACAAGAGATAACGCAATTTGGCAATCGGCAACGTAATTAGCATGCCGAATATTACTTGGAATGTGAATTACAACGAAATCGCTAATTCATAAGACCATTTTACAATTCTGGCCCAAGTTAGAAGCAGAGCCAATATTGCAAGATGTCGATAGTCCATATCTCGGAAACTATAAGAGATCATGCAATTTGGCAATCGGCAACGTAATTAGCATGCCGAATATTACTTGGAATGTGAATTGGAGCAAAATCGCTAATTCATAAGACCATTTTACAATTCTGGCTCAAGTTAGAAGCAGAGCCAATATTGCAAGATGTCGGTAGTCCATATCTCGGAAACTATAAGAGATAATGCAATTTGGCAATCGGCAACGTAATTAGAATGCCGAATATTACTTGGAATGTGAATTGGAGCGAAATCGCTAATTCATAAGACCATTTTACAATTCTGGCCCAAGTTAGAAGCAGAGCCAATATTGCAAGATGTCGATAGTCCATATCTCAGAAACTATAAGAGATCATGCAATTTGGCAATCGGCAACGTAATTAGCATGCCGAATATTACTTGGAATGTGAATTACAACGAAATCGCTAATTCATAAGACCATTTTACAATTCTGTTTCAAGTTAGAAGCAGAGCCAATATTGCAAGATGTCGATAGTCCATATCTCGGAAACTATAAGAGATAACGCAATTTGGCAATCGGCAACGTAATTAACATGCCGAATATTACTTGGAATGTGAATTACAATGAAATCGCTAATTCATAAGACCATTTTACAATTCTGGCTCAAGTTAGAAGCAGAGCCAATATTGCAAGATGTCGATAGTCCATATCTCGGAAACTATAAGAGATAACGCAATTTGGCAATCGGCAACGTAATTAGCATGCCGAATATTACTTGGAATGTGAATTACAACGAAATCGCTAATTCATAAGACCATTTTACAATTCTGGCCCAAGTTAGAAGCAGAGCCTATATTGCAAGATGTCGATAGTCCATATCTCGGAAACTATAAGAGATAATGCAATTTGGCAATCGCCAACGTAATTAGCATGCCGAATATTACTTGGAATGTGAATTGGAGCGAAATCGCTAATTCATAAGACCATTTTACAATTTTGACACAAGTTAGAAGCAGAGCCAATATTGTAAAATGTCGATAGTCCATATCTCGGAAACTATAAGAGATAATGCAATTTTGCCATCGGCAGTGTAATTAGCATGCCGAATATTACTTGGAATGTGAATTACAACGAAATCGCTAATTCATAAGACCATTTTACAATTCTGGCCCAAGTTAGAAACAGAGCCAATATTGCAAGATGTGGATAGTCCATATCTCGGAAACTATAAGAGATAATGCAATTTGGTAATCGGCAACGTAATTAGCATGCCGAATATTACTTGGAATGTGAATTACAACGAATTCGCTAATTCATAAGACCAATTTACAATTCTGGCCCAAGTTAGAAACAGAGCCAATATTGCAAGATGTGGATAGTCCATATCTCAGAAACTATAAGAGATAATGCAATTTTGCCATCGACAGTGTAATTAGCGTGCCGAATATTACTTGGAATGTGAATTACAACGAAATCGCTAATTCATAAGACCATTTTACAATTCTGGCCCAAGTTAGAAGCAGAGCCAATATTGCAAGATGTCGATAGTCCATATCTCGGAAACTATAAGAGATCATGCAATTTGGCAATCGGCAACGTAATTAGCATGCCGAGTATTACTTGGAATGTGAATTACAACGAAATCGCTAATTCATAAGACCATTTTACAATTCTGGCCCAAGTTAGAAACAGAGCCAATATTGCAAGATGTGGATAGTCCATATCTCAGAAACTATAAGAGATAATGCAATTTTGCCATCGACAGTGTAATTAGCGTGCCGAATATTACTTGGAATGTGAATTACAACGAAATCGCTAATTCATAAGACCATTTTACAATTCTGGCTCAAGTTAGAAGCAGAGCCAATATTGCAAGATGTCGATAGTCCATATCTCGGAAACTATAAGAGATCATGCAATTTGGCAATCGGCAACGTAATTAGCATGCCGAATATTACTTGGAATGTGAATTACAACGAAATCGCTAATTCATAAGACCAATTTACAATTCTGGCCCAAGTTAGAAACAGAGCCAATATTGCAAGATGTGAATAGTCCATATCTCAGAAACTATAAGAGATAATGCAATTTTGCCATCGACAGTGTAATTAGCGTGCCGAATATTACTTGGAATGTGAATTACAACGAAATCGCTAATTCATAAGACCATTTTACAATTCTGGCTCAAGTTAGAAGCAGAGCCAATATTGCAAGATGTCGATAGTCCATATCTCGGAAACTATAAGAGATAATGCAATTTGGCAATCGGCAACGTAATTAGCATGCCGAATATTACTTGGAATGTGAATTGGAGCAAAATCGCTAATTCATAAGACCATTTTACAATTCTGGCTCAAGTTAGAAGCAGAGCCAATATTGCAAGATGTCGTTAGTCCATATCTCGGAAACTATAAGAGATCATGCAATTTGGCAATCGGCAACGTAATTAGCATGCCGAATATTACATGGAATGTGAATTACAACGAAATCGATAACTCATAAGACCATTTTACAATTCTGGCTCAAGTTAGAAGCAGAGCCAATATTGCAAGATGTCGATAGTCCATATCTCGGAAACTATAAGAGATCATGCAATTTGGCAATCGGCAACGTAATTAGCATGCCGAATATTACTTGGAATGTGAATTACAACGAAATCGCTAATTCATAAGACCAATTTACAATTCTGGCCCAAGTTAGAAACAGAGCCAATATTGCAAGATGTGAATAGTCCATATCTCAGAAACTATAAGAGATAATGCAATTTGGCAATCGGCAACGTAATTAGCATGCCGAATATTACTTGGAATGTGAATTGGAGCAAAATCGCTAATTCATAAGACCATTTTACAATTCTGGCTCAAGTTAGAAGCAGAGCCAATATTGTAAGATGTCGTTAGTCCATATCTCGGAAACTATAAGAGATCATGCAATTTGGCAATCGGCAACGTAATTAGCATGCCGAGTATTACTTGGAATGTGAATTACAACGAAATCGCTAATTCATAAGACCATTTTACAATTCTGGCCCAAGTTAGAAACAGAGCCAATATTGCAAGATGTGGATAGTCCATATCTCAGAAACTATAAGAGATAATGCAATTTTGCCATCGACAGTGTAATTAGCGTGCCGAATATTACTTGGAATGTGAATTACAACGAAATCGCTAATTCATAAGACCATTTTACAATTCTGGCTCAAGTTAGAAGCAGAGCCAATATTGCAAGATGTCGATAGTCCATATCTCGGAAACTATAAGAGATCATGCAATTTGGCAATCGGCAACGTAATTAGCATGCCGAATATTACTTGGAATGTGAATTACAACGAAATCGCTAATTCATAAGACCAATTTACAATTCTGGCCCAAGTTAGAAACAGAGCCAATATCGCAAGATGTGAATAGTCCATATCTCAGAAACTATAAGAGATCATGCAATTTGGCAATCGGCAACGTAATTAGCATGCCGAATATTACTTGGAATGTGAATTGGAGCAAAATCGCTAATTCATAAGACCATTTTACAATTCTGGCTCAAGTTAGAAGCAGAG
The DNA here is from genome assembly GCF_030347505.1 of Rhynchophorus ferrugineus. Lineage (NCBI taxonomy): Eukaryota > Metazoa > Arthropoda > Insecta > Coleoptera > Curculionidae > Rhynchophorus > Rhynchophorus ferrugineus. The sequence goes on along the minus strand of NW_027472586.1, from coordinate 21,559,455 downwards.
CCAATATTGCAAGATGTCGTTAGTCCATATCTCGGAAACTATAAGAGATCATGCAATTTGGCAATCGGCAACGTAATTAGCATGCCGAGTATTACTTGGAATGTGAATTACAACGAAATCGCTAATTCATAAGACCATTTTACAATTCTGGCCCAAGTTAGAAACAGAGCCAATATTGCAAGATGTGGATAGTCCATATCTCAGAAACTAAAAGAGATAATGCAATTTTGCCATCGACAGTGTAATTAGCGTGCCGAATATTACTTGGAATGTGAATTGGAGCAAAATCGATAATTCATAAGATCATTTTACAATTCTGGCTCAAGTTAGAAGCAGAGCCAATATTGCAAGATGTCGTTAGTCCATATCTCGGAAACTATAAGAGATCATGCAATTTGGCAATCGGCAACGTAATTAGCATGCCGAGTATTACTTGGAATGTGAATTACAACGAAATCGCTAATTCATAAGACCATTTTACAATTCTGGCCCAAGTTAGAAACAGAGCCAATATTGCAAGATGTGGATAGTCCATATCTCAGAAACTATAAGAGATAATGCAATTTTGCCATCGACAGTGTAATTAGCGTGCCGAATATTACTTGGAATGTGAATTACAACGAAATCGCTAATTCATAAGACCATTTTACAATTCTGGCTCAAGTTAGAAGCAGAGCCAATATTGCAAGATGTCGATAGTCCATATCTCGGAAACTATAAGAGATCATGCAATTTGGCAATCGGCAACGTAATTAGCATGCCGAATATTACTTGGAATGTGAATTACAACGAAATCGCTAATTCATAAGACCAATTTACAATTCTGGCCCAAGTTAGAAACAGAGCCAATATTGCAAGATGTGAATAGTCCATATCTCAGAAACTATAAGAGATAATGCAATTTTGCCATCGACAGTGTAATTAGCGTGCCGAATATTACTTGGAATGTGAATTACAACGAAATCGCTAATTCATAAGACCATTTTACAATTCTGGCTCAAGTTAGAAGCAGAGCCAATATTGCAAGATGTCGATAGTCCATATCTCGGAAACTATAAGAGATCATGCAATTTGGCAATCGGCAACGTAATTAGCATGCCGAATATTACTTGGAATGTGAATTACAACGAAATCGCTAATTCATAAGACCAATTTACAATTCTGGCCCAAGTTAGAAACAGAGCCAATATTGCAAGATGTGGATAGTCCATATCTCAGAAACTATAAGAGATAATGCAATTTTGCCATCGACAGTGTAATTAGCGTGCCGAATATTACTTGGAATGTGAATTACAACGAAATCGCTAATTCATAAGACCATTTTACAATTCTGGCTCAAGTTAGAAGCAGAGCCAATATTGCAAGATGTCGATAGTCCATATCTCGGAAACTATAAGAGATAATGCAATTTGGCAATCGGCAACGTAATTAGCATGCCGAATATTACTTGGAATGTGAATTGGAGCAAAATCGCTAATTCATAAGACCATTTTACAATTCTGGCTCAAGTTAGAAGCAGAGCCAATATTGCAAGATGTCGTTAGTCCATATCTCGGAAACTATAAAAGATCATGCAATTTGGCAATCGGCAACGTAATTAGCATGCCGAATATTACATGGAATGTGAATTACAACGAAATCGATAACTCATAAGACCATTTTACAATTCTGGCTCAAGTTAGAAGCAGAGCCAATATTGCAAGATGTCGATAGTCCATATCTCGGAAACTATAAGAGATCATGCAATTTGGCAATCGGCAACGTAATTAGCATGCCGAATATTACTTGGAATGTGAATTACAACGAAATCGCTAATTCATAAGACCAATTTACAATTCTGGCCCAAGTTAGAAACAGAGCCAATATTGCAAGATGTGAATAGTCCATATCTCAGAAACTATAAGAGATAATGCAATTTTGCCATCGACAGTGTAATTAGCGTGCCGAATATTACTTGGAATGTGAATTACAACGAAATCGCTAATTCATAAGACCATTTTACAATTCTGGCTCAAGTTAGAAGCAGAGCCAATATTGCAAGATGTTGATAGTCCATATCTCGGAAACTATAAGAGATAATGCAATTTGGCAATCGGCAAGGTAATTAGCATGCCGAATATTACTTGGAATGTGAATTGGAGCAAAATCGCTAATTCATAAGACCATTTTACAATTCTGGCTCAAGTTAGAAGCAGAGCCAATATTGCAAGATGTCGTTAGTCCATATCTCGGAAACTATAAGAGATCATGCAATTTGGCAATCGGCAACGTAATTAGCATGCCGAATATTACTTGGAATGTGAATTGGAGCAAAATCGCTAATTCATAAGACCATTTTACAATTCTGGCTCAAGTTAGAAGCAGAGCCAATATTGCAAGATGTCGATAGTCCATATCTCGGAAACTATAAGAGATAATGCAATTTGGCAATCGCCAACGTAATTAGCATGCCGAATATTACTTGGAATGTGAATTGGAGCGAAATCGCTAATTCATAAGACCACTTTACAATTTTGACCCAAGTTAGAAGCAGAGCCAATATTGTAAAATGTCGATAGTCCATATCTCGGAAACTATAAGAGATAACGCAATTTGGCAATCGGCAACCTAATTAGCATGCCGAATATTACTTGGAATGTGAATTACAACGAAATCGCTAATTCATAAGACCATTTTACAATTCTGGCTCAAGTTAGAAGCAGAGCCAATATTGCAAGATGTCGATAGTCCATATCTCGGAAACTATAAGAGATTACGCAATTTGGCAATCGGCAACGTAATTAGCATGCCGAATATTACTTGGAATGTGAATTACAACGAAATCGCTAATTCATAAGACCATTTTACAATTCTGGCTCAAGTTAGAAGCAGAGCCAATATTGCAAGATGTCGATAGTCCATATCTCGGAAACTATAAGAGATAATGCAATTTGGCCATCGGCAGTGTAATTAGCATGCCGAATATTACTTGGAATGTGAATTACAACGAAATCGCTAATTCATAAGACCATTTTACAATTCTGGCTCAAGTTAGAAGCAGAGCCAATATTGCAAGATGTCGATAGTCCATATCTCGGAAACTATAAGAGATAACGCAATTTGGCAATCGGCAACGTAATTAGCATGCCGAATATTACTTGGAATGTGAATTACAACGAAATCGCTAATTCATAAGACCATTTTACAATTCTGGCTCAAGTTAGAAGCAGAGCCAATATTGCAAGATGTCGATAGTCCATATCTCGGAAACTATAAGAGATAACGCAATTTGGCAATCGGCAACGTAATTAGCATGATGAATATTACTTGGAATATGAATTACAACGAAATCGCTAATTCATAAGACCATTTTACAATTCTGGTCCAAGTTAGAAGCAGAGCCAATATTGCAAGATGTCGATAGTCCATATCTCGGAAACTATAAGAGATAACGCAATTTGGCAATCGGCAACGTAATTAGCATGCCGAATATTACTTGGAATGTGAATTACAACGAAATCGCTAATTCATAAGACCCTTTTACAATTCTGGCCCAAGTTAGAAGCAGAGCCAATATTGCAAGATGTCGATAGTCCATATCTCGGAAACTATAAGAGATAATGCAATTTGGCAATCGGCAACGTAATTAGCATGCCGAATATTACTTGGAATGTGATTTGCAACGAAATCGCTAATTCATAAGACCATTTTACAATTCTGGCCCAAGTTAGAAGCAGAGCCAATATTGCAAGATGTCGATAGTCCATATCTCGGAAACTATAAGAGATAATGCAATTTGGCAATCGGCAACGTAATTAGCATGCCGAATATTACTTGGAATGTGAATTGGAGCAAAATCGCTAATTCATAAGACCATTTTACAATTCTGGCTCAAGTTAGAAGCAGAGCCAATATTGCAAGATGTCGATAGTCCATATCTCGGAAACTATAAGAGATTACGCAATTTGGCAATCGGCAACGTAATTAGCATGCCGAATATTACTTGGAATGTGAATTACAACGAAATCGCTAATTCATAAGACCATATTACAATTCTGGCCCAAGTTAGAAGCAGAGCCAATATTGCAAGATGTCGATAGTCCATATCTCGGAAACTATAAGAGATAACGCAATTTGGCAATCGGCAACGTAATTAGCATGCCGAATATTACTTGGAATGTGAATTACAACGAAATCGCTAATTCATAAGACCATTTTACAATTTTGACCCAAGCTAGAATCAGAGCCAATATTGTAAAATGTCGATAGACCATATCTCGGAAACTATAAGAGATAATGCAAATTTTGCCATCGGCAGCGTAATTAGCATGCCGAATATTACTTGGAATGTGAGTTACAACGAAATAGCTAATTCATAAGACCATTTTAGAATTCTGGCCCACGTTAGAAACAGAGCCAATATTGCAAGATGTGGATAGTCCATATCTCGGAAACTATAAGAGATAATGCAATTTGGCAATCGGCAACGTAATTAGCATGCCGAATATTACGTGGAATGTGAATTACAACGAAATCGCTAATTCATAAGACCAATTTACAATTCTGGCCCAAGTTAGAAGCAGAGCCAATATTGCAAGATGTCGGTAGTCCATATCCCGGAAACTATAAGAGATAACGCAATTTGGCAATCGGCAACGTAATTAGCATGCCGAATATTACTTGGAATGTGAATTACAACGAAATCGTTAATTCATAAGACCATTTTACAATTCTGGCCCAAGTTAGAAGCAGAGCCAATATTGCAAGATATCGATAGTCCATATCTCGGAAACTATAAGAGATAATGCAATTTGGCAATCGGCAACGTAATTAGCATGCCGAATATTACTTGGAATGTGAATTACAACGAAATCGCAAATTCATAAGACCATTTTACAATTCTGGCCCAAGTTAGAAGCAGAGCCAATATTGTAAAATGTCGATAGTCCATATCTCGGAAACTATAAGAGATAATGCAATTTGGCCATCGGCAGTGTAATTAGTATGTCGAATATTACTTGGAATGTGAATTGGAGCGAAATCGCTAATTCATAAGACCTTTTTACAATTCTGGCCCAAGTTAGAAGCAGAGCCTATATTGTAAAATGTCGATAGTCCATATCTCGGAAACTATAAGAGATAATGCAATTTGGCAATCGGCAACGTAATTAGCATGCCGAATATTACTTGGAATGTGAATTACAACGAAATCGCAAATTCATAAGACCATTTTACAATTCTGGCCCAAGTTAGAAGCAGAGCCAATATTGTAAAATGTCGATAGTCCATATCTCGGAAACTATAAGAGATAATGCAATTTGGCCATCGGCAGTGTAATTAGTATGTCGAATATTACTTGGAATGTGAATTGGAGCGAAATCGCTAATTCATAAGACCTTTTTACAATTCTGGCCCAAGTTAGAAGCAGAGCCTATATTGTAAAATGTCGATAGTCCATATCTCGGAAACTATAAGAGATAATGCAATTTGGCCATCGGCAGTGTAATTAGCATGCCGAATATTACTTGGAATGTGAATTACAACGAAATCGCTAATTCATAAGACCATTTTACAATTCTGGCTCAAGTTAGAAGCAGAGCCAATATTGCAAGATGTCGATAGTCCATATCTCGGAAACTATAAGAGATAAGTCAATTTGGCAATCGGCAACGTAATTAGCATGCCGAATATTACTTGCAATGTGAATTACAACGAAATCGCTAATTCATAAGACCATTTTACAATTCTGGCCCAAGTTAGAAGCAGAGCCAATATTGCAAGATGTCGATAGTCCATATCTCGGAAACTATAAGAGATAATGCAATTTGGCAATCGGCAACGTAATTAGCATACCGAATATTACTTGGAATGTGAATTACAACGAAATCGCTAATTCATAAGACCATTTTACAATTCTGGCCCAAGTTAGAAGCAGAGCCAATATTGCAAGATGTCGATAGTCCATATCTCGGAAACTATAAGAGATAACGCAATTTGGCTATCGGCAACGTAATTAGCATGCCGAATATTACTTGGAATGTGAATTACAACGAAATCGCTAATTCATAAGACCATTTTACAATTCTGGCAAAAGTTAGAAGCAGAGCCAATATTGCAAGATGTCGATAGTTCATATCTCGGAAACTATAAGAGATAATGCAATTTGGCAATCGGCAACGTAATTAGCATGCCAAATATTACTTGGAATGTGAATTGGAGCGAAATCGCTAATTCATAAGACCATTTTACAATTTTGACCCAAGTTAGAAGCAGAGCCAATATTGTAAAATGTCGATAGTCCATATCTCGGAAACTATAAGAGATAATGCAATTTTGCCATCGGCAGTGTAATTAGCATGCCGAATATTACTTGGAATATGAATTGCAACGAAATCGCTAATTCATAAGGCCATTTTACAATTCTGGCCCAAGTTAGAAACAGAGCCAATATTGCAAGATGTGGATAGTCCATATCTCGGAAACTATAAGAGATCATGCAATTTGGCAATCGGCAACGTAATTAGCATGCCGAATATTACTTGGAATGTGAATTACAACGAAATCGCTAATTCATAAGACCAATTTACAATTCTGGCCCAAGTTAGAAACAGAGCCAATATTGCAAGATGTGAATAGTCCATATCTCAGAAACTATAAGAGATAATGCAATTTGGCAATCGGCAACGTAATTAGCATGCCGAATATTACTTGGAATGTGAATTGGAGCAAAATCGCTAATTCATAAGACCATTTTACAATTCTGGCTCAAGTTAGAAGCAGAGCCAATATTGTAAGATGTCGTTAGTCCATATCTCGGAAACTATAAGAGATCATGCAATTTGGCAATCGGCAACGTAATTAGCATGCCGAGTATTTCTTGGAATGTGAATTACAACGAAATCGTTAATTCATAAGACCATTTTACAATTCTGGCCCAAGTTAGAAGCAGAGCCAATATTGCAAGATATCGATAGTCCATATCTCGGAAACTATAAGAGATAATGCAATTTGGCAATCGGCAACGTAATTAGGATGCCGAATATTACTTGGAATGTGAATTGGAGCGAAATCGCTAATTCATAAGACCATTTTACAATTTTGACCCAAGTTAGAAGCAGAGCCAATATTGTAAAATGTCGATAGTCCATATCTCGGAAACTATAAGAGATAATGCAATTTGGCAATCGGCAACGTAATTAGCATGCCGAATATTACTTGGAATGTGAATTACAACGAAATCGCAAATTCATAAGACCATTTTACAATTCTGGCCCAAGTTAGAAGCAGAGCCAATATTGTAAAATGTCGATAGTCCATATCTCGGAAACTATAAGAGATAATGCAATTTGGCCATCGGCAGTGTAATTAGCATGTCGAATATTACTTGGAATGTGAATTGGAGCGAAATCGCTAATTCATAAGACCTTTTTACAATTCTGGCCCAAGTTAGAAGCAGAGCCTATATTGTAAAATGTCGATAGTCCATATCTCGGAAACTATAAGAGATAATGCAATTTGGCCATCGGCAGTGTAATTAGCATGCCGAATATTACTTGGAATGTGAATTACAACGAAATCGCTAATTCATAAGACCATTTTACAATTCTGGCTCAAGTTAGAAGCAGAGCCAATATTGCAAGATGTCGATAGTCCATATCTCGGAAACTATAAGAGATAAGTCAATTTGGCAATCGGCAACGTAATTAGCATGCCGAATATTACTTGCAATGTGAATTACAACGAAATCGCTAATTCATAAGACCATTTTACAATTCTGGCCCAAGTTAGAAGCAGAGCCAATATTGCAAGATGTCGATAGTCCATATCTCGGAAACTATAAGAGATAATGCAATTTGGCAATCGGCAACGTAATTAGCATACCGAATATTACTTGGAATGTGAATTACAACGAAATCGCTAATTCATAAGACCATTTTACAATTCTGGCCCAAGTTAGAAGCAGAGCCAATATTGCAAGATGTCGATAGTCCATATCTCGGAAACTATAAGAGATAACGCAATTTGGCTATCGGCAACGTAATTAGCATGCCGAATATTACTTGGAATGTGAATTACAACGAAATCGCTAATTCATAAGACCATTTTACAATTCTGGCAAAAGTTAGAAGCAGAGCCAATATTGCAAGATGTCGATAGTTCATATCTCGGAAACTATAAGAGATAATGCAATTTGGCAATCGGCAACGTAATTAGCATGCCAAATATTACTTGGAATGTGAATTGGAGCGAAATCGCTAATTCATAAGACCATTTTACAATTTTGACCCAAGTTAGAAGCAGAGCCAATATTGTAAAATGTCGATAGTCCATATCTCGGAAACTATAAGAGATAATGCAATTTTGCCATCGGCAGTGTAATTAGCATGCCGAATATTACTTGGAATATGAATTGCAACGAAATCGCTAATTCATAAGGCCATTTTACAATTCTGGCCCAAGTTAGAAACAGAGCAAATATTGCAAGATGTGGATAGTCCATATCTCGGAAACTATAAGAGATCATGCAATTTGGCAATCGGCAACGTAATTAGCATGCCGAATATTACTTGGAATGTGAATTACAACGAAATCGCTAATTCATAAGACCAATTTACAATTCTGGCCCAAGTTAGAAACAGAGCCAATATTGCAAGATGTGAATAGTCCATATCTCAGAAACTATAAGAGATAATGCAATTTGGCAATCGGCAACGTAATTAGCATGCCGAATATTACTTGGAATGTGAATTGGAGCAAAATCGCTAATTCATAAGACCATTTTACAATTCTGGCTCAAGTTAGAAGCAGAGCCAATATTGTAAGATGTCGTTAGTCCATATCTCGGAAACTATAAGAGATCATGCAATTTGGCAATCGGCAACGTAATTAGCATGCCGAGTATTTCTTGGAATGTGAATTACAACGAAATCGCTAATTCATAAGACCATTTTACAATTCTGGCCCAAGTTAGAAACAGAGCCAATATTGCAAGATGTGGATAGTCCATATCTCAGAAACTATAAGAGATAATGCAATTTTGCCATCGACAGTGTAATTAGCGTGCCGAATATTACTTGGAATGTGAATTACAACGAAATCGCTAATTCATAAGACCAATTTACAATTCTGGCCCAAGTTAGAAACAGAGCCAATATTGCAAGATGTGAATAGTCCATATCTCAGAGACTATAAGAGATAATGCAATTTGGCAATCGGCAACGTAATTAGCATGCCGAATATTACTTGGAATGTGAATTGGAGCAAAATCGCTAATTCATAAGACCATTTTACAATTCTGGCTCAAGTTAGAAGCAGAGCCAATATTGCAAGATGTCGATAGTCCATATCTCGGAAACTATAAGAGATCATGCAATTTGGCAATCGGCAACGTAATTAGCATGCCGAATATTACGTGGAATGTGAATTACAACGAAATCGCTAATTCATAAGACCAATTTACAATTCTGGCCCAAGTTAGAAGCAGAGCCAATATTGCAAGATGTCGGTAGTCCATATCCCGGAAACTATAAGAGATAACGCAATTTGGCAATCGGCAACGTAATTAGCATGCCGAATATTACTTGGAATGTGAATTACAACGAAATCGTTAATTCATAAGACCATTTTACAATTCTGGCCCAAGTTAGAAGCAGAGCCAATATTGCAAGATATCGATAGTCCATATCTCGGAAACTATAAGAGATAATGCAATTTGGCAATCGGCAACGTAATTAGGATGCCGAATATTACTTGGAATGTGAATTGGAGCGAAATCGCTAATTCATAAGACCATTTTACAATTTTGACCCAAGTTAGAAGCAGAGCCAATATTGTAAAATGTCGATAGTCCATATCTCGGAAACTATAAGAGATAATGCAATTTGGCAATCGGCAACGTAATTAGCATGCCGAATATTACTTGGAATGTGAATTACAACGAAATCGCAAATTCATAAGACCATTTTACAATTCTGGCCCAAGTTAGAAGCAGAGCCAATATTGTAAAATGTCGATAGTCCATATCTCGGAAACTATAAGAGATAATGCAATTTGGCCATCGGCAGTGTAATTAGCATGTCGAATATTACTTGGAATGTGAATTGGAGCGAAATCGCTAATTCATAAGACCTTTTTACAATTCTGGCCCAAGTTAGAAGCAGAGCCTATATTGTAAAATGTCGATAGTCCATATCTCGGAAACTATAAGAGATAATGCAATTTGGCCATCGGCAGTGTAATTAGCATGCCGAATATTACTTGGAATGTGAATTACAACGAAATCGCTAATTCATAAGACCATTTTACAATTCTGGCTCAAGTTAGAAGCAGAGCCAATATTGCAAGATGTCGATAGTCCATATCTCGGAAACTATAAGAGATAAGTCAATTTGGCAATCGGCAACGTAATTAGCATGCCGAATATTACTTGCAATGTGAATTACAACGAAATCGCTAATTCATAAGACCATTTTACAATTCTGGCCCAAGTTAGAAGCAGAAGCAATATTGCAAGATGTCGATAGTCCATATCTCGGAAACTATAAGAGATAATGCAATTTGGCAATCGGCAACGTAATTAGCATACCGAATATTACTTGGAATGTGAATTACAACGGAATCGCTAATTCATAAGACCATTTTACAATTCTGGCCCAAGTTAGAAGCAGAGCCAATATTGCAAGATGTCGATAGTCCATATCTCGGAAACTATAAGAGATAACGCAATTTGGCTATCGGCAACGTAATTAGCATGCCGAATATTACTTGGAATGTGAATTACAACGAAATCGCTAATTCATAAGACCATTTTACAATTCTGGCAAAAGTTAGAAGCAGAGCCAATATTGCAAGATGTCGATAGTTCATATCTCGGAAACTATAAGAGATAATGCAATTTGGCAATCGGCAACGTAATTAGCATGCCAAATATTACTTGGAATGTGAATTGGAGCGAAATCGCTAATTCATAAGACCATTTTACAATTTTGACCCAAGTTAGAAGCAGAGCCAATATTGTAAAATGTCGATAGTCCATATCTCGGAAACTATAAGAGATAATGCAATTTTGCCATCGGCAGTGTAATTAGCATGCCGAATATTACTTGGAATATGAATTGCAACGAAATCGCTAATTCATAAGGCCATTTTACAATTCTGGCCCAAGTTAGAAACAGAGCCAATATTGCAAGATGTGGATAGTCCATATCTCGGAAACTATAAGAGATCATGCAATTTGGCAATCGGCAACGTAATTAGCATGCCGAATATTACTTGGAATGTGAATTACAACGAAATCGCTAATTCATAAGACCAATTTACAATTCTGGCCCAAGTTAGAAACAGAGCCAATATTGCAAGATGTGAATAGTCCATATCTCAGAAACTATAAGAGATAATGCAATTTGGCAATCGGCAACGTAATTAGCATGCCGAATATTACTTGGAATGTGAATTGGAGCAAAATCGCTAATTCATAAGACCATTTTACAATTCTGGCTCAAGTTAGAAGCAGAGCCAATATTGTAAGATGTCGTTAGTCCATATCTCGGAAACTATAAGAGATCATGCAATTTGGCAATCGGCAACGTAATTAGCATGCCGAGTATTTCTTGGAATGTGAATTACAACGAAATCGCTAATTCATAAGACCATTTTACAATTCTGGCCCAAGTTAGAAACAGAGCCAATATTGCAAGATGTGGATAGTCCATATCTCAGAAACTATAAGAGATAATGCAATTTTGCCATCGACAGTGTAATTAGCGTGCCGAATATTACTTGGAATGTGAATTACAACGAAATCGCTAATTCATAAGACCAATTTACAATTCTGGCCCAAGTTAGAAACAGAGCCAATATTGCAAGATGTGAATAGTCCATATCTCAGAAACTATAAGAGATAATGCAATTTGGCAATCGGCAACGTAATTAGCATGCCGAATATTACTTGGAATGTGAATTGGAGCAAAATCGCTAATTCATAAGACCATTTTACAATTCTGGCTCAAGTTAGAAGCAGAGCCAATATTGCAAGATGTCGATAGTCCATATCTCGGAAACTATAAGAGATCATGCAATTTGGCAATCGGCAACGTAATTAGCATGCCGAATATTACTTGGAATGTGAATTACAACGAAATCGCTAATTCATAAGACCAATTTACAATTCTGGCCCAAGTTAGAAACAGAGCCAATATCGCAAGATGTGAATAGTCCATATCTCAGAAACTATAAGAGATCATGCAATTTGGCAATCGGCAACGTAATTAGCATGCCGAATATTACTTGGAATGTGAATTGGAGCAAAATCGCTAATTCATAAGACCATTTTACAATTCTGGCTCAAGTTAGAAGCAGAGCCAATATTGCAAGATGTCGTTAGTCCATATCTCGGAAACTATAAGAGATCATGCAATTTGGCAATCGGCAACGTAATTAGCATGCCGAGTATTACTTGGAATGTGAATTACAACGAAATCGCTAATTCATAAGACCATTTTACAATTCTGGCCCAAGTTAGAAACAGAGCCAATATTGCAAGATGTGGATAGTCCATATCTCAGAAACTAAAAGAGATAATGCAATTTTGCCATCGACAGTGTAATTAGCGTGCCGAATATTACTTGGAATGTGAATTGGAGCAAAATCGCTAATTCATAAGATCATTTTACAATTCTGGCTCAAGTTAGAAGCAGAGCCAATATTGCAAGATGTCGTTAGTCCATATCTCGGAAACTATAAGAGATCATGCAATTTGGCAATCGGCAACGTAATTAGCATGCCGAGTATTACTTGGAATGTGAATTACAACGAAATCGCTAATTCATAAGACCATTTTACAATTCTGGCCCAAGTTAGAAACAGAGCCAATATTGCAAGATGTGGATAGTCCATATCTCAGAAACTATAAGAGATAATGCAATTTTGCCATCGACAGTGTAATTAGCGTGCCGAATATTACTTGGAATGTGAATTACAACGAAATCGCTAATTCATAAGACCATTTTACAATTCTGGCTCAAGTTAGAAGCAGAGCCAATATTGCAAGATGTCGATAGTCCATATCTCGGAAACTATAAGAGATCATGCAATTTGGCAATCGGCAACGTAATTAGCATGCCGAATATTACTTGGAATGTGAATTACAACGAAATCGCTAATTCATAAGACCAATTTACAATTCTGGCCCAAGTTAGAAACAGAGCCAATATTGCAAGATGTGAATAGTCCATATCTCAGAAACTATAAGAGATAATGCAATTTTGCCATCGACAGTGTAATTAGCGTGCCGAATATTACTTGGAATGTGAATTACAACGAAATCGCTAATTCATAAGACCATTTTACAATTCTGGCTCAAGTTAGAAGCAGAGCCAATATTGCAAGATGTCGATAGTCCATATCTCGGAAACTATAAGAGATCATGCAATTTGGCAATCGGCAACGTAATTAGCATGCCGAATATTACTTGGAATGTGAATTACAACGAAATCGCTAATTCATAAGACCAATTTACAATTCTGGCCCAAGTTAGAAACAGAGCCAATATTGCAAGATGTGGATAGTCCATATCTCAGAAACTATAAGAGATAATGCAATTTTGCCATCGACAGTGTAATTAGCGTGCCGAATATTACTTGGAATGTGAATTACAACGAAATCGCTAATTCATAAGACCATTTTACAATTCTGGCTCAAGTTAGAAGCAGAGCCAATATTGCAAGATGTCGATAGTCCATATCTCGGAAACTATAAGAGATAATGCAATTTGGCAATCGGCAACGTAATTAGCATGCCGAATATTACTTGGAATGTGAATTGGAGCAAAATCGCTAATTCATAAGACCATTTTACAATTCTGGCTCAAGTTAGAAGCAGAGCCAATATTGCAAGATGTCGTTAGTCCATATCTCGGAAACTATAAAAGATCATGCAATTTGGCAATCGGCAACGTAATTAGCATGCCGAATATTACATGGAATGTGAATTACAACGAAATCGATAACTCATAAGACCATTTTACAATTCTGGCTCAAGTTAGAAGCAGAGCCAATATTGCAAGATGTCGATAGTCCATATCTCGGAAACTATAAGAGATCATGCAATTTGGCAATCGGCAACGTAATTAGCATGCCGAATATTACTTGGAATGTGAATTGGAGCAAAATCGCTAATTCATAAGACCATTTTACAATTCTGGCTCAAGTTAGAAGCAGGGCCAATATTGCAAGATGTCGATAGTCCATATCTCGGAAACTATAAGAGATTACGCAATTTGGCAATCGGCAACGTAATTAGCATGCCGAATATTACTTGGAATGTGAATTACAACGAAATCGCTAATTCATAAGACCATATTACAATTCTGGCCCAAGTTAGAAGCAGAGCCAATATTGCAAGATGTCGATAGTCCATATCTCGGAAACTATAAGAGATAACGCAATTTGGCAATCGGCAACGTAATTAGCATGCCGAATATTACTTGGAATGTGAATTACAACGAAATCGCTAATTCATAAGACCATTTTACAATTTTGACCCAAGCTAGAATCAGAGCCAATATTGTAAAATGTCGATAGACCATATCTCGGAAACTATAAGAGATAATGCAAATTTTGCCATCGGCAGCGTAATTAGCATGCCGAATATTACTTGGAATGTGAGTTACAACGAAATAGCTAATTCATAAGACCAATTTACAATTCTGGCCCAAGTTAGAAGCAGAGCCAATATTGCAAGATGTCGGTAGTCCATATCCCGGAAACTATAAGAGATAACGCAATTTGGCAATCGGCAACGTAATTAGCATGCCGAATATTACTTGGAATGTGAATTACAACGAAATCGTTAATTCATAAGACCATTTTACAATTCTGGCCCAAGTTAGAAGCAGAGCCAATATTGCAAGATGTGGATAGTCCATATCTCGGAAACTATAAGAGATAATGCAATTTGGCAATCGGCAACGTAATTAGCATGCCGAATATTACGTGGAATGTGAATTACAACGAAATCGCTAATTCATAAGACCAATTTACAATTCTGGCCCAAGTTAGAAGCAGAGCCAATATTGCAAGATGTCGGTAGTCCATATCCCGGAAACTATAAGAGATAACGCAATTTGGCAATCGGCAACGTAATTAGCATGCCGAATATTACTTGGAATGTGAATTACAACGAAATCGTTAATTCATAAGACCATTTTACAATTCTGGCCCAAGTTAGAAGCAGAGCCAATATTGCAAGATATCGATAGTCCATATCTCGGAAACTATAAGAGATAATGCAATTTGGCAATCGGCAACGTAATTAGGATGCCGAATATTACTTGGAATGTGAATTGGAGCGAAATCGCTAATTCATAAGACCATTTTACAATTTTGACCCAAGTTAGAAGCAGAGCCAATATTGTAAAATGTCGATAGTCCATATCTCGGAAACTATAAGAGATAATGCAATTTGGCAATCGGCAACGTAATTAGCATGCCGAATATTACTTGGAATGTGAATTACAACGAAATCGCAAATTCATAAGACCATTTTACAATTCTGGCCCAAGTTAGAAGCAGAGCCAATATTGTAAAATGTCGATAGTCCATATCTCGGAAACTATAAGAGATAATGCAATTTGGCCATCGGCAGTGTAATTAGCATGTCGAATATTACTTGGAATGTGAATTGGAGCGAAATCGCTAATTCATAAGACCTTTTTACAATTCTGGCCCAAGTTAGAAGCAGAGCCTATATTGTAAAATGTCGATAGTCCATATCTCGGAAACTATAAGAGATAATGCAATTTGGCCATCGGCAGTGTAATTAGCATGCCGAATATTACTTGGAATGTGAATTACAACGAAATCGCTAATTCATAAGACCATTTTACAATTCTGGCTCAAGTTAGAAGCAGAGCCAATATTGCAAGATGTCGATAGTCCATATCTCGGAAACTATAAGAGATAAGGCAATTTGGCAATCGGCAACGTAATTAGCATGCCGAATATTACTTGCAATGTGAATTACAACGAAATCGCTAATTCATAAGACCATTTTACAATTCTGGCCCAAGTTAGAAGCAGAGCCAATATTGCAAGATGTCGATAGTCCATATCTCGGAAACTATAAGAGATAATGCAATTTGGCAATCGGCAACGTAATTAGCATACCGAATATTACTTGGAATGTGAATTACAACGAAATCGCTAATTCATAAGACCATTTTACAATTCTGGCCCAAGTTAGAAGCAGAGCCAATATTGCAAGATGTCGATAGTCCATATCTCGGAAACTATAAGAGATAACGCAATTTGGCTATCGGCAACGTAATTAGCATGCCGAATATTACTTGGAATGTGAATTACAACGAAATCGCTAATTCATAAGACCATTTTACAATTCTGGCAAAAGTTAGAAGCAGAGCCAATATTGCAAGATGTCGATAGTTCATATCTCGGAAACTATAAGAGATAATGCAATTTGGCAATCGGCAACGTAATTAGCATGCCAAATATTACTTGGAATGTGAATTGGAGCGAAATCGCTAATTCATAAGACCATTTTACAATTTTGACCCAAGTTAGAAGCAGAGCCAATATTGTAAAATGTCGATAGTCCATATCTCGGAAACTATAAGAGATAATGCAATTTTGCCATCGGCAGTGTAATTAGCATACCGAATATTACTTGGAATATGAATTGCAACGAAATCGCTAATTCATAAGGCCATTTTACAATTCTGGCCCAAGTTAGAAACAGAGCCAATATTGCAAGATGTGGATAGTCCATATCTCGGAAACTATAAGAGATCATGCAATTTGGCAATCGGCAACGTAATTAGCATGCCGAATATTACTTGGAATGTGAATTACAACGAAATCGCTAATTCATAAGACCAATTTACAATTCTGGCCCAAGTTAGAAACAGAGCCAATATTGCAAGATGTGAATAGTCCATATCTCAGAAACTATAAGAGATAATGCAATTTGGCAATCGGCAACGTAATTAGCATGCCGAATATTACTTGGAATGTGAATTGGAGCAAAATCGCTAATTCATAAGACCATTTTACAATTCTGGCTCAAGTTAGAAGCAGAGCCAATATTGTAAGATGTCGTTAGTCCATATCTCGGAAACTATAAGAGATCATGCAATTTGGCAATCGGCAACGTAATTAGCATGCCGAGTATTACTTGGAATGTGAATTACAACGAAATCGCTAATTCATAAGACCATTTTACAATTCTGGCCCAAGTTAGAAACAGAGCCAATATTGCAAGATGTGGATAGTCCATATCTCAGAAACTAAAAGAGATAATGCAATTTTGCCATCGACAGTGTAATTAGCGTGCCGAATATTACTTGGAATGTGAATTGGAGCAAAATCGCTAATTCATAAGATCATTTTACAATTCTGGCTCAAGTTAGAAGCAGAGCCAATATTGCAAGATGTCGATAGTCCATATCTCGGAAACTATAAGAGATCATGCAATTTGGCAATCGGCAACGTAATTAGCATGCCGAATATTACTTGGAATGTGAATTACAACGAAATCGCTAATTCATAAGACCAATTTACAATTCTGGCCCAAGTTAGAAACAGAGCCAATATCGCAAGATGTGAATAGTCCATATCTCAGAAACTATAAGAGATCATGCAATTTGGCAATCGGCAACGTAATTAGCATGCCGAATATTACTTGGAATGTGAATTGGAGCAAAATCGCTAATTCATAAGACCATTTTACAATTCTGCCTCAAGTTAGAAGCAGAGCCAATATTGCAAGATGTCGTTAGTCCATATCTCGGAAACTATAAGAGATCATGCAATTTGGCAATCGGCAACGTAATTAGCATGCCGAGTATTACTTGGAATGTGAATTACAACGAAATCGCTAATTCATAAGACCATTTTACAATTCTGGCCCAAGTTAGAAACAGAGCCAATATTGCAAGATGTGGATAGTCCATATCTCAGAAACTAAAAGAGATAATGCAATTTTGCCATCGACAGTGTAATTAGCGTGCCGAATATTACTTGGAATGTGAATTGGAGCAAAATCGCTAATTCATAAGATCATTTTACAATTCTGGCTCAAGTTAGAAGCAGAGCCAATATTGCAAGATGTCGTTAGTCCATATCTCGGAAACTATAAGAGATCATGCAATTTGGCAATCGGCAACGTAATTAGCATGCCGAGTATTACTTGGAATGTGAATTACAACGAAATCGCTAATTCATAAGACCATTTTACAATTCTGGCCCAAGTTAGAAACAGAGCCAATATTGCAAGATGTGGATAGTCCATATCTCAGAAACTATAAGAGATAATGCAATTTTGCCATCGACAGTGTAATTAGCGTGCCGAATATTACTTGGAATGTGAATTACAACGAAATCGCTAATTCATAAGACCATTTTACAATTCTGGCTCAAGTTAGAAGCAGAGCCAATATTGCAAGATGTCGATAGTCCATATCTCGGAAACTATAAGAGATCATGCAATTTGGCAATCGGCAACGTAATTAGCATGCCGAATATTACTTGGAATGTGAATTACAACGAAATCGCTAATTCATAAGACCAATTTACAATTCTGGCCCAAGTTAGAAACAGAGCCAATATTGCAAGATGTGAATAGTCCATATCTCAGAAACTATAAGAGATAATGCAATTTTGCCATCGACAGTGTAATTAGCGTGCCGAATATTACTTGGAATGTGAATTACAACGAAATCGCTAATTCATAAGACCATTTTACAATTCTGGCTCAAGTTAGAAGCAGAGCCAATATTGCAAGATGTCGATAGTCCATATCTCGGAAACTATAAGAGATCATGCAATTTGGCAATCGGCAACGTAATTAGCATGCCGAATATTACTTGGAATGTGAATTACAACGAAATCGCTAATTCATAAGACCAATTTACAATTCTGGCCCAAGTTAGAAACAGAGCCAATATTGCAAGATGTGGATAGTCCATATCTCAGAAACTATAAGAGATAATGCAATTTTGCCATCGACAGTGTAATTAGCGTGCCGAATATTACTTGGAATGTGAATTACAACGAAATCGCTAATTCATAAGACCATTTTACAATTCTGGCTCAAGTTAGAAGCAGAGCCAATATTGCAAGATGTCGATAGTCCATATCTCGGAAACTATAAGAGATAATGCAATTTGGCAATCGGCAACGTAATTAGCATGCCGAATATTACTTGGAATGTGAATTGGAGCAAAATCGCTAATTCATAAGACCATTTTACAATTCTGGCTCAAGTTAGAAGCAGAGCCAATATTGCAAGATGTCGTTAGTCCATATCTCGGAAACTATAAAAGATCATGCAATTTGGCAATCGGCAACGTAATTAGCATGCCGAATATTACTTGGAATGTGAATTACAACGAAATCGCTAATTCATAAGACCAATTTACAATTCTGGCCCAAGTTAGAAACAGAGCCAATATTGCAAGATGTGAATAGTCCATATCTCAGAAACTATAAGAGATAATGCAATTTTGCCATCGACAGTGTAATTATCGTGCCGAATATTACTTGGAATGTGAATTACAACGAAATCGCTAATTCATAAGACCATTTTACAATTCTGGCTCAAGTTAGAAGCAGAGCCAATATTGCAAGATGTTGATAGTCCATATCTCGGAAACTATAAGAGATAATGCAATTTGGCAATCGGCAAGGTAATTAGCATGCCGAATATTACTTGGAATGTGAATTGGAGCAAAATCGCTAATTCATAAGACCATTTTACAATTCTGGCTCAAGTTAGAAGCAGAGCCAATATTGCAAGATGTCGTTAGTCCATATCTCGGAAACTATAAGAGATCATGCAATTTGGCAATCGGCAACGTAATTAGCATGCCGAATATTACTTGGAATGTGAATTGGAGCAAAATCGCTAATTCATAAGACCATTTTACAATTCTGGCTCAAGTTAGAAGCAGAGCCAATATTGCAAGATGTCGATAGTCCATATCTCGGAAACTATAAGAGATAATGCAATTTGGCAATCGCCAACGTAATTAGCATGCCGAATATTACTTGGAATGTGAATTGGAGCGAAATCGCTAATTCATAAGACCACTTTACAATTTTGACCCAAGTTAGAAGCAGAGCCAATATTGTAAAATGTCGATAGTCCATATCTCGGAAACTATAAGAGATAACGCAATTTGGCAATCGGCAACGTAATTAGCATGCCGAATATTACTTGGAATGTGAATTACAACGAAATCGCTAATTCATAAGACCATTTTACAATTCTGGCTCAAGTTAGAAGCAGAGCCAATATTGCAAGATGTCGATAGTCCATATCTCGGAAACTATAAGAGATTACGCAATTTGGCAATCGGCAACGTAATTAGCATGCCGAATATTACTTGGAATGTGAATTACAACGAAATCGCTAATTCATAAGACCATTTTACAATTCTGGCTCAAGTTAGAAGCAGAGCCAATATTGCAAGATGTCGATAGTCCATATCTCGGAAACTATAAGAGATAATGCAATTTGGCCATCGGCAGTGTAATTAGCATGCCGAATATTACTTGGAATGTGAATTACAACGAAATCGCTAATTCATAAGACCATTTTACAATTCTGGCTCAAGTTAGAAGCAGAGCCAATATTGCAAGATGTCGATAGTCCATATCTCGGAAACTATAAGAGATAACGCAATTTGGCAATCGGCAACGTAATTAGCATGCCGAATATTACTTGGAATGTGAATTACAACGAAATCGCTAATTCATAAGACCATTTTACAATTCTGGCTCAAGTTAGAAGCAGAGCCAATATTGCAAGATGTCGATAGTCCATATCTCGGAAACTATAAGAGATAACGCAATTTGGCAATCGGCAACGTAATTAGCATGATGAATATTACTTGGAATATGAATTACAACGAAATCGCTAATTCATAAGACCATTTTACAATTCTGGCCCAAGTTAGAAGCAGAGCCAATATTGCAAGATGTCGATAGTCCATATCTCGGAAACTATAAGAGATAACGCAATTTGGCAATCGGCAACGTAATTAGCATGCCGAATATTACTTGGAATGTGAATTACAACGAAATCGCTAATTCATAAGACCCTTTTACATTTCTGGCCCAAGTTAGAAGCAGAGCCAATATTGCAAGATGTCGATAGTCCATATCTCGGAAACTATAAGAGATTACGCAATTTGGCAATCGGCAACGTAATTAGCATGCCGAATATTACTTGGAATGTGAATTACAACGAAATCGCTAATTCATAAGACCATATTACAATTCTGGCCCAAGTTAGAAGCAGAGCCAATATTGCAAGATGTCGATAGTCCATATCTCGGAAACTATAAGAGATAACGCAATTTGGCAATCGGCAACGTAATTAGCATGCCGAATATTACTTGGAATGTGAATTACAACGAAATCGCTAATTCATAAGACCATTTTACAATTTTGACCCAAGCTAGAATCAGAGCCAATATTGTAAAATGTCGATAGACCATATCTCGGAAACTATAAGAGATAATGCAAATTTTGCCATCGGCAGCGTAATTAGCATGCCGAATATTACTTGGAATGTGAGTTACAACGAAATAGCTAATTCATAAGACCATTTTAGAATTCTGGCCCACGTTAGAAACAGAGCCAATATTGCAAGATGTGGATAGTCCATATCTCGGAAACTATAAGAGATAATGCAATTTGGCAATCGGCAACGTAATTAGCATGCCGAATATTACGTGGAATGTGAATTACAACGAAATCGCTAATTCATAAGACCAATTTACAATTCTGGCCCAAGTTAGAAGCAGAGCCAATATTGCAAGATGTCGGTAGTCCATATCCCGGAAACTATAAGAGATAACGCAATTTGGCAATCGGCAACGTAATTAGCATGCCGAATATTACTTGGAATGTGAATTACAACGAAATCGTTAATTCATAAGACCATTTTACAATTCTGGCCCAAGTTAGAAGCAGAGCCAATATTGCAAGATATCGATAGTCCATATCTCGGAAACTATAAGAGATAATGCAATTTGGCAATCGGCAACGTAATTAGGATGCCGAATATTACTTAGAATGTGAATTGGAGCGAAATCGCTAATTCATAAGACCATTTTACAATTTTGACCCAAGTTAGAAGCAGAGCCAATATTGTAAAATGTCGATAGTCCATATCTCGGAAACTATAAGAGATAATGCAATTTGGCAATCGGCAACGTAATTAGCATGCCGAATATTACTTGGAATGTGAATTACAACGAAATCGCAAATTCATAAGACCATTTTACAATTCTGGCCCAAGTTAGAAGCAGAGCCAATATTGTAAAATGTCGATAGTCCATATCTCGGAAACTATAAGAGATAATGCAATTTGGCCATCGGCAGTGTAATTAGCATGTCGAATATTACTTGGAATGTGAATTGGAGCGAAATCGCTAATTCATAAGACCTTTTTACAATTCTGGCCCAAGTTAGAAGCAGAGCCTATATTGTAAAATGTCGATAGTCCATATCTCGGAAACTATAAGAGATAATGCAATTTGGCCATCGGCAGTGTAATTAGCATGCCGAATATTACTTGGAATGTGAATTACAACGAAATCGCTAATTCATAAGACCATTTTACAATTCTGGCTCAAGTTAGAAGCAGAGCCAATATTGCAAGATGTCGATAGTCCATATCTCGGAAACTATAAGAGATAAGGCAATTTGGCAATCGGCAACGTAATTAGCATGCCGAATATTACTTGCAATGTGAATTACAACGAAATCGCTAATTCATAAGACCATTTTACAATTCTGGCCCAAGTTAGAAGCAGAGCCAATATTGCAAGATGTCGATAGTCCATATCTCGGAAACTATAAGAGATAATGCAATTTGGCAATCGGCAACGTAATTAGCATACCGAATATTACTTGGAATGTGAATTACAACGAAATCGCTAATTCATAAGACCATTTTACAATTCTGGCCCAAGTTAGAAGCAGAGCCAATATTGCAAGATGTCGATAGTCCATATCTCGGAAACTATAAGAGATAACGCAATTTGGCTATCGGCAACGTAATTAGCATGCCGAATATTACTTGGAAGGTGAATTACAACGAAATCGCTAATTCATAAGACCATTTTACAATTCTGGCAAAAGTTAGAAGCAGAGCCAATATTGCAAGATGTCGATAGTTCATATCTCGGAAACTATAAGAGATAATGCAATTTGGCAATCGGCAACGTAATTAGCATGCCAAATATTACTTGGAATGTGAATTGGAGCGAAATCGCTAATTCATAAGACCATTTTACAATTTTGACCCAAGTTAGAAGCAGAGCCAATATTGTAAAATGTCGATAGTCCATATCTCGGAAACTATAAGAGATAATGCAATTTTGCCATCGGCAGTGTAATTAGCATGCCGAATATTACTTGGAATATGAATTGCAACGAAATCGCTAATTCATAAGGCCATTTTACAATTCTGGCCCAAGTTAGAAACAGAGCCAATATTGCAAGATGTGGATAGTCCATATCTCGGAAACTATTAGAGATAATGCAATTTGGCAATCGGCAACGTAATTAGCATGCCGAATATTACTTGGAATGTGAATTAAAACGAAATCGCTAATTCATAAGACCATTTTACAATTCTGGCCTAAGTTAGAAGCAGAGCCAATATTGCAAGATGTCGATAGTCCATATCTCGGAAACTATAAGAGATAACGCAATTTGGCAATCGGCAACGTAATTAGCATGCCGAATATTACTTGGAATGTGAATTACAACGAAATCGCTAATTCATAACACCATTTTACAATTCTGGCCCAAGTTAGAAGCAGAGCCAATATTGCAAGATGTCGATAGTCCATATCTCGGAAACTATAAGAGATAACGCAATTTGGCAATCGGCAACGTATTTAGCATGCCGAATATTACTTGGAATGTGAATTACAACGAAATCGCTAATTCATAAGACCATTTTACAATTCTGGCTCAAGTTAGAAGCAGAGCCAATATTGCAAGATGTCGATAGTCCATATCTCGGAAACTATAAGAGATAATGCAATTTGGCAATCGGCAACGTAATTAGGATGTCGAATATTACTTGGAATGTGAATTGGAGCGAAATCGCTAATTCATAAGACCATTTTACAATTTTGACCCAAGTTAGAAGCAGAGCCAATATTGTAAAATGTCGATAGTCCATATCTCGGAAACTATAAGAGATAATGCAATTTGGCAATCGGCAACGTAATTAGCATGCCGAATATTACTTGGAATGTGAATTACAACGAAATCGCAAATTCATAAGACCATTTTACAATTCTGGCCCAAGTTAGAAGCAGATCCAATATTGTAAAATGTCGATAGTCCATATCTCGGAAACTATAAGAGATAATGCAATTTGGCCATCGGCAGTGTAATTAGCATGCCGAATATTACTTGGAATGTGAATTACAACGAAATCGCTAATTCATAAGACCATTTTACAATTCTGGCTCAAGTTAGAAGCAGAGCCAATATTGCAAGATGTCGATAGTCCATATCTCGGAAACTATAAGAGATCATGCAATTTGGCAATCGGCAAGGTAATTAGCATGCCGAATATTACTTGGAATGTGAATTGGAGCAAAATCGCTAATTCATAAGACCATTTTACAATTCTGGCTCAAGTTAGAAGCAGAGCCAATATTGCAAGATGTCGTTAGTCCATATCTCGGAAACTATAAAAGATCATGCAATTTGGCAATCGGCAACGTAATTAGCATGCCGAATATTACTTGGAATGTGAATTACAACGAAATCGCTAATTCATAAGACCAATTTACAATTCTGGCCCAAGTTAGAAACAGAGCCAATATTGCAAGATGTGAATAGTCCATATCTCAGAAACTATAAGAGATAATGCAATTTTGCCATCGACAGTGTAATTATCGTGCCGAATATTACTTGGAATGTGAATTACAACGAAATCGCTAATTCATAAGACCATTTTACAATTCTGGCTCAAGTTAGAAGCAGAGCCAATATTGCAAGATGTTGATAGTCCATATCTCGGAAACTATAAGAGATAATGCAATTTGGCAATCGGCAAGGTAATTAGCATGCCGAATATTACTTGGAATGTGAATTGGAGCAAAATCGCTAATTCATAAGACCATTTTACAATTCTGGCTCAAGTTAGAAGCAGAGCCAATATTGCAAGATGTCGTTAGTCCATATCTCGGAAACTATAAGAGATCATGCAATTTGGCAATCGGCAACGTAATTAGCATGCCGAATATTACTTGGAATGTGAATTGGAGCAAAATCGCTAATTCATAAGACCATTTTACAATTCTGGCTCAAGTTAGAAGCAGAGCCAATATTGCAAGATGTCGATAGTCCATATCTCGGAAACTATAAGAGATAACGCAATTTGGCAATCGGCAACGTAATTAGCATGCCGAATATTACTTGGAATGTGAATTGGAGCGAAATCGCTAATTCATAAGACCACTTTACAATTTTGACCCAAGTTAGAAGCAGAGCCAATATTGTAAAATGTCGATAGTCCATATCTCGGAAACTATAAGAGATAACGCAATTTGGCAATCGGCAACGTAATTAGCATGCCGAATATTACTTGGAATGTGAATTACAACGAAATCGCTAATTCATAAGACCATTTTACAATTCTGGCTCAAGTTAGAAGAAGAGCCAATATTGCAAGATGTCGATAGTCCATATCTCGGAAACTATAAGAGATAATGCAATTTGGCCATCGGCAGTGTAATTAGCATGCCGAATATTACTTGGAATGTGAATTACAACGAAATCGCTAATTCATAAGACCATTTTACAATTCTGGCTCAAGTTAGAAGCAGAGCCAATATTGCAAGATGTCGATAGTCCATATCTCGGAAACTATAAGAGATAACGCAATTTGGCAATCGGCAACGTAATTAGCATGCCGAATATTACTTGGAATGTGAATTACAACGAAATCGCTAATTCATAAGACCATTTTACAATTCTGGCTCAAGTTAGAAGCAGAGCCAATATTGCAAGATGTCGATAGTCCATATCTCGGAAACTATAAGAGATAACGCAATTTGGCAATCGGCAACGTAATTAGCATGATGAATATTACTTGGAATATGAATTACAACGAAATCGCTAATTCATAAGACCATTTTACAATTCTGGCCCAAGTTAGAAGCAGAGCCAATATTGCAAGATGTCGATAGTCCATATCTCGGAAACTATAAGAGATAACGCAATTTGGCAATCGGCAACGTAATTAGCATGCCGAATATTACTTGGAATGTGAATTACAACGAAATCGCTAATTCATAAGACCCTTTTACAATTCTGGCCCAAGTTAGAAGCAGAGCCAATATTGCAAGATGTCGATAGTCCATATCTCGGAAACTATAAGAGATTACGCAATTTGGCAATCGGCAACGTAATTAGCATGCCGAATATTACTTGGAATGTGAATTACAACGAAATCGCTAATTCATAAGACCATATTACAATTCTGGCCCAAGTTAGAAGCAGAGCCAATATTGCAAGATGTCGATAGTCCATATCTCGGAAACTATAAGAGATAACGCAATTTGGCAATCGGCAACGTAATTAGCATGCCGAATATTACTTGGAATGTGAATTACAACGAAATCGCTAATTCATAAGACCATTTTACAATTTTGACCCAAGCTAGAATCAGAGCCAATATTGTAAAATGTCGATAGACCATATCTCGGAAACTATAAGAGATAATGCAAATTTTGCCATCGGCAGCGTAATTAGCATGCCGAATATTACTTGGAATGTGAGTTACAACGAAATAGCTAATTCATAAGACCATTTTAGAATTCTGGCCCACGTTAGAAACAGAGCCAATATTGCAAGATGTGGATAGTCCATATCTCGGAAACTATAAGAGATAATGCAATTTGGCAATCGGCAACGTAATTAGCATGCCGAATATTACGTGGAATGTGAATTACAACGAAATCGCTAATTCATAAGACCAATTTACAATTCTGGCCCAAGTTAGAAGCAGAGCCAATATTGCAAGATGTCGGTAGTCCATATCCCGGAAACTATAAGAGATAACGCAATTTGGCAATCGGCAACGTAATTAGCATGCCGAATATTACTTGGAATGTGAATTACAACGAAATCGTTAATTCATAAGACCATTTTACAATTCTGGCCCAAGTTAGAAGCAGAGCCAATATTGCAAGATATCGATAGTCCATATCTCGGAAACTATAAGAGATAATGCAATTTGGCAATCGGCAACGTAATTAGGATGCCGAATATTACTTGGAATGTGAATTGGAGCGAAATCGCTAATTCATAAGACCATTTTACAATTTTGACCCAAGTTAGAAGCAGAGCCAATATTGTAAAATGTCGATAGTCCATATCTCGGAAACTATAAGAGATAATGCAATTTGGCAATCGGCAACGTAATTAGCATGCCGAATATTACTTGGAATGTGAATTACAACGAAATCGCAAATTCATAAGACCATTTTACAATTCTGGCCCAAGTTAGAAGCAGAGCCAATATTGTAAAATGTCGATAGTCCATATCTCGGAAACTATAAGAGATAATGCAATTTGGCCATCGGCAGTGTAATTAGCATGTCGAATATTACTTGGAATGTGAATTGGAGCGAAATCGCTAATTCATAAGACCTTTTTACAATTCTGGCCCAAGTTAGAAGCAGAGCCTATATTGTAAAATGTCGATAGTCCATATCTCGGAAACTATAAGAGATAATGCAATTTGGCCATCGGCAGTGTAATTAGCATGCCGAATATTACTTGGAATGTGAATTACAACGAAATCGCTAATTCATAAGACCATTTTACAATTCTGGCTCAAGTTAGAAGCAGAGCCAATATTGCAAGATGTCGATAGTCCATATCTCGGAAACTATAAGAGATAAGGCAATTTGGCAATCGGCAACGTAATTAGCATGCCGAATATTACTTGCAATGTGAATTACAACGAAATCGCTAATTCATAAGACCATTTTACAATTCTGGCCCAAGTTAGAAGCAGAGCCAATATTGCAAGATGTCGATAGTCCATATCTCGGAAACTATAAGAGATAATGCAATTTGGCAATCGGCAACGTAATTAGCATACCGAATATTACTTGGAATGTGAATTACAACGAAATCGCTAATTCATAAGACCATTTTACAATTCTGGCCCAAGTTAGAAGCAGAGCCAATATTGCAAGATGTCGATAGTCCATATCTCGGAAACTATAAGAGATAACGCAATTTGGCTATCGGCAACGTAATTAGCATGCCGAATATTACTTGGAATGTGAATTACAACGAAATCGCTAATTCATAAGACCATTTTACAATTCTGGCAAAAGTTAGAAGCAGAGCCAATATTGCAAGATGTCGATAGTTCATATCTCGGAAACTATAAGAGATAATGCAATTTGGCAATCGGCAACGTAATTAGCATGCCAAATATTACTTGGAATGTGAATTGGAGCGAAATCGCTAATTCATAAGACCATTTTACAATTTTGACCCAAGTTAGAAGCAGAGCCAATATTGTAAAATGTCGATAGTCCATATCTCGGAAACTATAAGAGATAATGCAATTTTGCCATCGGCAGTGTAATTAGCATGCCGAATATTACTTGGAATATGAATTGCAACGAAATCGCTAATTCATAAGGCCATTTTACAATTCTGGCCCAAGTTAGAAACAGAGCCAATATTGCAAGATGTCGATAGTCCATATCTCGGAAACTATTAGAGATAATGCAATTTGGCAATCGGCAACGTAATTAGCATGCCGAATATTACTTGGAATGTGAATTAAAACGAAATCGCTAATTCATAAGACCATTTTACAATTCTGGCCTAAGTTAGAAGCAGAGCCAATATTGCAAGATGTCGATAGTCCATATCTCGGAAACTATAAGAGATAACGCAATTTGGCAATCGGCAACGTAATTAGCATGCCGAATATTACTTGGAATGTGAATTACAACGAAATCGCTAATTCATAACACCATTTTACAATTCTGGCCCAAGTTAGAAGCAGAGCCAATATTGCAAGATGTCGATAGTCCATATCTCGGAAACTATAAGAGATAACGCAATTTGGCAATCGGCAACGTATTTAGCATGCCGA
The DNA here is from genome assembly GCF_030347505.1 of Rhynchophorus ferrugineus. Classification (NCBI taxonomy): domain Eukaryota; kingdom Metazoa; phylum Arthropoda; class Insecta; order Coleoptera; family Curculionidae; genus Rhynchophorus; species Rhynchophorus ferrugineus. Next base: position 21,530,295 of record NW_027472586.1, on the reverse strand, counting down.
ATATTACTTGGAATGTGAATTACAACGAAATCGCTAATTCATAAGACCATTTTACAATTCTGGCTCAAGTTAGAAGCAGAGCCAATATTGCAAGATGTCGATAGTCCATATCTCGGAAACTATAAGAGATAATGCAATTTGGCAATCGGCAACGTAATTAGGATGTCGAATATTACTTGGAATGTGAATTGGAGCGAAATCGCTAATTCATAAGACCATTTTACAATTTTGACCCAAGTTAGAAGCAGAGCCAATATTGTAAAATGTCGATAGTCCATATCTCGGAAACTATAAGAGATAATGCAATTTGGCAATCGGCAACGTAATTAGCATGCCGAATATTACTTGGAATGTGAATTACAACGAAATCGCAAATTCATAAGACCATTTTACAATTCTGGCCCAAGTTAGAAGCAGATCCAATATTGTAAAATGTCGATAGTCCATATCTCGGAAACTATAAGAGATAATGCAATTTGGCCATCGGCAGTGTAATTAGCATGCCGAATATTACTTGGAATGTGAATTACAACGAAATCGCTAATTCATAAGACCATTTTACAATTCTGGCTCAAGTTAGAAGCAGAGCCAATATTGCAAGATGTCGATAGTCCATATCTCGGAAACTATAAGAGATAACGCAATTTGGCAATCGGCAACGTAATTAGCATGCCGAATATTACTTGGAATGTGAATTACAACGAAATCGCTAATTCATAAGACCATTTTACAATTCTGGCTCAAGTTAGAAGCAGAGCCAATATTGCAAGATGTCGATAGTCCATATCTCGGAAACTATAAGAGATAACGCAATTTGGCAATCGGCAACGTAATTAGCATGCCGAATATTACTTGGAATGTGAATTACAACGAAATCGCTAATTCATAAGACCATTTTACAATTCTGGCCCAAGTTAGAAGCAGAGCCAATATTGCAAGATGTCGATAGTCCATATCTCGGAAACTATAAGAGATAACGCAATTTGGCAATCGGCAACGTAATTAGCATGCCGAATATTACTTGGAATGTGAATTACAACGAAATCGCTAATTCATAAGACGATTTTACAATTCTGGCCCAAGTTAGAAGCAGAGCCAATATTGCAAGATGTCGATAGTCCATATCTCGGAAACTATAAGAGATAATGCAATTTGGCAATCGGCAACGTATTTAGCATGCCGAATATTACTTGGAATGTGAATTACAACGAAATCGCTAATTCATAAGACCATTTTACAATTCTGGCTCAAGTTAGAAGCAGAGCCAATATTGCAAGATGTCGATAGTCCATATCTCGGAAACTATAAGAGATAATGCAATTTGGCAATCGGCAACGTAATTAGGATGTCGAATATTACTTGGAAGGTGAATTGGAGCGAAATCGCTAATTCATAGGACCATTTTACAATTTTGACCCAAGTTAGAAGCAGAGCCAATATTGCAAGATGTCGATAGTACATATCTCGGAAACTATAAGAGATAATGCAATTTGGCAATCGGCAACCTAATTAGCATGCCGAATATTACTTGGAATGTGAATTGGAGCGAAATCGCTAATTCATAAGGCCATTTTACAATTTTGACCCAAGTTAGAAACAGAGCCAATATTGTAAAATGTCGATAGTCCATATCTCGGAAACTATAAGAGATAATGCAATTTGGCAATCGGCAACGTAATTAGCATGCCGAATATTACTTGGAATGTGAATTACAACGAAATCGCTAATTCATAAGACCCTTTTACAATTCTGGCCCAAGTTAGAAGCAGAGCCAATATTGCAAGATGTCGATAGTCCATATCTCGGAAACTATAAGAGATTACGCAATTTGGCAATCGGCAACGTAATTAGCATGCCGAATATTACTTGGAATGTGAATTACAACGAAATCGCTAATTCATAAGACCATATTACAATTCTGGCCCAAGTTAGAAGCAGAGCCAATATTGCAAGATGTCGATAGTCCATATCTCGGAAACTATAAGAGATAACGCAATTTGGCAATCGGCAACGTAATTAGCATGCCGAATATTACTTGGAATGTGAATTACAACGAAATCGCTAATTCATAAGACCATTTTACAATTTTGACCCAAGCTAGAATCAGAGCCAATATTGTAAAATGTCGATAGACCATATCTCGGAAACTATAAGAGATAATGCAAATTTTGCCATCGGCAGCGTAATTAGCATGCCGAATATTACTTGGAATGTGAGTTACAACGAAATAGCTAATTCATAAGACCATTTTAGAATTCTGGCCCACGTTAGAAACAGAGCCAATATTGCAAGATGTGGATAGTCCATATCTCGGAAACTATAAGAGATAATGCAATTTGGCAATCGGCAACGTAATTAGCATGCCGAATATTACGTGGAATGTGAATTACAACGAAATCGCTAATTCATAAGACCAATTTACAATTCTGGCCCAAGTTAGAAGCAGAGCCAATATTGCAAGATGTCGGTAGTCCATATCCCGGAAACTATAAGAGATAACGCAATTTGGCAATCGGCAACGTAATTAGCATGCCGAATATTACTTGGAATGTGAATTACAACGAAATCGTTAATTCATAAGACCATTTTACAATTCTGGCCCAAGTTAGAAGCAGAGCCAATATTGCAAGATATCGATAGTCCATATCTCGGAAACTATAAGAGATAATGCAATTTGGCAATCGGCAACGTAATTAGGATGCCGAATATTACTTGGAATGTGAATTGGAGCGAAATCGCTAATTCATAAGACCATTTTACAATTTTGACCCAAGTTAGAAGCAGAGCCAATATTGTAAAATGTCGATAGTCCATATCTCGGAAACTATAAGAGATAATGCAATTTGGCAATCGGCAACGTAATTAGCATGCCGAATATTACTTGGAATGTGAATTACAACGAAATCGCAAATTCATAAGACCATTTTACAATTCTGGCCCAAGTTAGAAGCAGAGCCAATATTGTAAAATGTCGATAGTCCATATCTCGGAAACTATAAGAGATAATGCAATTTGGCCATCGGCAGTGTAATTAGCATGTCGAATATTACTTGGAATGTGAATTGGAGCGAAATCGCTAATTCATAAGACCTTTTTACAATTCTGGCCCAAGTTAGAAGCAGAGCCTATATTGTAAAATGTCGATAGTCCATATCTCGGAAACTATAAGAGATAATGCAATTTGGCCATCGGCAGTGTAATTAGCATGCCGAATATTACTTGGAATGTGAATTACAACGAAATCGCTAATTCATAAGACCATTTTACAATTCTGGCTCAAGTTAGAAGCAGAGCCAATATTGCAAGATGTCGATAGTCCATATCTCGGAAACTATAAGAGATAAGGCAATTTGGCAATCGGCAACGTAATTAGCATGCCGAATATTACTTGCAATGTGAATTACAACGAAATCGCTAATTCATAAGACCATTTTACAATTCTGGCCCAAGTTAGAAGCAGAGCCAATATTGCAAGATGTCGATAGTCCATATCTCGGAAACTATAAGAGATAATGCAATTTGGCAATCGGCAACGTAATTAGCATACCGAATATTACTTGGAATGTGAATTACAACGAAATCGCTAATTCATAAGACCATTTTACAATTCTGGCCCAAGTTAGAAGCAGAGCCAATATTGCAAGATGTCGATAGTCCATATCTCGGAAACTATAAGAGATAACGCAATTTGGCTATCGGCAACGTAATTAGCATGCCGAATATTACTTGGAATGTGAATTACAACGAAATCGCTAATTCATAAGACCATTTTACAATTCTGGCAAAAGTTAGAAGCAGAGCCAATATTGCAAGATGTCGATAGTTCATATCTCGGAAACTATAAGAGATAATGCAATTTGGCAATCGGCAACGTAATTAGCATGCCAAATATTACTTGGAATGTGAATTGGAGCGAAATCGCTAATTCATAAGACCATTTTACAATTTTGACCCAAGTTAGAAGCAGAGCCAATATTGTAAAATGTCGATAGTCCATATCTCGGAAACTATAAGAGATAATGCAATTTTGCCATCGGCAGTGTAATTAGCATGCCGAATATTACTTGGAATATGAATTGCAACGAAATCGCTAATTCATAAGGCCATTTTACAATTCTGGCCCAAGTTAGAAACAGAGCCAATATTGCAAGATGTGGATAGTCCATATCTCGGAAACTATTAGAGATAATGCAATTTGGCAATCGGCAACGTAATTAGCATGCCGAATATTACTTGGAATGTGAATTAAAACGAAATCGCTAATTCATAAGACCATTTTACAATTCTGGCCCAAGTTAGAAGCAGAGCCAATATTGCAAGATGTCGATAGTCCATATCTCGGAAACTATAAGAGATAACGCAATTTGGCAATCGGCAACGTAATTAGCATGCCGAATATTACTTGGAATGTGAATTACAACGAAATCGCTAATTCATAACACCATTTTACAATTCTGGCCCAAGTTAGAAGCAGAGCCAATATTGCAAGATGTCGATAGTCCATATCTCGGAAACTATAAGAGATAACGCAATTTGGCAATCGGCAACGTATTTAGCATGCCGAATATTACTTGGAATGTGAATTACAACGAAATCGCTAATTCATAAGACCATTTTACAATTCTGGCTCAAGTTAGAAGCAGAGCCAATATTGCAAGATGTCGATAGTCCATATCTCGGAAACTATAAGAGATAATGCAATTTGGCAATCGGCAACGTAATTAGGATGTCGAATATTACTTGGAATGTGAATTGGAGCGAAATCGCTAATTCATAAGACCATTTTACAATTTTGACCCAAGTTAGAAGCAGAGCCAATATTGTAAAATGTCGATAGTCCATATCTCGGAAACTATAAGAGATAATGCAATTTGGCAATCGGCAACGTAATTAGCATGCCGAATATTACTTGGAATGTGAATTACAACGAAATCGCAAATTCATAAGACCATTTTACAATTCTGGCCCAAGTTAGAAGCAGATCCAATATTGTAAAATGTCGATAGTCCATATCTCGGAAACTATAAGAGATAATGCAATTTGGCCATCGGCAGTGTAATTAGCACGCCGAATATTACTTGGAATGTGAATTACAACGAAATCGCTAATTCATAAGACCATTTTACAATTCTGGCTCAAGTTAGAAGCAGAGCCAATATTGCAAGATGTCGATAGTCCATATCTCGGAAACTATAAGAGATAACGCAATTTGGCAATCGGCAACGTAATTAGCATGCCGAATATTACTTGGAATGTGAATTACAACGAAATCGCTAATTCATAAGACCATTTTACAATTCTGGCTCAAGTTAGAAGCAGAGCCAATATTGCAAGATGTCGATAGTCCATATCTCGGAAACTATAAGAGATAACGCAATTTGGCAATCGGCAACGTAATTAGCATGCCGAATATTACTTGGAATGTGAATTACAACGAAATCGCTAATTCATAAGACCATTTTACAATTCTGGCCCAAGTTAGAAGCAGAGCCAATATTGCAAGATGTCGATAGTCCATATCTCGGAAACTATAAGAGATAACGCAATTTGGCAATCGGCAACGTAATTAGCATGCCGAATATTACTTGGAATGTGAATTACAACGAAATCGCTAATTCATAAGACGATTTTACAATTCTGGCCCAAGTTAGAAGCAGAGCCAATATTGCAAGATGTCGATAGTCCATATCTCGGAAACTATAAGAGATAATGCAATTTGGCAATCGGCAACGTATTTAGCATGCCGAATATTACTTGGAATGTGAATTACAACGAAATCGCTAATTCATAAGACCATTTTACAATTCTGGCTCAAGTTAGAAGCAGAGCCAATATTGCAAGATGTCGATAGTCCATATCTCGGAAACTATAAGAGATAATGCAATTTGGCAATCGGCAACGTAATTAGGATGTCGAATATTACTTGGAAGGTGAATTGGAGCGAAATCGCTAATTCATAGGACCATTTTACAATTTTGACCCAAGTTAGAAGCAGAGCCAATATTGCAAGATGTCGATAGTACATATCTCGGAAACTATAAGAGATAATGCAATTTGGCAATCGGCAACCTAATTAGCATGCCGAATATTACTTGGAATGTGAATTGGAGCGAAATCGCTAATTCATAAGGCCATTTTACAATTTTGACCCAAGTTAGAAGCAGAGCCAATATTGTAAAATGTCGATAGTCCATATCTCGGAAACTATAAGAGATAATGCAATTTGGCAATCGGCAACGTAATTAGCATGCCGAATATTACTTGGAATGTGAATTACAACGAAATCGCAAATTCATAAGACCATTTTACAATTCTGGCCCAAATTAGAAGCAGAGCCAATATTGTAAAATGTCGATAGTCCATATCTCGGAAACTATAAGAGATAATGCAATTTGGCCATCGGCAGTGTAATTAGCATACCGAATATTACTTGGAATGTCAATTGGAGCGAAATCGCTAATTCATAAGACCATTTTACAATTCTGGCCCAAGTTAGAAGCAGAGCCAGTATTGTAAAATATCGATAGTCCATATCTCGGAAACTATAAGAGATAATGCAATTTGGCCATCGGCAGTGTAATTAGCATGCCGAATATTACTTGGAATGTGAATTACAACGAAATCGCTAATTCATAAGACCATTTTACAATTCTGGCTCAAGTTAGAAGCAGAGCCAATATTGCAAGATGTCGATAGTCCATATCTCGGAAGCTATAAGAGATAACGCAATTTGGCAATCGGCAACGTAATTAGCATGCTGAATATTACTTGGAATGTGAATTACAACGAAATCGCTAATTCATAAGACCATTTTACATTTCTGGCTCAAGTTAGAAGCAGAGCCAATATTGTAAAATGTCGATAGTCCATATCTCGGAAACTATAAGAGATAATGCAATTTGGCCATCGGCAGTGTAATTAGCATACCGAATATTACTTTGAATGTGAATTGGAGCGAAATCGCTAATTCATAAGACCATTTTACAATTCTGGCCCAAGTTAGAAGCAGAGCCAGTATTGTAAAATGTCGATAGTCCATATCTCAGAAACTATAAGAGATAATGCAATTTGGCCATCGGCAGTGTAATTAGCATGCCGAATATTACTTGGAATGTGAATTACAACGAAATCGCTAATTCATAAGACCATTTTACAATTCTCTCTCAAGTTAGAAGCAGAGCCAATATTGCAAGATGTCGATAGTCCATATCTCGGAAACTATAAGAGATAACGCAATTTGGCAATCGGCAACGTAATTAGCATGCCAAATATTACTTGGAATGTGAATTAAAACGAAATCGCTAATTCATAAGACCATTTTACAATTCTGGCCCAAGTTAGAAGTAGAGCCAATATTGTAAAATGTCGATAGTCAATATCTCGGAATCTATAAGAGATAATGCAATTTGGCCATCGGCAGTGTAATTAGCATGCCGAATATTACTTGGAATGTGAATTTCAACGAAATCGCTAATTCATAAGACCATTTTACAATTCTCTCTCAAGTTAGAAGCAGAGCCAATATTGCAAGATGTCGATAGTCCATATCTCGGAAACTACAAGAGATAACGCAATTTGGCAATCGGCAACGTAATTAGCATGCCGAATATTACTTGGAATGTGAATTACAACGAAATCGCTAATTCATAAGACCATTTTACAATTTTGACCCAAGTTAGAAGCAGAGCCAATATTGTAAAATGTCGATAGTCCATATCTCGGAAACTATAAGAGATAATGCAATTTTGCCATCAGCAGTGTAATTAGCATGCCGAATATTACTTGGAATATGAATTACAACGAAATCGCTAATTCATAAGATCATTTTACAATTCTGGCCCAAGTTAGAAACAGAGCCAATATTGCAAGATGTGGATAGTCCATACCTCGGAAACTATTAGAGATAATGCAATTTGGCAATCGGCAACGTAATTAGCATGCCGAATATTACTTGGAATGTGAATTAAAACGAAATCGCTAATTCATAAGACCATTTTACAATTCTGGCCCTAGTTAGAAACAGAGCCAATATTGCAAGATGTCGATAGTCCATATCTCGGAAACTGTAAGAGATAACGCAATTTGGCAATCGGCAACGTAATTAGCATGCCGAATATTACTTGGAATGTGAATTACAACGAAATCGCTAATTCATAAGACCATTTTACAATTCTGGCCCAAGTTAGAAGCAGAGCCAATATTGCAAGATGTCGATAGTCCATATCTCGGAAACTATAAGAGATAACGCAATTTGGCAATCGGCAACGTATTTAGCATGCCGAATATTACTTGGAATGTGAATTACAACGAAATCGCTAATTCATAAGACCATTTTACAATTCTGGCTCAAGTTAGAAGCAGAGCCAATATTGCAAGATGTCGATAGTCCATATCTCGGAAACTATAAGAGATAATGCAATTTGGCAATCGGCAACGTAATTAGGATGTCGAATATTACTTGGAATGTGAATTGGAGCGAAATCGCTAATTCATAAGACCATTTTACAATTTTGACCCAAGTTAGAAGCAGAGCCAATATTGTAAAATGTCGATAGTCCATATCTCGGAAACTATAAGAGATAATGCAATTTGGCAATCGGCAACGTAATTAGCATGCCGAATATTACTTGGAATGTGAATTACAACGAAATCGCAAATTCATAAGACCATTTTACAATTCTGGCCCAAGTTAGAAGCAGAGCCAATATTGTAAAATGTCGATAGTCCATATCTCGGAAACTATAAGAGATAATGCAATTTGGCCATCGGCAGTGTAATTAGCATACCGAATATTACTTGGAATGTGAATTGGAGCGAAATCGCTAATTCATAAGACCATTTTACAATTCTGGCCCAAGTTAGAAGCAGAGCCAGTATTGTAAAATGTCGATAGTCCATATCTCGGAAACTATAAGAGATAATGCAATTTGGCCATCGGCAGTGTAATTAGCATGCCGAATATTACTTGGAATGTGAATTACAACGAAATCGCTAATTCATAAGACCATTTTACAATTCTGGCTCAAGTTAGAAGCAGAGCCAATATTGCAAGATGTCGATAGTCCATATCTCGGAAACTATAAGAGATAACGCAATTTGGCAATCGGCAACCTAATTAGCATGCCGAATATTACTTGGAATGTGAATTACAACGAAATCGCTAATTCATAAAACCATTTTACAATTCTGGCTCAAGTTAGAAGCAGAGCCAATATTGCAAGATGTCGATAGTCCATATCTCGGAAACTATAAGAGATAACGCAATTTGGCAATCGGCAACGTAATTAGCATGCCGAATATTACTTGGAATGTGAATTACAACGAAATCGCTAATTCATAAGACCATTTTACAATTCTGGCCCAAGTTAGAAGCAGAGCCAATATTGCAAGATGTCGATAGTCCATATCTCGGAAACTATAAGAGATAACGCAATTTGGCAATCGGCAACGTAATTAGCATGCCGAATATTACATGGAATGTGAATTACAACGAAATCGCTAATTCATAAGACCATTTTACAATTCTGGCCCAAGTTAGAAGCAGAGCCAATATTGCAAGATGTCGATAGTCCATATCTCGGAAACTATAAGAGATAATGCAATTTGGCAATCGGCAACGTATTTAGCATGCCGAATATTACTTGGAATGTGAATTACAACGAAATCGCTAATTCATAAGACCATTTTACAATTCTGGCTCAAGTTAGAAGCAGAGCCAATATTGCAAGATGTCGATAGTCCATATCTCGGAAACTATAAGAGATAATGCAATTTGGCAATCGGCAACGTAATTAGGATGTCGAATATTACTTGGAATGTGAATTGGAGCGAAATCGCTAATTCATAGGACCATTTTACAATTTTGACCCAAGTTAGAAGCAGAGCCAATATTGCAAGATGTCGATAGTACATATCTCGGAAACTATAAGAGATAATGCAATTTGGCAATCGGCAACCTAATTAGCATGCCGAATATTACTTGGAATGTGAATTGGAGCGAAATCGCTAATTCATAAGACCATTTTACAATTTTGACCCAAGTTAGAAGCAGAGCCAATATTGTAAAATGTCGATAGTCCATATCTCGGAAACTATAAGAGATAATGCAATTTGGCAATCGGCAACGTAATTAGCATGCCGAATATTACTTGGAATGTGAATTACAACGAAATCGCAAATTCATAAGACCATTTTACAATTCTGGCCCAAGTTAGAAGCAGAGCCAATATTGTAAAATGTCGATAGTCCATATCTCGGAAACTATAAGAGATAATGCAATTTGGCCATCGGCAGTGTAATTAGCATACCGAATATTACTTGGAATGTGAATTGGAGCGAAATCGCTAATTCATAAGACCATTTTACAATTCTGGCCCAAGTTAGAAGCAGAGCCAGTATTGTAAAATGTCGATAGTCCATATCTCGGAAACTATAAGAGATAATGCAATTTGGCCATCGGCAGTGTAATTAGCATGCCGAATATTACTTGGAATGTGAATTACAACGAAATCGCTAATTCATAAGACCATTTTACAATTCTGGCTCAAGTTAGAAGCAGAGCCAATATTGCAAGATGTCGATAGTCCATATCTCGGAAACTATAAGAGATAACGCAATTTGGCAATCGGCAACCTAATTAGCATGCCGAATATTACTTGGAATGTGAATTACAACGAAATCGCTAATTCATAAAACCATTTTACAATTCTGGCTCAAGTTAGAAGCAGAGCCAATATTGCAAGATGTCGATAGTCCATATCTCGGAAACTATAAGAGATAACGCAATTTGGCAATCGGCAACGTAATTAGCATGCCGAATATTACTTGGAATGTGAATTACAACGAAATCGCTAATTCATAAGACCATTTTACAATTCTGGCCCAAGTTAGAAGCAGAGCCAATATTGCAAGATGTCGATAGTCCATATCTCGGAAACTATAAGAGATAACGCAATTTGGCAATCGGCAACGTAATTAGCATGCCGAATATTACTTGGAATGTGAATTACAACGAAATCGCTAATTCATAAGACCATTTTACAATTCTGGCCCAAGTTAGAAGCAGAGCCAATATTGCAAGATGTCGATAGTCCATATCTCGGAAACTATAAGAGATAATGCAATTTGGCAATCGGCAACGTATTTAGCATGCCGAATATTACTTGGAATGTGAATTACAACGAAATCGCTAATTCATAAGACCATTTTACAATTCTGGCTCAAGTTAGAAGCAGAGCCAATATTGCAAGATGTCGATAGTCCATATCTCGGAAACTATAAGAGATAATGCAATTTGGCAATCGGCAACGTAATTAGGATGTCGAATATTACTTGGAATGTGAATTGGAGCGAAATCGCTAATTCATAGGACCATTTTACAATTTTGACCCAAGTTAGAAGCAGAGCCAATATTGCAAGATGTCGATAGTACATATCTCGGAAACTATAAGAGATAATGCAATTTGGCAATCGGCAACCTAATTAGCATGCCGAATATTACTTGGAATGTGAATTGGAGCGAAATCTCTAATTCATAAGACCATTTTACAATTTTGACCCAAGTTAGAAGCAGAGCCAATATTGTAAAATGTCGATAGTCCATATCTCGGAAACTATAAGAGATAATGCAATTTGGCAATCGGCAACGTAATTAGCATGCCGAATATTACTTGGAATGTGAATTACAACGAAATCGCAAATTCATAAGACCATTTTACAATTCTGGCCCAAGTTAGAAGCAGAGCCAATATTGTAAAATGTCGATAGTCCATATCTCGGAAACTATAAGAGATAATGCAATTTGGCCATCGGCAGTGTAATTAGCATACCGAATATTACTTGGAATGTGAATTGGAGCGAAATCGCTAATTCATAAGACCATTTTACAATTCTGGCCCAAGTTAGAAGCAGAGCCAGTATTGTAAAATGTCGATAGTCCATATCTCGGAAACTATAAGAGATAATGCAATTTGGCCATCGGCAGTGTAATTAGCATGCCGAATATTACTTGGAATGTGAATTACAACGAAATCGCTAATTCATAAGACCATTTTACAATTCTGGCTCAAGTTAGAAGCAGAGCCAATATTGCAAGATGTCGATAGTCCATATCTCGGAAACTATAAGAGATAACGCAATTTGGCAATCGGCAACGTAATTAGCATGCCGAATATTACTTGGAATGTGAATTACAATGAAATCGCTAATTCATAAGACCATTTTACATTTCTGGCTCAAGTTAGAAGCAGAGCCAATATTGTAAAATGTCGATAGTCCATATCTCGGAAACTATAAGAGATAATGCAATTTGGCCATCGGCAGTGTAATTAGCATACCGAATATTACTTTGAATGTGAATTGGAGCGAAATCGCTAATTCATAAGACCATTTTACAATTCTGGCCCAAGTTAGAAGCAGAGCCAGTATTGTAAAATGTCGATAGTCCATATCTCAGAAACTATAAGAGATAATGCAATTTGGCCATCGGCAGTGTAATTAGCATGCCGAATATTACTTGGAATGTGAATTACAACGAAATCGCTAATTCATAAGACCATTTTACAATTCTCTCTCAAGTTAGAAGCAGAGCCAATATTGCAAGATGTCGATAGTCCATATCTCGGAAACTATAAGAGATAATGCAATTTGGCAATCGGCAACGTAATTAGCATGCCGAATATTACTTGGAATGTGAATTACAACGAAATCGCTAATTCATAAGACCATTTTACAATTCTGGCTCAAGTTAGAAGCAGAGCCAATATTGCAAGATGTCGATAGTCCATATCTCGGAAACTATAAGAGATAACGCAATTTGGCAATCGGCAACGTAATTAGCATGCCGAATATTACTTGGAATGTGAATTACAACGAAATCGCTAATTCATAAGACCATTTTCAATTCTGGCTCAAGTTAGAAGCAGAGCCAATATTGCAAGATGTCGATAGTCCATATCTCGGAAACTATAAGAGATAACGCAATTTGGCAATCGGCAACGTAATTAGCATGCCGAATATTACTTGGAAAGTGAATTACAACGAAATCGCTAATTCATAAGACCATTTTACAATTCTGGCCCAAGTTAGAAGCAGAGCCAATATTGCAAGATGTCGATAGTCCATGTCTCGGAAACTATAAGAGATAATGCAATTTGGCAAACGGCAACGTAATTAGCATGCCGAATATTACTTGGAATGTGAATTTCAACGAAATCGCTAATTCATAAGACCATTTTACAATTCTCTCTCAAGTTAGAAGCAGAGCCAATATTGCAAGATGTCGATAGTCCATATCTCGGAAACTACAAGAGATAACGCAATTTGGCAATCGGCAACGTAATTAGCATGCCGAATATTACTTGGAATGTGAATTACAACGAAATCGCTAATTCATAAGACCATTTTACAATTTTGACCCAAGTTAGAAGCAGAGCCAATATTGTAAAATGTCGATAGTCCATATCTCGGAAACTATAAGAGATAATGCAATTTTGCCATCGGCAGTGTAATTAGCATGCCGAATATTACTTGGAATATGAATTACAACGAAATCGCTAATTCATAAGACCATTTTACAATTCTGGCCCAAGTTAGAAACAGAGCCAATATTGCAAGATGTGGATAGTCCATATCTCGGAAACTATTAGAGATAATGCAATTTGGCAATCGGCAACGTAATTAGCATGCCGAATATTACTTGGAATGTGAATTAAAACGAAATCGCTAATTCATAAGACCATTTTACAATTCTGGCCCTAGTTAGAAGCAGAGCCAATATTGCAAGATGTCGATAGTCCATATCTCGGAAACTATAAGAGATAACGCAATTTGGCAATCGGCAACGTAATTAGCATGCCGAATATTACTTGGAATGTGAATTACAACGAAATCGCTAATTCATAAGACCATTTTACAATTCTGGCCCAAGTTAGAAGCAGAGACAATATTGCAAGATGTCGATAGTCCATATCTCGGAAACTATAAGAGATAACGCAATTTGGCAATCGGCAGTGTAATTAGCATACCGAATATTACTTGGAATGTGAATTGGAGCGAAATCGCTAATTCATAAGACCATTTTACAATTCTGGCCCAAGTTAGAAGCAGAGCCAGTATTGTAAAATGTCGATAGTCCATATCTCGGAAACTATAAGAGATAATGCAATTGGGCCATCGGCAGTGTAATTAGCATGCCGAATATTACTTGGAATGTGAATTACAACGAAATCGCTAATTCATAAGACCATTTTACAATTCTGGCTCAAGTTAGAAGCAGAGCCAATATTGCAAGATGTCGATAGTCCATATCTCGGAAACTATAAGAGATAACGCAATTTGGCAATCGGCAACGTAATTAGCATGCCGAATATTACTTGGAATGTGAATTACAACGAAATCGCTAATTCATAAAACCATTTTACAATTCTATCTCAAGTTAGAAGCAGAGCCAATATTGCAAGATGTCGATAGTCCATATCTCGGAAACTATAAGAGATAACGCAATTTGGCAATCGGCAACGTAATTAGCATGCCGAATATTACTTGGAATGTGAATTACAACGAAATCGCTAATTCATAAGACCATTTTACAATTCTGGCCCAAGTTAGAAGCAGAGCCAATATTGCAAGATGTCGATAGTCCATATCTCGGAAACTATAAGAGATAACGCAATTTGGCAATCGGCAACGTAATTAGCATGCCGAATATTACTTGGAATGTGAATTACAACGAAATCGCTAATTCATAAGACCATTTTACAATTCTGGCCCAAGTTAGAAGCAGAGCCAATATTGCAAGATGTCGATAGTCCATATCTCGGAAACTATAAGAGATAACGCAATTTGGCAATCGGCAACGTATTTAGCATGCCGAATATTACTTGGAATGTGAATTACAACGAAATCGCTAATTCATAAGACCATTTTACAATTCTGGCTAAAGTTAGAAGCAGAGCCAATATTGCAAGATGTCGATAGTCCATATCTCGGAAACTATAAGAGATAATGCAATTTGGCAATCGGCAACGTAATTAGGATGTCGAATATTACTTGGAATGTGAATTGGAGCGAAATCGCTAATTCATAAGACCATTTTACAATTTTGACCCAAGTTAGAAGCAGAGCCAATATTGTAAAATGTCGATAGTCCATATCTCGGAAACTATAAGAGATAATGCAATTTGGCCATTGGCAGTGTAATTAGCATACCGAATATTACTTGGAATGTGAATTGGAGCGAAATCGCTAATTCATAAGACCATTTTACAATTCTGGCCCAAGTTAGAAGCAGAGCCAGTATTGTAAAATGTCGATAGTCCATATCTCGGAAACTATAAGAGATAATGCAATTTGGCCATTGGCAGTGTAATTAGCATGCCGAATATTACTTGGAATGTGAATTACAACGAAATCGCTAATTCATAAGACCATTTTACAATTCTGGCTCAAGTTAGAAGCAGAGCCAATATTGCAAGATGTCGATAGTCCATATCTCGGAAACTATAAGAGATAACGCAATTTGGCAATCGGCAACGTAATTAGCATGCCGAATATTACTTGGAATGTGAATTACAACGAAATCGCTAATTCATAAAACCATTTTACAATTCTGGCTCAAGTTAGAAGCAGAGCCAATATTGCAAGATGTCGATAGTCCATATCTCGGAAACTATAAGAGATAACGCAATTTGGCAATCGGCAACGTAATTAGCATGCCGAATATTACTTGGAATGTGAATTACAACGAAATCGCTAATTCATAAGACCATTTTACAATTC
Source organism: Rhynchophorus ferrugineus (assembly GCF_030347505.1). Lineage (NCBI taxonomy): Eukaryota > Metazoa > Arthropoda > Insecta > Coleoptera > Curculionidae > Rhynchophorus > Rhynchophorus ferrugineus. The sequence goes on along the minus strand of NW_027472586.1, from coordinate 21,514,518 downwards.
TGGCCCAAGTTAGAAGCAGAGCCAATATTGCAAGATGTCGATAGTCCATATCTCGGAAACTATAGGAGATAACGCAATTTGGCAATCGGCAACGTAATTAGCATGCCGAATATTACTTGGAATGTGAATTACAACGAAATCGCTAATTCATAAGACCATTTTACAATTCTGGCCCAAGTTAGAAGCAGAGCCAATATTGCAAGATGTCGATAGTCCATATCTCGGAAACTATAAGAGATAATGCAATTTGGCAATCGGCAACGTATTTAGCATGCCGAATATTACTTGGAATGTGAATTACAACGAAATCGCTAATTCATAAGACCATTTTACAATTCTGGCTCAAGTTAGAAGCAGAGCCAATATTGCAAGATGTCGATAGTCCATATCTCGGAAACTATAAGAGATAATGCAATTTGGCAATCGGCAACGTAATTAGGATGTCGAATATTACTTGGAATGTGAATTGGAGCGAAATCGCTAATTCATAGGACCATTTTACAATTTTGACCCAAGTTAGAAGCAGAGCCAATATTGCAAGATGTCGATAGTACATATCTCGGAAACTATAAGAGATAATGCAATTTGGCAATCGGCAACCTAATTAGCATGCCGAATATTACTTGGAATGTGAATTGGAGCGAAATCGCTAATTCATAAGACCATTTTACAATTTTGACCCAGGTTCGTCGCAGATCCAATATTGCAAGATGTCGATAGTCCATATCTCGGAAACTATAAGAGATAACGCAATTTGGCAATCGGCAACGTAATTAGCATGCCGAATATTACTTGGAATGTGAATTACAACGAAATCGCTAATTCATAAGACCATTTTACAATTCTGGCCCAAGTTAGAAGCAGAGCCAATATTGCAAGATGTCGATAGTCCATATCTCGGAAACTATAAGAGATAACGCAATTTGGCAATCGGCAACGTAATTAGCATGCCGAATATTACTTGGAATGTGAATTACAACGAAATCGCTAATTCATAAGACCATTTTACAATTCTGGCCCAAGTTAGAAGCAGAGCCAATATTGCAAGATGTCGATAGTCCATATCTCGGAAACTATAAGAGATAACGCAATTTGGCAATCGGCAACGTATTTAGCATGCCGAATATTACTTGGAATGTGAATTACAACGAAATCGCTAATTCATAAGACCATTTTACAATTCTGGCTAAAGTTAGAAGCAGAGCCAATATTGCAAGATGTCGATAGTCCATATCTCGGAAACTATAAGAGATAATGCAATTTGGCAATCGGCAACGTAATTAGGATGTCGAATATTACTTGGAATGTGAATTGGAGCGAAATCGCTAATTCATAAGACCATTTTACAATTTTGACCCAAGTTAGAAGCAGAGCCAATATTGTAAAATGTCGATAGTCCATATCTCGGAAACTATAAGAGATAATGCAATTTGGCCATTGGCAGTGTAATTAGCATACCGAATATTACTTGGAATGTGAATTGGAGCGAAATCGCTAATTCATAAGACCATTTTACAATTCTGGCCCAAGTTAGAAGCAGAGCCAGTATTGTAAAATGTCGATAGTCCATATCTCGGAAACTATAAGAGATAATGCAATTTGGCCATTGGCAGTGTAATTAGCATGCCGAATATTACTTGGAATGTGAATTACAACGAAATCGCTAATTCATAAGACCATTTTACAATTCTGGCTCAAGTTAGAAGCAGAGCCAATATTGCAAGATGTCGATAGTCCATATCTCGGAAACTATAAGAGATAACGCAATTTGGCAATCGGCAACGTAATTAGCATGCCGAATATTACTTGGAATGTGAATTACAACGAAATCGCTAATTCATAAAACCATTTTACAATTCTGGCTCAAGTTAGAAGCAGAGCCAATATTGCAAGATGTCGATAGTCCATATCTCGGAAACTATAAGAGATAACGCAATTTGGCAATCGGCAACGTAATTAGCATGCCGAATATTACTTGGAATGTGAATTACAACGAAATCGCTAATTCATAAGACCATTTTACAATTCTGGCCCAAGTTAGAAGCAGAGCCAATATTGCAAGATGTCGATAGTCCATATCTCGGAAACTATAGGAGATAACGCAATTTGGCAATCGGCAACGTAATTAGCATGCCGAATATTACTTGGAATGTGAATTACAACGAAATCGCTAATTCATAAGACCATTTTACAATTCTGGCCCAAGTTAGAAGCAGAGCCAATATTGCAAGATGTCGATAGTCCATATCTCGGAAACTATAAGAGATAATGCAATTTGGCAATCGGCAACGTATTTAGCATGCCGAATATTACTTGGAATGTGAATTACAACGAAATCGCTAATTCATAAGACCATTTTACAATTCTGGCTCAAGTTAGAAGCAGAGCCAATATTGCAAGATGTCGATAGTCCATATCTCGGAAACTATAAGAGATAATGCAATTTGGCAATCGGCAACGTAATTAGGATGTCGAATATTACTTGGAATGTGAATTGGAGCGAAATCGCTAATTCATAGGACCATTTTACAATTTTGACCCAAGTTAGAAGCAGAGCCAATATTGCAAGATGTCGATAGTACATATCTCGGAAACTATAAGAGATAATGCAATTTGGCAATCGGCAACCTAATTAGCATGCCGAATATTACTTGGAATGTGAATTGGAGCGAAATCGCTAATTCATAAGACCATTTTACAATTTTGACCCAAGTTAGAAGCAGAGCCAATATTGTAAAATGTCGATAGTCCATATCTCGGAAACTATAAGAGATAATGCAATTTGGCAATCGGCAACGTAATTAGCATGCCGAATATTACTTGGAATGTGAATTACAACGAAATCGCAAATTCATAAGACCATTTTACAATTCTGGCCCAAGTTAGAAGCAGAGCCAATATTGTAAAATGTCGATAGTCCATATCTCGGAAACTATAGGAGATAATGCAATTTGGCCATCGGCAGTGTAATTAGCATACCGAATATTACTTGGAATGTGAATTGGAGCGAAATCGCTAATTCATAAGACCATTTTACAATTCTGGCCCAAGTTAGAAGCAGAGCCAGTATTGTAAAATGTCGATAGTCCATATCTCGGAAACTATAAGAGATAATGCAATTTGGCCATCGGCAGTGTAATTAGCATGCCGAATATTACTTGGAATGTGAATTACAACGAAATCGCTAATTCATAAGACCATTTTACAATTCTGGCTCAAGTTAGAAGCAGAGCCAATATTGCAAGATGTCGATAGTCCATATCTCGGAAACTATAAGAGATAACGCAATTTGGCAATCGGCAACGTAATTAGCATGCCGAATATTACTTGGAATGTGAATTACAACGAAATCGCTAATTCATAAGACCATTTTACATTTCTGGCTCAAGTTAGAAGCAGAGCCAATATTGTAAAATGTCGATAGTCCATATCTCGGAAACTATAAGAGATAATGCAATTTGGCCATCGGCAGTGTAATTAGCATACCGAATATTACTTTGAATGTGAATTGGAGCGAAATCGCTAATTCATAAGACCATTTTACAATTCTGGCCCAAGTTAGAAGCAGAGCCAGTATTGTAAAATGTCGATAGTCCATATCTCAGAAACTATAAGAGATAATGCAATTTGGCCATCAGCAGTGTAATTAGCATGCCGAATATTACTTGGAATGTGAATTACAACGAAATCGCTAATTCATAAGACCATTTTACAATTCTCTCTCAAGTTAGAAGCAGAGCCAATATTGCAAGATGTCGATAGTCCATATCTCGGAAACTATAAGAGATAATGCAATTTGGCAATCGGCAACGTAATTAGCATGCCGAATATTACTTGGAATGTGAATTACAACGAAATCGCTAATTCATAAGACCATTTTACAATTCTGGCTCAAGTTAGAAGCAGAGCCAATATTGCAAGATGTCGATAGTCCATATCTCGGAAACTATAAGAGATAACGCAATTTGGCAATCGGCAACGTAATTAGCATGCCGAATATTACTTGGAATGTGAATTACAACGAAATCGCTAATTCATAAGACCATTTTACAATTCTGGCTCAAGTTAGAAGCAGAGCCAATATTGCAAGATGTCGATAGTCCATATCTCGGAAACTATAAGAGATAACGCAATTTGGCAATCGGCAACGTAATTAGCATGCCGAATATTACTTGGAAAGTGAATTACAACGAAATCGCTAATTCATAAGACCATTTTACAATTCTGGCCCAAGTTAGAAGCAGAGCCAATATTGCAAGATGTCGATAGTCCATATCTCGGAAACTATAAGAGATAATGCAATTTGGCAATCGGCAACGTAATTAGCATGCCGAATATTACTTGGAATGTGAATTTCAACGAAATCGCTAATTCATAAGACCATTTTACAATTCTCTCTCAAGTTAGAAGCAGAGCCAATATTGCAAGATGTCGATAGTCCATATCTCGGAAACTACAAGAGATAACGCAATTTGGCAATCGGCAACGTAATTAGCATGCCGAATATTACTTGGAATGTGAATTACAACGAAATCGCTAATTCATAAGACCATTTTACAATTTTGACCCAAGTTAGAAGCAGAGCCAATATTGTAAAATGTCGATAGTCCATATCTCGGAAACTATAAGAGATAATGCAATTTTGCCATCGGCAGTGTAATTAGCATGCCGAATATTACTTGGAATATGAATTACAACGAAATCGCTAATTCATAAGACCATTTTACAATTCTGGCCCAAGTTAGAAACAGAGCCAATATTGCAAGATGTGGATAGTCCATATCTCGGAAACTATTAGAGATAATGCAATTTGGCAATCGGCAACGTAATTAGCATGCCGAATATTACTTGGAATGTGAATTAAAACGAAATCGCTAATTCATAAGACCATTTTACAATTCTGGCCCTAGTTAGAAGCAGAGCCAATATTGCAAGATGTCGATAGTCCATATCTCGGAAACTATAAGAGATAACGCAATTTGGCAATCGGCAACGTAATTAGCATGCCGAATATTACTTGGAATGTGAATTACAACGAAATCGCTAATTCATAAGACCATTTTACAATTCTGGCCCAAGTTAGAAGCAGAGCCAATATTGCAAGATGTCGATAGTCCATATCTCGGAAACTATAAGAGATAACGCAATTTGGCAATCGGCAACGTATTTAGCATGCCGAATATTACTTGGAATGTGAATTACAACGAAATCGCTAATTCATAAGACCATTTCACAATTCTGGCTCAAGTTAGAAGCAGAGCCAATATTGCAAGATGTCGATAGTCCATATCTCGGAAACTATAAGAGATAATGCAATTTGGCAATCGGCAACGTAATTAGGATGTCGAATATTACTTGGAATGTGAATTGGAGCGAAATCGCTAATTCATAAGACCATTTTACAATTTTGACCCAAGTTAGAAGCAGAGCCAATATTGTAAAATGTCGATAGCCCATATCTAGGAAACTATAAGAGATAATGCAATTTGGCCATCGGCAGTGTAATTAGCATACCGAATATTACTTGGAATGTGAATTGGAGCGAAATCGTTAATTCATAAGACCATTTTACAATTCTGGCCCAAGTTAGAAGCAGAGCCAGTATTGTAAAATGTCGATAGTCCATATCTCGGAAACTATAAGAGATAATGCAATTGGGCCATCGGCAGTGTAATTAGCATGCCGAATATTACTTGGAATGTGAATTACAACGAAATCGCTAATTCATAAGACCATTTTACAATTCTGGCTCAAGTTAGAAGCAGAGCCAATATTGCAAGATGTCGATAGTCCATATCTCGGAAACTATAAGAGATAACGCAATTTGGCAATCGGCAACGTAATTAGCATGCCGAATATTACTTGGAATGTGAATTACAACGAAATCGCTAATTCATAAAACCATTTTACAATTCTGGCTCAAGTTAGAAGCAGAGCCAATATTGCAAGATGTCGATAGTCCATATCTCGGAAACTATAAGAGATAACGCAATTTGGCAATCGGCAACGTAATTAGCATGCCGAATATTACTTGGAATGTGAATTACAACGAAATCGCTAATTCATAAGACCATTTTACAATTCTGGCCCAAGTTAGAAGCAGAGCCAATATTGCAAGATGTCGATAGTCCATATCTCGGAAACTATAAGAGATAACGCAATTTGGCAATCGGCAACGTAATTAGCATGCCGAATATTACTTGGAATGTGAATTACAACGAAATCGCTAATTCATAAGACCATTTTACAATTCTGGCCCAAGTTAGAAGCAGAGCCAATATTGCAAGATGTCGATAGTCCATATCTCGGAAACTATAAGAGATAACGCAATTTGGCAATCGGCAACGTATTTAGCATGCCGAATATTACTTGGAATGTGAATTACAACGAAATCGCTAATTCATAAGACCATTTTACAATTCTGGCTAAAGTTAGAAGCAGAGCCAATATTGCAAGATGTCGATAGTCCATATCTCGGAAACTATAAGAGATAATGCAATTTGGCAATCGGCAACGTAATTAGGATGTCGAATATTACTTGGAATGTGAATTGGAGCGAAATCGCTAATTCATAAGACCATTTTACAATTTTGACCCAAGTTAGAAGCAGAGCCAATATTGTAAAATGTCGATAGTCCATATCTCGGAAACTATAAGAGATAATGCAATTTGGCCATTGGCAGTGTAATTAGCATACCGAATATTACTTGGAATGTGAATTGGAGCGAAATCGCTAATTCATAAGACCATTTTACAATTCTGGCCCAAGTTAGAAGCAGAGCCAGTATTGTAAAATGTCGATAGTCCATATCTCGGAAACTATAAGAGATAATGCAATTTGGCCATCGGCAGTGTAATTAGCATGCCGAATATTACTTGGAATGTGAATTACAACGAAATCGCTAATTCATAAGACCATTTTACAATTCTGGCTCAAGTTAGAAGCAGAGCCAATATTGCAAGATGTCGATAGTCCATATCTCGGAAACTATAAGAGATAACGCAATTTGGCAATCGGCAACGTAATTAGCATGCCGAATATTACTTGGAATGTGAATTACAACGAAATCGCTAATTCATAAAACCATTTTACAATTCTGGCTCAAGTTAGAAGCAGAGCCAATATTGCAAGATGTCGATAGTCCATATCTCGGAAACTATAAGAGATAACGCAATTTGGCAATCGGCAACGTAATTAGCATGCCGAATATTACTTGGAATGTGAATTACAACGAAATCGCTAATTCATAAGACCATTTTACAATTCTGGCCCAAGTTAGAAGCAGAGCCAATATTGCAAGATGTCGATAGTCCATATCTCGGAAACTATAGGAGATAACGCAATTTGGCAATCGGCAACGTAATTAGCATGCCGAATATTACTTGGAATGTGAATTACAACGAAATCGCTAATTCATAAGACCATTTTACAATTCTGGCCCAAGTTAGAAGCAGAGCCAATATTGCAAGATGTCGATAGTCCATATCTCGGAAACTATAAGAGATAATGCAATTTGGCAATCGGCAACGTATTTAGCATGCCGAATATTACTTGGAATGTGAATTACAACGAAATCGCTAATTCATAAGACCATTTTACAATTCTGGCTCAAGTTAGAAGCAGAGCCAATATTGCAAGATGTCGATAGTCCATATCTCGGAAACTATAAGAGATAATGCAATTTGGCAATCGGCAACGTAATTAGGATGTCGAATATTACTTGGAATGTGAATTGGAGCGAAATCGCTAATTCATAGGACCATTTTACAATTTTGACCCAAGTTAGAAGCAGAGCCAATATTGCAAGATGTCGATAGTACATATCTCGGAAACTATAAGAGATAATGCAATTTGGCAATCGGCAACCTAATTAGCATGCCGAATATTACTTGGAATGTGAATTGGAGCGAAATCGCTAATTCATAAGACCATTTTACAATTTTGACCCAAGTTAGAAGCAGAGCCAATATTGTAAAATGTCGATAGTCCATATCTCGGAAACTATAAGAGATAATGCAATTTGGCAATCGGCAACGTAACTAGCATGCCGAATATTACTTGGAATGTGAATTACAACGAAATCGCAAATTCATAAGACCATTTTACAATTCTGGCCCAAGTTAGAAGCAGAGCCAATATTGTAAAATGTCGATAGTCCATATCTCGGAAACTATAAGAGATAATGCAATTTGGCCATCGGCAGTGTAATTAGCATACCGAATATTACTTGGAATGTGAATTGGAGCGAAATCGCTAATTCATAAGACCATTTTACAATTCTGGCCCAAGTTAGAAGCAGAGCCAGTATTGTAAAATGTCGATAGTCCATATCTCGGAAACTATAAGAGATAATGCAATTTGGCAATCGGCAGTGTAATTAGCATGCCGAATATTACTTGGAATGTGAATTACAACGAAATCGCTAATTCATAAGACCATTTTACAATTCTCTCTCAAGTTAGAAGCAGAGCCAATATTGCAAGATGTCGATAGTCCATATCTCGGAAACTATAAGAGATAATGCAATTTGGCAATCGGCAACGTAATTAGCATGCCGAATATTACTTGGAATGTGAATTACAACGAAATCGCTAATTCATAAGACCATTTTACAATTCTGGCTCAAGTTAGAAGCAGAGCCAATATTGCAAGATGTCGATAGTCCATATCTCGGAAACTATAAGAGATAACGCAATTTGGCAATCGGCAACGTAATTAGCATGCCGAATATTACTTGGAATGTGAATTACAACGAAATCGCTAATTCATAAGACCATTTTACAATTCTGGCTCAAGTTAGAAGCAGAGCCAATATTGCAAGATGTCGATAGTCCATATCTCGGAAACTATAAGAGATAACGCAATTTGGCAATCGGCAACGTAATTAGCATGCCGAATATTACTTGGAAAGTGAATTACAACGAAATCGCTAATTCATAAGACCATTTTACAATTCTGGCCCAAGTTAGAAGCAGAGCCAATATTGCAAGATGTCGATAGTCCATATCTCGGAAACTATAAGAGATAATGCAATTTGGCAATCGGCAACGTAATTAGCATGCCGAATATTACTTGGAATGTGAATTACAACGAAATCGCTAATTCATAAGACCATTTTACAATTCTGGCCCAAGTTAGAAGCAGAGAAAATATTGTAAAATGTCGATAGTCCATATCTCGGAAACTATAAGAGATAATGCAATTTGGCCATCGGCAGTGTAATTAGCATGCCGAATATTACTTGGAATGTGAATTTCAACGAAATCGCTAATTCATAAGACCATTTTACAATTCTGGCTCAAGTTAGAAGCAGAGCCAATATTGCAAGATGTCGATAGTCCATATCTCGGAAACTACAAGAGATAACGCAACTTGGCAATCGGCAACGTAATTAGCATGCCGAATATTACTTGGAATGTGAATTACAACGAAATCGCTAATTCATAAGACCATTTTACAATTCTGGCACAAGTTAGAAGCAAAGCCAATATTGCAAGAAGTCGATAGTTCATATCTCGGAAACTATAAGAGATAATGCAATTTGACAATCGGCAACGTAATTAGCATGCCAAATATTACTTGGAATGTGAATTGGGGCGAAATCGCTAATTCATAAGACCATTTTACTATTTTGACCCAAGTTAGAAGCAGAGCCAATATTGCAAGATGTCGATAGTACATATCTCGGAAACTATAAGAGATAATGCAATTTGGCAATCGGCAACCTAATTAGCATGCCGAATATTACTTGGAATGTGAATTGGAGCGAAATCGCTAATTCATAAGACCATTTTACAATTTTGACCCAAGTTAGAAGCAGAGCCAATATTGTAAAATGTCGATAGTCCATATCTCGGAAACTATAAGAGATAATGCAATTTGGCAATCGGCAACGTAATTAGCATGCCGAATATTACTTGGAATGTGAATTACAACGAAATCGCAAATTCATAAGACCATTTTACAATTCTGGCCCAAGTTAGAAGCAGAGCCAATATTGTAAAATGTCGATAGTCCATATCTCGGAAACTATAAGAGATAATGCAATTTGGCCATCGGCAGTGTAATTAGCATACCGAATATTACTTGGAATGTGAATTGGAGCGAAATCGCTAATTCATAAGACCATTTTACAATTCTGGCCCAAGTTAGAAGCAGAGCCAGTATTGTAAAATGTCGATAGTCCATATCTCGGAAACTATAAGAGATAATGCAATTTGGCCATCGGCAGTGTAATTAGCATGCTGAATATTACTTGGAATGTGAATTACAACGAAATCGCTAATTCATAAGACCATTTTACAATTCTGGCTCAAGTTAGAAGCAGAGCCAATATTGCAAGATGTCGATAGTCCATATCTCGGAAACTATAAGAGATAACGCAATTTGGCAATCGGCAACGTAATTAGCATGCCGAATATTACTTGGAATGTGAATTACAACGAAATCGCTAATTCATAAGACCATTTTACATTTCTGGCTCAAGTTAGAAGCAGAGCCAATATTGCAAGATGTCGATAGTCCATATCTCGGAAACTCTAAGAGATAACGCAATTTGGCAATCGGCAACGTAATTAGCATGCCGAATATTACTTGGAAAGTGAATTACAACGAAATCGCTAATTCATAAGACCATTTTACAATTCTGGCCCAAGTTAGAAGCAGAGCCAATATTGCAAGATGTCGATAGTCCATATCTCGGAAACTATAAGAGATAATGCAATTTGGCAATCGGCAACGTAATTAGCATGCCGAATATTACTTGGAATGTGAATTACAACGAAATCGCAAATTCATAAGACCATTTTACAATTCTGGCCCAAGTTAGAAGCAGAGCCAATATTGTAAAATGTCGATAGTCCATATCTCGGAAACTATAAGAGATAATGCAATTTGGCCATCGGCAGTGTAATTAGCATACCGAATATTACTTGGAATGTGAATGGGAGCGAAATCGCTAATTCATAAGACCATTTTACAATTCTGGCCCAAGTTAGAAGCAGAGCCAATATTGTAAAATGTCGATAGTCCATATCTCGGAAACTATAAGAGATAATGCAATTTGGCAATCGGCAACGTAATTAGCATGCCGAATATTACTTGGAATGTGAATTACAACGAAATCGCAAATTCATAAGACCATTTTACAATTCTGGCCCAAGTTAGAAGCAGAGCCAATATTGTAAAATGTCGATAGTCCATATCTCGGAAACTATAAGAGATAATGCAATTTGGCCATCGGCAGTGTAATTAGCATACCGAATATTACTTGGAATGTGAATTGGAGCGAAATCGCTAATTCATAAGACCATTTTACAATTCTGGCCCAAGTTAGAAGCAGAGCCAGTATTGTAAAATGTCGATAGTCCATATCTCGGAAACTATAAGAGATAATGCAATTTGGCAATCGGCAGTGTAATTAGCATGCCGAATATTACTTGGAATGTGAATTACAACGAAATCGCTAATTCATAAGGGCCATTTTACAATTCTCTCTCAAGTTAGAAGCAGAGCCAATATTGCAAGATGTCGATAGTCCATATCTCGGAAACTATAAGAGATAATGCAATTTGGCAATCGGCAACGTAATTAGCATGCCGAATATTACTTGGAATGTGAATTACAACGAAATCGCTAATTCATAAGACCATTTTACAATTCTGGCTCAAGTTAGAAGCAGAGCCAATATTGCAAGATGTCGATAGTCCATATCTCGGAAACTATAAGAGATAACGCAATTTGGCAATCGGCAACGTAATTAGCATGCCGAATATTACTTGGAATGTGAATTACAACGAAATCGCTAATTCATAAGACCATTTTACAATTCTGGCTCAAGTTAGAAGCAGAGCCAATATTGCAAGATGTCGATAGTCCATATCTCGGAAACTATAAGAGATAACGCAATTTGGCAATCGGCAACGTAATTAGCATGCCGAATATTACTTGGAAAGTGAATTACAACGAAATCGCTAATTCATAAGACCATTTTACAATTCTGGCCCAAGTTAGAAGCAGAGCCAATATTGCAAGATGTCGATAGTCCATATCTCGGAAACTATAAGAGATAATGCAATTTGGCAATCGGCAACGTAATTAGCATGCCGAATATTACTTGGAATGTGAATTACAACGAAATCGCTAATTCATAAGACCATTTTACAATTCTGGCCCAAGTTAGAAGCAGAGCCAATATTGCAAGATGTCGATAGTCCATATCTCGGAAACTGTAAGAGATAACGCAATTTGGCAATCGGCAACGTAATTAGCATGCCGAATATTACTTGGAATGTGAATTACAACGAAATCGCTAATTCATAAGACCATTTTACAATTCTGGCCCAAGTTAGAAGCAGAGAAAATATTGTAAAATGTCGATAGTCCATATCTCGGAAACTATAAGAGATAATGCAATTTGGCCATCGGCAGTGTAATTAGCATGCCGAATATTACTTGGAATGTGAATTTCAACGAAATCGCTAATTCATAAGACCATTTTACAATTCTGGCTCAAGTTAGAAGCAGAGCCAATATTGCAAGATGTCGATAGTCCATATCTCGGAAACTACAAGAGATAACGCAACTTGGCAATCGGCAACGTAATTAGCATGCCGAATATTACTTGGAATGTGAATTACAACGAAATCGCTAATTCATAAGACCATTTTACAATTCTGGCACAAGTTAGAAGCAAAGCCAATATTGCAAGAAGTCGATAGTTCATATCTCGGAAACTATAAGAGATAATGCAATTTGACAATCGGCAACGTAATTAGCATGCCAAATATTACTTGGAATGTGAATTGGGGCGAAATCGCTAATTCATAAGACCATTTTACTATTTTGACCCAAGTTAGAAGCAGAGCCAATATTGCAAGATGTCGATAGTACATATCTCGGAAACTATAAGAGATAATGCAATTTGGCAATCGGCAACCTAATTAGCATGCCGAATATTACTTGGAATGTGAATTGGAGCGAAATCGCTAATTCATAAGACCATTTTACAATTTTGACCCAAGTTAGAAGCAGAGCCAATATTGTAAAATGTCGATAGTCCATATCTCGGAAACTATAAGAGATAATGCAATTTGGCAATCGGCAACGTAATTAGCATGCCGAATATTACTTGGAATGTGAATTACAACGAAATCGCAAATTCATAAGACCATTTTACAATTCTGGCCCAAGTTAGAAGCAGAGCCAATATTGTAAAATGTCGATAGTCCATATCTCGGAAACTATAAGAGATAATGCAATTTGGCCATCGGCAGTGTAATTAGCATACCGAATATTACTTGGAATGTGAATTGGAGCGAAATCGCTAATTCATAAGACCATTTTACAATTCTGGCCCAAGTTAGAAGCAGAGCCAGTATTGTAAAATGTCGATAGTCCATATCTCGGAAACTATAAGAGATAATGCAATTTGGCCATCGGCAGTGTAATTAGCATGCTGAATATTACTTGGAATGTGAATTACAACGAAATCGCTAATTCATAAGACCATTTTACAATTCTGGCTCAAGTTAGAAGCAGAGCCAATATTGCAAGATGTCGATAGTCCATATCTCGGAAACTATAAGAGATAACGCAATTTGGCAATCGGCAACGTAATTAGCATGCCGAATATTACTTGGAATGTGAATTACAACGAAATCGCTAATTCATAAGACCATTTTACATTTCTGGCTCAAGTTAGAAGCAGAGCCAATATTGCAAGATGTCGATAGTCCATATCTCGGAAACTCTAAGAGATAACGCAATTTGGTAATCGGCAACGTAATTAGCATGCCGAATATTACTTGGAAAGTGAATTACAACGAAATCGCTAATTCATAAGACCATTTTACAATTCTGGCCCAAGTTAGAAGCAGAGCCAATATTGCAAGATGTCGATAGTCCATATCTCGGAAACTATAAGAGATAATGCAATTTGGCAATCGGCAACGTAATTAGCATGCCGAATATTACTTGGAATGTGAATTACAACGAAATCGCAAATTCATAAGACCATTTTACAATTCTGGCCCAAGTTAGAAGCAGAGCCAATATTGTAAAATGTCGATAGTCCATATCTCGGAAACTATAAGAGATAATGCAATTTGGCCATCGGCAGTGTAATTAGCATATCGAATATTACTTGGAATGTGAATGGGAGCGAAATCGCTAATTCATAAGACCATTTTACAATTCTGGCCCAAGTTAGAAGTAGAGCCAGTATTGTAAAATGTCGATAGTCCATATCTCGGAAACTATAAGAGATAATGCAATTTGGCCATCGGCAGTGTAATTAGCATGCCGAATATTACTTGGAATGTGAATTACAACGAAATCGCTAATTCATAAGACCATTTTACAATTCTGGCTCAAGTTAGAAGCAGAGCCAATATTGCAAAATGTCGATAGTCCATATCTCGGAAACTATAAGAGATAACGCAATTTGGCAATCGGCAACGTAATTAGCATGCCGAATATTACTGGGAATGTGAATTACAACGAAATCGCTAATTCATAAGGCCATTTTACAATTCTGGCTCAAGTTAGAAGCAGAGCCAATATTGCAAGATGTCGATAGTCCATATCTCGGAAACTATAAGAGATAACGCAATTTGGCAATCGGCAACGTAATTAGCATGCCGAATATTACTTGGAAAGTGAATTACAACGAAATCGCTAATTCATAAGACCATTTTACAATTCTGGCCCAAGTTAGAAGCAGAGCCAATATTGCAAGATGTCGATAGTCCATATCTCGGAAACTGTAAGAGATAACGCAATTTGGCAATCGGCAACGTAATTAGCATGCCGAATATTACTTGGAATGTGAATTACAACGAAATCGCTAATTCATAAGACCATTTTACAATTCTGGCTCAAGTTAGAAGCAGAGCCAATATTGCAAGATGTCGATAGTCCATATCTCGGAAACTATAAGAGATAACGCAATTTGTTAATCGGCAACGTAATTAGCATGCCGAATATTACTTGGAATGTGAATTACAACGAAATCGCTAATTCATAAGACCATTTTACAATTCTGGCTCAAATTAGAAGCAGAGCCAATATTGCAAGATGTCGATAGTCCATATCTCGGAAACTATAAGAGATAACGCAATTTGGCAATCGGCAACGTAATTAGCATGCCGAATATTACTTGGAATGTGAATTACAACGAAATCGCTAATTCATAAGACCATTTTACAATTCTGGCTCAAGTTAGAAGCAGAGCCAATATTGCAAGATGTCGATAGTCCATATCTCGGAAACTATAAGAGATAACGCAATTTGGCAATCGGCAACGTAATTAGCATGCCGAATATTACTTGGAAAGTGAATTACAACGAAATCGCTAATTCATAAGACCATTTTACAATTCTGGCCTAAGTTAGAAGCAGAGCCAATATTGCAAGATGTCGATAGTCCATATCTCGGAAACTATAAGAGATAACGCAATTTGTTAATCGGCAACGTAATTAGCATGCCGAATATTACTTGGAATGTGAATTACAACGAAATCGCTAATTCATAAGACCATTTTACAATTCTGGCTCAAGTTAGAAGCAGAGCCAATATTGCAAGATGTCGATAGTCCATATCTCGGAAACTATAAGAGATAACGCAATTTGGCAATCGGCAACGTAATTAGCATGCCGAATATTACTTGGAATGTGAATTACAACGAAATCGCTAATTCATAAGACCATTTTACAATTCTGGCTCAAGTTAGAAGCAGAGCCAATATTGCAAGATGTCGATAGTCCATATCTCGGAAACTATAAGAGATAACGCAATTTGGCAATCGGCAACGTAATTAGCATGCCGAATATTACTTGGAAAGTGAATTACAACGAAATCGCTAATTCATAAGACCATTTTACAATTCTGGCCCAAGTTAGAAGCAGAGCCAATATTGCAAGATGTCGATAGTCCATATCTCGGAAACTGTAAGAGATAACGCAATTTGGCAATCGGCAACGTAATTAGCATGCCGAATATTACTTGGAATGTGAATTACAACGAAATCGTTAATTCATAAGACCATTTTACAATTCTGGCTCAAGTTAGAAGCAGAGCCAATATTGCAAGATGTCGATAGTCCATATCTCGGAAACTATAAGAGATAACGCAATTTGTTAATCGGCAACGTAATTAGCATGCCGAATATTACTTGGAATGTGAATTACAACGAAATCGCTAATTCATAAGACCATTTTACAATTCTGGCTCAAGTTAGAAGCAGAGCCAATATTGCAAGATGTCGATAGTCCATATCTCGGAAACTATAAGAGATAACGCAATTTGGCAATCGGCAACGTAATTAGCATGCCGAATATTACTTGGAAAGTGAATTACAACGAAATTGCTAATTCATAAGACCATTTTACAATTCTGGCCCAAGTTAGAAGCAGAGCCAATATTGCAAGATGTCGATAGTCCATATCTCGGAAACTATAAGAGATAATGCAATTTGGCAATCGGCAACGTAATTAGCATGCCGAATATTACTTGGAATGTGAATTACAACGAAATCGCTAATTCATAAGACCATTTTACAATTCTGGCTCAAGTTAGAAGCAGAGCCAATATTGCAAGATGTCGATAGTCCATATCTCGGAAACTATAAGAGATAACGCAATTTGGCAATCGGCAACGTAATTAGCATGCCGAATATTACTTGGAATGTGAATTACAACGAAATCGCTAATTCATAAGACCATTTTACAATTCTGGTTCAAGTTAGAAGCAGAGCCAATATTGCAAGATGTCGATAGTCCATATCTCGGAAACTATAAGAGATAACGCAATTTGGCAATCGGCAACGTAATTAGCATGCCGAATATTACTTGGAAAGTGAATTACAACGAAGTCGCTAATTCATAAGACCATTTTACAATTCTGGCCCAAGTTAGAAGCAGAGCCAATATTGCAAGATGTCGATAGTCCATATCTCGGAAACTATAAGAGATAATGCAATTTGGCAATCGGCAACGTAATTAGCATGCCGAATATTACTTGGAATGTGAATTACAACGAAATCGCTAATTCATAAGACCATTTTACAATTCTGGCCCAAGTTAGAAGCAGAGCCAATATTGCAAGATGTCGATAGTCCATATCTCGGAAACTGTAAGAGATAACGCAAATTGGCAATCGGCAACGTAATTAGCATGCCGAATATTACTTGGAATGTGAATTTC
This sequence comes from Rhynchophorus ferrugineus, assembly GCF_030347505.1. Taxonomy (NCBI): domain Eukaryota; kingdom Metazoa; phylum Arthropoda; class Insecta; order Coleoptera; family Curculionidae; genus Rhynchophorus; species Rhynchophorus ferrugineus. The sequence continues at coordinate 21,497,316 of NW_027472586.1, read as the reverse complement.
AACGAAATCGCTAATTCATAAGACCATTTTACAATTCTGGCCCAAGTTAGAAGCAGAGCCAATATTGTAAAATGTCGATAGTCCATATCTCGGAAACTATAAGAGATAATGCAATTTGGCCATCGGCAGTGTAATTAGCATGCCGAATATTACTTGGAATGTGAATTTCAACGAAATCGCTAATTCATAAGACCATTTTACAATTCTGGCTCAAGTTAGAAGCTGAGCCAAAATTGCAAGATGTCGATAGTCCATATCTCGGAAACTACAAGAGATAACGCAATTTGGCAATCGGCAACGTAATTAGCATGCCGAATATTACTTGGAATGTGAATTACAACGAAATCGCTAATTCATAAGACCATTTTACAATTCTGGCACAAGTTAGAAGCAGAGCCAATATTGCAAGATGTCGATAGTACATATCTCGGAAACTATAAGAGATAATGCAATTTGGCAATCGGCAACCTAATTAGCATGCCGAATATTACTTGGAATGTGAATTGGAGCGAAATCGCTAATTCATAAGACCATTTTACAATTTTGACCCAAGTTAGAAGCAGAGCCAATATTGTAAAATGTCGATAGTCCATATCTCGGAAACTATAAGAGATAATGCAATTTGGCAATCGGCAACGTAATTAGCATGCCGAATATTACTTGGAATGTGAATTACAACGAAATCGCAAATTCATAAGACCATTTTACAATTCTGGCCCAAGTTAGAAGCAGAGCCAATATTGTAAAATGTCGATAGTCCATATCTCGGAAACTATAAGAGATAATGCAATTTGGCCATCGGCAGTGTAATTAGCATACCGAATATTACTTGGAATGTGAATTGGAGCGAAATCGCTAATTCATAAGACCATTTTACAATTCTGGCCCAAGTTAGAAGCAGAGCCAGTATTGTAAAATGTTGATAGTCCATATCTCGGAAACTATAAGAGATAATGCAATTTGGCCATCGGCAGTGTAATTAGCATGCCGAATATTACTTGGAATGTGAATTACAACGAAATCGCTAATTCATAAGACCATTTTACAATTCTGGCTCAAGTTAGAAGCAGAGCCAATATTGCAAGATGTCGATAGTCCATATCTCGGAAACTATAAGAGATAAGGCAATTTGGCAATCGGCAACGTAATTAGCATGCCGAATATTACTTGCAATGTGAATTACAACGAAATCGCTAATTCATAAGACCATTTTACAATTCTGGCCCAAGTTAGAAGCAGAGCCAATATTGCAAGATGTCGATAGTCCATATCTCGGAAACTATAAGAGATAATGCAATTTGGCAATCGGCAACGTAATTAGCATGCCGAATATTACTTGGAATGTGAATTACAACGAAATCGCTAATTCATAAGACCATTTTACAATTCTGGCCCAAGTTAGAAGCAGAGCCAGTATTGTAAAATGTCGATAGTCCATATCTCGGAAACTATAAGAGATAATGCAATTTGGCCATCGGCAGTGTAATTAGCATGCCGAATATTACTTGGAATGTGAATTACAACGAAATCGCTAATTCATAAGACCATTTTACAATTCTGGCTCAAGTTAGAAGCAGAGCCAATATTGCAAGATGTCGATAGTCCATATCTCGGAAACTATAAGAGATAAGGCAATTTGGCAATCGGCAACGTAATTAGCATGCCGAATATTACTTGCAATGTGAATTACAACGAAATCGCTAATTCATAAGACCATTTTACAATTCTGGCCCAAGTTAGAAGCAGAGCCAATATTGCAAGATGTCGATAGTCCATATCTCGGAAACTATAAGAGATAACGCAATTTGGCTATCGGCAACGTAATTAGCATGCCGAATATTACTTGGAATGTGAATTACAACGAAATCGCTAATTCATAAGACCATTTTACAATTCTGGCAAAAGTTAGAAGCAGAGCCAATATTGCAAGATGTCGATAGTTCATATCTCGGAAACTATAAGAGATAATGCAATTTGGCAATCGGCAACGTAATTAGCATGCCAAATATTACTTGGAATGTGAATTGGAGCGAAATCGCTAATTCATAAGACCATTTTACAATTTTGACCCAAGTTAGAAGCAGAGCCAATATTGTAAAATGTCGATAGTCCATATCTCGGAAACTATAAGAGATAATGCAATTTTGCCATCGGCAGTGTAATTAGCATGCCGAATATTACTTGGAATATGAATTACAACGAAATCGCTAATTCATAAGACCATTTTACAATTCTGGCCCAAGTTAGAAACAGAGCCAATATTGCAAGATGTGGATAGTCCATATCTCGGAAACTATTAGAGATAATGCAATTTGGCAATCGGCAACGTAATTAGCATGCCGAATATTACTTGGAATGTGAATTAAAACGAAATCGCTAATTCATAAGACCATTTTACAATTCTGGCCCAAGTTAGAAGCAGAGCCAATATTGCAAGATGTCGATAGTCCATATCTCGGAAACTATAAGAGATAACGCAATTTGGCAATCGGCAACGTAATTAGCATGCCGAATATTATTTGGAATGTGAATTACAACGAAATCTCTAATTCATAAGACCATTTTACAATTCTGGCCCAAGTTAGAAGCAGAGCCAATATTGCAAGATGTCGATAGTCCATATCTCGGAAACTATAAGAGATAACGCAATTTGGCAATCGGCAACGTATTTAGCATGCCGAATATTACTTGGAATGTGAATTACAACGAAATCGCTAATTCATAAGACCATTTTACAATTCTGGCTCAAGTTAGAAGCAGAGCCAATATTGCAAGATGTCGATAGTCCATATCTCGGAAACTATAAGAGATAATGCAATTTGGCAATCGGCAACGTAATTAGGATGTCGAATATTACTTGGAATGTGAATTGGAGCGAAATCGCTAATTCATAAGACCATTTTACAATTTTGACCCAAGTTAGAAGCAGAGTCAATATTGTAAAATGTCGATAGTCCATATCTCGGAAACTATAAGAGATAATGCAATTTGGCAATCGGCAACGTAATTAGCATGCCGAATATTACTTGGAATGTGAATTACAACGAAATCGCAAATTCATAAGACCATTTTACAATTCTGGCCCAAGTTAGAAGCAGAGCCAATATTGTAAAATGTCGATAGTCCATATCTCGGAAACTATAAGAGATAATGCAATTTGGCCATCGGCAGTGTAATTAGCATGCCGAATATTACTTGGAATGTGAATTACAACGAAATCGCTAATTCATAAGACCATTTTACAATTCTGGCTCAAGTTAGAAGCAGAGCCAATATTGCAAGATGTCGATAGTCCATATCTCGGAAACTATAAGAGATAACGCAATTTGGCAATCGGCAACGTAATTAGCATGCCGAATATTACTTGGAATGTGAATTACAACGAAATCGCTAATTCATAAGACCATTTTACAATTCTGGCTCAAGTTAGAAGCAGAGCCAATATTGCAAGATGTCGATAGTCCATATCTCGGAAACTATAAGAGATAACGCAATTTGGCAATCGGCAACGTAATTAGCATGCCGAATATTACTTGGAATGTGAATTACAACGAAATCGCTAATTCATAAGACCATTTTACAATTCTGGCCCAAGTTAGAAGCAGAGCCAATATTGCAAGATGTCGATAGTCCATATCTCGGAAACTATAAGAGATAACGCAATTTGGCAATCGGCAACGTAATTAGCATGCCGAATATTACTTGGAATGTGAATTACAACGAAATCGCTAATTCATAAGACCATTTTACAATTCTGGCACAAGTTAGAAGCAGAGCCAATATTGCAAGAAGTCGATAGTTCATATCTCGGAAACTATAAGAGATAATGCAATTTGACAATCGGCAACGTAATTAGCATGCCAAATATTACTTGGAATGTGAATTGGAGCGAAATCGCTAATTCATAAGACCATTTTACTATTTTGACCCAAGTTAGAAGCAGAGCCAATATTGCAAGATGTCGATAGTACATATCTCGGAAACTATAAGAGATAATGCAATTTGGCAATCGGCAACCTAATTAGCATGCCGAATATTACTTGGAATGTGAATTGGAGCGAAATCGCTAATTCATAAGACCATTTTACAATTTTGACCCAAGTTAGAAGCAGAGCCAATATTGTAAAATGTCGATAGTCCATATCTCGGAAACTATAAGAGATAATGCAATTTGGCAATCGGCAACGTAATTAGCATGCCGAATATTACTTGGAATGTGAATTACAACGAAATCGCAAATTCATAAGACCATTTTACAATTCTGGCCCAAGTTAGAAGCAGAGCCAATATTGTAAAATGTCGATAGTCCATATCTCGGAAACTATAAGAGATAATGCAATTTGGCCATCGGCAGTGTAATTAGCATACCGAATATTACTTGGAATGTGAATTGGAGCGAAATCGCTAATTCATAAGACCATTTTACAATTCTGGCCCAAGTTAGAAGCAGAGCCAGTATTGTAAAATGTCGATAGTCCATATCTCGGAAACTATAAGAGATAATGCAATTTGGCCATCGGCAGTGTAATTAGCATGCCGAATATTACTTGGAATGTGAATTACAACGAAATCGCTAATTCATAAGACCATTTTACAATTCTGGCTCAAGTTAGAAGCAGAGCCAATATTGCAAGATGTCGATAGTCCATATCTCGGAAACTATAAGAGATAAGGCAATTTGGCAATCGGCAACGTAATTAGCATGCCGAATATTACTTGCAATGTGAATTACAACGAAATCGCTAATTCATAAGACCATTTTACAATTCTGGCCCAAGTTAGAAGCAGAGCCAATATTGCAAGATGTCGATAGTCCATATCTCGGAAACTATAAGAGATAATGCAATTTGGCAATCGGCAACGTAATTAGCATGCCGAATATTACTTGGAATGTGAATTACAACGAAATCGCTAATTCATAAGACCATTTTACAATTCTGGCCCAAGTTAGAAGCAGAGCCAGTATTGTAAAATGTCGATAGTCCATATCTCGGAAACTATAAGAGATAATGCAATTTGGCCATCGGCAGTGTAATTAGCATGCCGAATATTACTTGGAATGTGAATTACAACGAAATCGCTAATTCATAAGACCATTTTACAATTCTGGCTCAAGTTAGAAGCAGAGCCAATATTGCAAGATGTCGATAGTCCATATCTCGGAAACTATAAGAGATAAGGCAATTTGGCAATCGGCAACGTAATTAGCATGCCGAATATTACTTGCAATGTGAATTACAACGAAATCGCTAATTCATAAGACCATTTTACAATTCTGGCCCAAGTTAGAAGCAGAGCCAATATTGCAAGATGTCGATAGTCCATATCTCGGAAACTATAAGAGATAACGCAATTTGGCTATCGGCAACGTAATTAGCATGCCGAATATCACTTGGAATGTGAATTACAACGAAATCGCTAATTCATAAGACCATTTTACAATTCTGGCAAAAGTTAGAAGCAGAGCCAATATTGCAAGATGTCGATAGTTCATATCTCGGAAACTATAAGAGATAATGCAATTTGGCAATCGGCAACGTAATTAGCATGCCAAATATTACTTGGAATGTGAATTGGAGCGAAATCGCTAATTCATAAGACCATTTTACAATTTTGACCCAAGTTAGAAGCAGAGCCAATATTGTAAAATGTCGATAGTCCATATCTCGGAAACTATAAGAGATAATGCAATTTTGCCATCGGCAGTGTAATTAGCATGCCGAATATTACTTGGAATATGAATTACAACGAAATCGCTAATTCATAAGACCATTTTACAATTCTGGCCCAAGTTAGAAACAGAGCCAATATTGCAAGATGTGGATAGTCCATATCTCGGAAACTATTAGAGATAATGCAATTTGGCAATCGGCAACGTAATTAGCATGCCGAATATTACTTGGAATGTGAATTAAAACGAAATCGCTAATTCATAAGACCATTTTACAATTCTGGCCCAAGTTAGAAGCAGAGCCAATATTGCAAGATGTCGATAGTCCATATCTCGGAAACTATAAGAGATAACGCAATTTGGCAATCGGCAACGTATTTAGCATGCCGAATATTACTTGGAATGTGAATTACAACGAAATCGCTAATTCATAAGACCATTTTACAATTCTGGCTCAAGTTAGAAGCAGAGCCAATATTGCAAGATGTCGATAGTCCATATCTCGGAAACTATAAGAGATAATGCAATTTGGCAATCGGCAACGTAATTAGGATGTCGAATATTACTTGGAATGTGAATTGGAGCGAAATCGCTAATTCATAAGACCATTTTACAATTTTGACCCAAGTTAGAAGCAGAGTCAATATTGTAAAATGTCGATAGTCCATATCTCGGAAACTATAAGAGATAATGCAATTTGGCAATCGGCAACGTAATTAGCATGCCGAATATTACTTGGAATGTGAATTACAACGAAATCGCAAATTCATAAGACCATTTTACAATTCTGGCCCAAGTTAGAAGCAGAGCCAATATTGTAAAATGTCGATAGTCCATATCTCGGAAACTATAAGAGATAATGCAATTTGGCCATCGGCAGTGTAATTAGCATGCCGAATATTACTTGGAATGTGAATTACAACGAAATCGCTAATTCATAAGACCATTTTACAATTCTGGCTCAAGTTAGAAGCAGAGCCAATATTGCAAGATGTCGATAGTCCATATCTCGGAAACTATAAGAGATAACGCAATTTGGCAATCGGCAACGTAATTAGCATGCCGAATATTACTTGGAATGTGAATTACAACGAAATCGCTAATTCATAAGACCATTTTACAATTCTGGCTCAAGTTAGAAGCAGAGCCAATATTGCAAGATGTCGATAGTCCATATCTCGGAAACTATAAGAGATAACGCAATTTGGCAATCGGCAACGTAATTAGCATGCCGAATATTACTTGGAATGTGAATTACAACGAAATCGCTAATTCATAAGACCATTTTACAATTCTGGCCCAAGTTAGAAGCAGAGCCAATATTGCAAGATGTCGATAGTCCATATCTCGGAAACTATAAGAGATAATGCAATTTGGCAATCGGCAACGTATTTAGCATGCCGAATATTACTTGGAATGTGAATTACAACGAAATCGCTAATTCATAAGACCATTTTACAATTCTGGCCCAAGTTAGAAGCAGAGCCAATATTGCAAGATGTCGATAGTCCATATCTCGGAAACTGTAAGAGATAACGCAATTTGGCAATCGGCAACGTAATTAGCATGCCGAATATTACTTGGAATGTGAATTACAACGAAATCGCTAATTCATAAGACCATTTTACAATTCTGGCCCAAGTTAGAAGCAGAGCCAATATTGTAAAATGTCGATAGTCCATATCTCGGAAACTATAAGAGATAATGCAATTTGGCCATCGGCAGTGTAATTAGCATGCCGAATATTACTTGGAATGTGAATTTCAACGAAATCGCTAATTCATAAGACCATTTTACAATTCTGGCTCAAGTTAGAAGCAGAGCCAATATTGCAAGATGTCGATAGTCCATATCTCGGAAACTACAAGAGATAACGCAATTTGGCAATCGGCAACGTAATTAGCATGCCGAATATTACTTGGAATGTGAATTACAACGAAATCGCTAATTCATAAGACCATTTTACAATTCTGGCACAAGTTAGAAGCAAAGCCAATATTGCAAGAAGTCGATAGTTCATATCTCGGAAACTATAAGAGATAATGCAATTTGACAATCGGCAACGTAATTAGCATGCCAAATATTACTTGGAATGTGAATTGGGGCGAAATCGCTAATTCATAAGACCATTTTACTATTTTGACCCAAGTTAGAAGCAGAGCCAATATTGCAAGATGTCGATAGTACATATCTCGGAAACTATAAGAGATAATGCAATTTGGCAATCGGCAACCTAATTAGCATGCCGAATATTACTTGGAATGTGAATTGGAGCGAAATCGCTAATTCATAAGACCATTTTACTATTTTGACCCAAGTTAGAAGCAGAGCCAATATTGTAAAATGTCGATAGTCCATATCTCGGAAACTATAAGAGATAATGCAATTTGGCAATCGGCAACGTAATTAGCATGCCGAATATTACTTGGAATGTGAATTACAACGAAATCGCAAATTCATAAGACCATTTTACAATTCTGGCCCAAGTTAGAAGCAGAGCCAATATTGCAAGATGTCGATAGTCCATATCTCGGAAACTATAAGAGATAATGCAATTTGGCCATCGGCAGTGTAATTAGCATGCCGAATATTACTTGGAATGTGAATTTCAACGAAATCGCTAATTCATAAGACCATTTTACAATTCTGGCCCAAGTTAGAAGCAGAGCCAATATTGCAAGATGTCGATAGTCCATATCTCGGAAACTACAAGAGATAACGCAATTTGGCAATCGGCAACGTAATTAGCATGCCGAATATTACTTGGAATGTGAATTACAACGAAATCGCTAATTCATAAGACCATTTTACAATTCTGGCACAAGTTAGAAGCAGAGCCAATATTGCAAGAAGTCGATAGTTCATATCTCGGAAACTATAAGAGATAATGCAATTTGACAATCGGCAACGTAATTAGCATGCCAAATATTACTTGGAATGTGAATTGGGGCGAAATCGCTAATTCATAAGACCATTTTACTATTTTGACCCAAGTTAGAAGCAGAGCCAATATTGCAAGATGTCGATAGTACATATCTCGGAAACTATAAGAGATAATGCAATTTGGCAATCGGCAACCTAATTAGCATGCCGAATATTACTTGGAATGTGAATTGGAGCGAAATCGCTAATTCATAAGACCATTTTACAATTTTGACCCAAGTTAGAAGCAGAGCCAATATTGTAAAATGTCGATAGTCCATATCTCGGAAACTATAAGAGATAATGCAATTTGGCAATCGGCAACGTAATTAGCATGCCGAATATTACTTGGAATGTGAATTACAGCGAAATCGCAAATTCATAAGACCATTTTACAATTCTGGCCCAAGTTAGAAGCAGAGCCAATATTGTAAAATGTCGATAGTCCATATCTCGGAAACTATAAGAGATAATGCAATTTGGCCATCGGCAGTGTAATTAGCATACCGAATATTACTTGGAATGTGAATTGGAGCGAAATCGCTAATTCATAAGACCATTTTACAATTCTGGCCCAAGTTAGAAGCAGAGCCAGTATTGTAAAATGTCGATAGTCCATATCTCGGAAACTATAAGAGATAATGCAATTTGGCCATCGGCAGTGTAATTAGCATGCCGAATATTACTTGGAATGTGAATTACAACGAAATCGCTAATTCATAAGACCATTTTACAATTCTGGCTCAAGTTAGAAGCAGAGCCAATATTGCAAGATGTCGATAGTCCATATCTCGGAAACTATAAGAGATAAGGCAATTTGGCAATCGGCAACGTAATTAGCATGCCGAATATTACTTGCAATGTGAATTACAACGAAATCGCTAATTCATAAGACCATTTTACAATTCTGGCCCAAGTTAGAAGCAGAGCCAATATTGCAAGATGTCGATAGTCCATATCTCGGAAACTATAAGAGATAATGCAATTTGGCAATCGGCAACGTAATTAGCATGCCGAATATTACTTGGAATGTGAATTACAACGAAATCGCTAATTCATAAGACCATTTTACAATTCTGGCCCAAGTTAGAAGCAGAGCCAGTATTGTAAAATGTCGATAGTCCATATCTCGGAAACTATAAGAGATAATGCAATTTGGCCATCGGCAGTGTAATTAGCATGCCGAATATTACTTGGAATGTGAATTACAACGAAATCGCTAATTCATAAGACCATTTTACAATTCTGGCTCAAGTTAGAAGCAGAGCCAATATTGCAAGATGTCGATAGTCCATATCTCGGAAACTATAAGAGATAAGGCAATT